>NW_027176964.1:12896441-13258941 GCF_023349555.1 Cebidichthys violaceus
TTGCCGATCCCATTTAATTGCTGCGTGCTCCGATAACTGTGCTTTATAATGAGACACTGTGCAAAATATAACAACTGGGTGAGCACAGATTGACACCCTTGTTCTTCATTCAAAGGTATTTTGCATTAATAAGCCAAAGCTTGGAAAACAGTTTAGCATCACCAGCAGCCAGTGACTTCCCATAATGAAGGACAGTTAATCAATCTCATATTGAACTTTTGACAATCAAGGCATGGGATAATCAGAATGGAATTAAATGTTAAAATCACTGTTGTTTGGCAGCCACATGAGGAGAAGCTTAATAAGACTTTCTATGGAGCGAAGTTTCTGTGATTTATTCAGTCACACTGAGACTCCTCACATAGGGAGAGGTGATTGGCATTATTGACAAACAGCATTATACTGCCACTTATGTCAATTACTACAACATATTATTTAGCTCATCATTCTTCTGTTTAACTGATTCAAACTGTCCCTGCGGGGAGAAATATGAGTGAGAATAGATTTGCTGAAGGCTGACAGGTTCTTCCTTGGCTGGCGGCGGCTCTCCAGAATGAAATGTCAATATCACCTATTCAATAGCACAGTATGTTGTTCCGAAATCAGTAACAGTGAGTCACTGAAATGGTAGGCCACTGTTATAGCCTTTGAGGGTATGGAATCTTTTGATCCTGGTCTGGTATCAATTTTGGAGCCACCTCCTTCCTGTCCAATCACTGTAATGTCATAGTCTTGTATCTTGCTTTGAGAGCGCGATGAAAGTAGCCTAAGCTTGTGAAAGGTTACTGGGTAAAAATAAAAGTGTCAGGTACAAGGCACAGGGCTTGTTTATCACAGATAAAGGCGTTCATTGGTTCCAATACAGGGGTTCTTAAGCAGCTCATTTACTTTGACAAAATGGAAATTATGATTAGATTGAAAAATCAAATATCCAAATATTGAGCCAACTGTAACATCTGAACACTACATGTTGTGATTGATGAAGCTTGAAAAGTAGCTAATGAGCAGTAGAAAAAGTCTAAATAGTTAGCAAAGCAATTGATAAAAGGTAGAAAAAGTAAGCCGAAATAATGAATAAATGGTGGAAATAGTTACAATATCCACTTCTATGTAAAATCCAGTTTAAAATCATTACAAAAGAACACATTTGGAACACAATGGCTGATGTTGAAGAGGTAAGATATAATTTGTTGAACATGATTTAGGACTGTGTTTATGAAGAACCTAAAACACAGACCTCAATCACACTCACAAACACTCTCTCTCTCTGTCTCACTCTGTGTGTCTCTCTCTCTCTCTCTCTCTCTCTGTCTCTCTCGCTGTCTCTCTCTCTCTCTCTCTCTCTCTGCTTCTCTCTCTCTCTCTCTCTCTCTCTCTGCCTCTCTCTCTCTCGGCGAGTGCAAAACAATGATGCTATCCATTCAATCCTCCATCCAATCGGGGGAGTTTACATTCTCATCAATTCCCATGACAGCTCGGCTCAGACTGGTATTCATGCATTCTTGGCAACATAACTGTTGCAGCCGAGACAATACCTAAAAACCACAAAAAAAAACATGTGGCACTTCTATGAAATGCTTCAGCCATTGTTTTCGAGAACTTATGAAGAAAAACAACAACTGGAGCCATATATCCTTGACAACACAAGGTCATTTTCAGGCTAAATGTAGACCTATGTCAATTTGGCTGCATTTTAATTAGCAATGAAAAGTGCTGGTACCAGTGAAATCACCATGTGTGTTTATGCATGCAAAAAACAATAAGGGACTGACATTGGTTGACTTTGTCATTAGTTGCTTCTCCATCCTTTTGTTTGACATTGCTCTGAGAAAACCCTCCAGTTGTTTGCACTTGCCGTCTCAGATAAGACTAATTTTGAACAAACATTTGCATATTCTAAAGTAAGGCATCGTTATTGATTCATCAAAGCTGAAATAAATGTGTGTGACGATGTGGCTCTGTTATGACATGTCAACCACTGAGCTCCTCTTGAAGGTTGGCCTGTGTTTCCCTTTAATGGGATCAATGTATGCATTTAAATCAGAAAGGACACACAAGGTGAACTTTAAGAATCCAGCTGGGAAAATATTTTAATGAAATATTACCTTAATAAATGAACGTGTTGAGTTGAGCATTAAAAGGGCTTAATTTTCTTCATATCACATGATCTTCATTAGCAGATTGGGATTCATTCATTCATTAATTGACATTCAAAATGATGGCTTCCTGATAATAACCTACATTTTTTTTTTTAATTCAGTCTGTCTTTATTATAAACTTGATTCTGAACTGAGAATACTCTTCAGAATTCTGCTACAGAAAATGATGCATTACTTCTGTTTGGGGTCTCAGACGCCGCAGCTTTAAATCATAGTTAAATTCAAAGGATATTCATGTGATATATATCTGTGATTGGTGTTGACAATGCATTTTTGTACAGAACAGCTCCCAATAGCCGAAATAAGTCAATTTTGCTACGAGAGTTAACTCATAAGACTCAGGTCTGTGACCTCAAACATAGATGACATCACTATGTAAGATAATATCCTGTAGCAACATTTCTTTTGTCTTTTAAATACTTTCTGGCAAACGAAAGACACATATATTTGCTCATGCATATATCACATAAGACAACTGAGATTACTGAGAGACTACTAATGCTTCATGGTCATTTCTCTATTTTGTCACCTGCAGCAGATGTCTAGTTTGTGGTAAAGGGAAAGGGAAGGAGTATTCCATGTTAATACTTTTCTACATATTGTGCTTCATTAGAAAAATAATCATATAAGAATTCTTCCTTTTTTGTTAGTGTTATATTACTTTATGATAATCTAAAGCTGTTAATATTAATTCTGTATCGCCACCTTAAATCAATGATGGCTTAGTAAACAGCCCACAGGTTCTTTGCAGGGCCCGGGTTAAATGCACTACTTCACCTCGAACCAACTTCTCCCACAAGCTGGTCCAAATAAACGCCAATAGAGTCCCAGGAGGAGAATGAGGAGGAGGAGAGTGCAACTCCGCCTGTCTGCTCTACTCACAGGCGGGGGCTCACGCGCGCCCTCTACCGGGCACACGGCGCGCGCACTGCCGCTGCTCTCCTGGAGCTGCTGGACCTCTCAATCCACGCTTAATTCCGGAATCAAGACTCACTCACACATTCCTCCTCCAAGTGTGGAGCAAGCCGGCAAGGAGCAGCCGTGTCGGCGACAGTGTCCTCTCACAGCCCGACAGCACGCCAGGGACAGAGGGACAGGGCCGAAGACACTTTAGATTTGACGCTAAAAAGTAGAGGTAGGATTCAAGTTGCAATAAAGAAAGAAGAGTTGCCAGTTAACCCCGCGGCTGGGGGGGTTAACGCTACGACGGCGCTGTCGACATGGATAAAGTTATCAATTGCTTGTTTGCTGCAATTACCCTGCTGCTGTCGGCACGAGGGGAAGTTTTTAAAGGTAAGGAGGATTACCTGGAAATGTTTACACGTACAGAACATATGCGCAGTCCCTGTTTTACGCTTCAGCCGTGAGACGAAGTGGAGGGGAAAGGCACCGAAAGTCAGTTTGCCCACTATTTTGAGTTTACTCGCAATTTTACTAATACCTGTGCGGTGGAATTTTGCTTTGTTTAATGTTTGTGGTGTTAATTAGCTTTGTCTAACGTGCGTAAATGCGAGCATGTGTGACACCGGGAAAGTAACGCAAGTTACTCACAGGGCGGCATGCTGTCAACAAAATGAGTTTAAAACGTACATTTTGCTCCCATTTGTGTCAGTTTTGCCGCGACAACGCTGCCTTTCACCGGCAGTAGTTATTTCTCACCTTTTGTGCCGCTGTGCGCAACGAGCAGGTGCGCTACGGGCACCGGAGCAGCTCCCCGGCTCCTCAGCTTCCAATGCCACGATTTGCGTGAGCACACGTTGAAGGAGTTTAATGTTTGTGTCTAACTTTATCTTGATAAGTTGCTGTCTAATGTGATTAACCTCAAGGGATCCACGCGCCGAAGTGTCGCCGCGTGTGTGCTGTCGGTTGTATACGGAGAGGCGATTAGCCAAGCGAGACTTAAACCGTCATTGTTTCACCATAAACTCCCGAGTGAACTTAATCCATAATGTCACAGTGACCATGTTGACATTGCTGTCACTTTGTCGTGGAGCTAACCGCCTAAAATATGAATTATATTTGGTGGGCATGTTTTTTTTTCTTCATCCCAGTGTTTTTCATCTTAAGTGCATAAACAATTCCACTTCTATACTTCATATCAAATTCAACGTGTCATACACCGCTACTGTAGTATATACATGACACATCATTTTTATATCTTTTATTTCCCTTTTTTCACTAAGTGCCCTGAAAGAATGGGTGGTTAATGTAATGCACTTTGTATCTTGTAGCTATTTTAATTAAATTAACTGGTTTAAAAGTAAATATTTGAATAGAACTTGCATGCACTCTGAGAATGCATGCTTTTGGTTGTCTCTGAAAAGTGTTTGCTTTGCCTCATTTCTTTTTGAGTTTCATTGTCTGACTGTTGATGCAGGCCTCCCCCATAAACTGTAGTTACAAACACAACACTCCTACTCAAATTAGTGTCATTCGTACAAGGGCAACTTCATTTGCTGCATGTCTATTCAAAGCTTTTGTGGAGAAAGTCCATTGGTATTATACAGTTATATGACTTATTGGAACTGCTGAAATAAAAGAACAGACTTTTAGTTTCAGTGTAATGGCTGTAGATTGCAGGGGGACTCAATATTCAGAGTCTAATTTAGCCCCTTAAGGGTTAATTCTGTTATCTCCACTAAGGCATTATCTATGTGGAAAATGGTGCATTAGCCTATATTAATGCCAATCAATATAGAGACAATGAATGTCCAGTCTGAGGGTGATCCATACTGCCAATACAATTAGAGTTGCATTTGGAAACTTGATAAAAAATGTGGCCCCATGCATGTCTGAGTGAGTTTTATTTTCTATCCTGCTTAGACTCCGAGGAAGCGATGTGTGTGTGTGTGTGTGTGTGTGTGTGTGTGTGTGTGTGTGTGTGTGTGTGTGTGTGTGTGTGTGTGTGTGTGTGCGCGTGTGCGTGTGCGTGCGGTGAAGTTGTTCTGTGAAGTGTGGCTTCAGTTATGGCTGCTGCCGTGGGATTCAACAGATAACTGATGCATTTTTCGCAGAGCCTGCTGGGGGCAGCATGGCACACATATAATATGATACCCATATGATGAAGTGAAGCTGCTCTGAGCGGAGGACCACGAGTCAGAAGCATAGATCAGAATTCAGATGCTCTTTGGAAAGTATTGGTGTCAAAATTTCCCTTTGCTCACAAGTCTGATTAAACAAAACGCATAAGCTGTTATGCTTGGAAAAATTTCCATTTTTGTTTGGTTTTTTGTGTCTCCACTTTCTTCAAGCTGCTCCTATTCCTATCTGTGATCTTTTCACAAAGGGCAGATAGAAGAGAGACCTACAGAAGATGCATTAAACAGTTTTTATCATAAATTAGATGTTTTTATCAAGTAGTATGATCGCCGGGGGTCAATTTTAGTGATTGAGAATTGTCTTACCCTGCAGCCCCAAAGTATTCCCAGTCCATTTTTGTGTGAGGTTCATCAGTCTTTCTCGCCGGCAGCCTCAGGACCGGGAGATTTATTGGAGTGGGCTGCACTGTAGGGCTCCCAATGGGGCCGAAACCATCGATAAATGTGCTCCTAATTGCATGAGTGTGTGTGTAAATATGTAAACCAGGAGAAAATCAATTGGACGTGTGTTGCTCTCTCTGGCGAGGTGACAGATTAGCAACACGCGGATGGAAGGGCTAAATGTGAGCCTGTGCATGCGGCTCGAGACATTTGTTATGGAGAGTATGTGATGACGGCTCACGTGATAATTAGATCACGGAGGTAACCAGACCAGTCTACTTCAGTGCACGGTATCGGCCTCCTCAATTCGATCACAGAGAAACAGTCCTTTAGAGGTCTTTTAATTTCCGCAGTAAAAAACCTCTCCATGATCAGCATCACTCTGCATCAGTTTCATCGCCTTCCTTCGCGAGCTTGTTTATGCACCTGCATGTCTGCTCCCAGTGGCGCGGTAGAGATGAACTGCTCTTTTTTTTTTTTTCTTCTCCCCTCCCTGTTGCATTCACAATGCCCACTGGATGCTCTAGGTTCAGAGGGAAAGCAACACAAAAAAAAAAAAGCAGCAACACTATAAATCACTTGTTGTGTATTGCCAGTGCTTCTGTTTTCTACATTATGAGGACAGTTTTTTTTTTCTAGAAGGTCTGGCCTTTGATATCTATACTCTGTCTTTTGCCCGAGCACATTAAATTCCAGGGAGCTGTGCGCTTTGTTATGTTTACCACCTTTTCCAGCAGCCATAAAACCTGCCTTGTTTTCTGATAGGGGTGAGCCGTGTGTTGAGAATAATGCCCACGCTTGGAGTGTAGAGCTGCAGTTTGTCATTGCGGAGTGACTGCTGCTGATAGCGTCCTGGTTGACCGATCCTGATTGCCATCCAAGCGGTGACTAAGGAGTAAAACAATACATTGGCTGCTTGGGAAGATAAACGGCACTTCATTTGAAGTCTGGCAATAATTTAGATAGTTTTTCACTCATGAAATGTTTCTTTTTTCCTCCTTCCTCTTCTCCCAGCTGACTCAGATTTAATAGAGACTTTTCCGAAAGGTGTCCTGAAGGGTGGCAGTTTCCTTTGTGTGAGCCAGTGGAGAATGAAATTAAATATGCATGTGATTTTGTTTTAATTTATTTATTTTTTTTCTCGATGGCTTCAACCAATGTTGGAGGAGGAGAAAAAAAAAAAGCTCCATGGTGATTGATGATAGTACAAAGCAGAAAGTGAGGTGTCTACATTCTTCTGTAACTTTGCTTTTCAGACACTTTTATTATGATGATAATGAATGCGGTGGAAACACATGGATTTACTGAAGCTGTTCAAACACTGCGGGTACATGTGTGAGTTCCTCAAAAAGGGTCTGCTGAGTTTGTCAGCAGGGCTGTCTTAAGACTGATCACAGCAGGTAGACGGAGGGGGGGGGGGGGGGGGGGGGGGGTTTGTTACTTTAAAAACGAAACTTTAGGAACTTGCACACATTGGAGTGTAGACCATTCGTTTGAAGTGACTAGACTGACAGGAGTATGATCCATACTTCATGGGTAGAGAGGTCTAGTGAAAAATATGATCACTGCAGTCTTGGTACAGGACTTCAGTACCATATTTTACATTGTATGGCCTGTCAATATCTGTGCGTCTTAGTTTTACACTCGATAACAAAAGCCCGATAAATACACCCGGCACTAAAGCAAAACAGCTGTCAGTGATGTAAGTAGCATTGGTCCATTTGTTTTTTTTGGTGCTAAACATTTCTTTTATACAATATGATATCACATCAACATATTTCCAGACCATCCACATTGCAAAGTGAAATATAAAATAATCTGCTATCAGAAGCACTTGTAAGAAACTGGTGTCCTTCAAAACGATCAAGAATTTATATAGACCTCTTCCCTATAAGAGGAAGAGGTCTAATGATTTGCTATCCTCATTAGACTTATTATAGCAGAATAAGAAAACATGTTGCATTCTTAGCGAAGGGCACACAGCTTGACGCATTATTCAGCTTTGTCTCAATGGGAAGAAGTCAGCATCTGTTCTCTGGAAGTTGCCACGAGGCATTCGTGGAAATGTAGGAAATCAGTAACTGAAGTAGGAGATAAGGGAGGTTGAGGAAAAGTCGAAAAAAGTAAACCGCATTTCATCACAAAATAACTTCAGAGACACCGCTAACGTCACAAATTGATGATGCATAGCGATGCAAGAGCAACCAAAGGTGGACTTTTCTATTAATTTAGGCAGCAGGTAACAGAACTAATGCAGAGATTAAATCAGGAATCTGTCCTCTTCAAACTTGTATTATAGACACAGTTTGTAACACTTTTTAAATGGTACATGAGCCGGTACACAACTCTATTCACATGGGAGACATTCATTCATAGTTTGTGTTTACAGTCGAGGGTCAGTATGATTTCCTGATACATTTTTTATTTTTTTTTATTTACGTCACATTGTGACAGTTTTTTTACTTCATAAATGGTCTTTAACTTCTGTGAAGAACAAACTAGAAGTGAATAAAATTGGTATTACGGGTTGGCTTAAGAAGGTAACGGAAAGTGCAGTCTATTTGCACAGTGGCTCATTTTTGTACCCAAGCACATGGGATTTCAAATTTACTATGAGTTTGTCCTGACGCTCAGCTTTAATGTGGAGGTGCTAACACCTTCATCAGATGAGCGCTGCACAGAGTGCAGCCCTTTTTAGACCACTTTTCAGGGCACAGAAAGCAATTGGCTAGTAATGAGCTAATCCGATGCTCAGCTGCAGCACATTAAACAGCATGTAAACTTGCCTGCAAATGCCACTTTCTTCCGGTTAGATTGTTTAATTCGGAGACCACTACCAACACGCTGTCTGCCTTGATATTCGGTGTTGAATCCTCTCCGAGCAATGACCCCCCCCAAGCATCAGCTGACACTCTGGTCTCCAGCGAGTCAAACACGTGATCATTTAGACACAGTCAGATGACTGACCTGGTCTGTAAACAGCATTACACTGTTGACCATGAAAAGCTCTTTGGGGGCTTTCACTCTATCTTTTGAGATCATTGTCCACTTTGAAATAAAACGATGACTTTTGCGGTTAAAGCCAAAGTACAGAGTCAGCACAACAACAAACATGGGACTGCCCAAAAACACCCAAATACTGCACTGTAAGTATGGGACTTGGGCTAAGTGCTGGCCTATCACAGGCCCTTCAAATCTGCGAACACAAAGTCTTACCAATATGGTTCATCATCTTCATATCCCTTGAGTGCCACTCCACTTTCAATCATTAGCTGTTGATTTGCAAGTGATTTTATTTACATTCTTGAGAGGCAGTAATAGTTTGAAGTTGGTTCTCGAGGCGGCTGATGTGGCTCTGTTATCCGGGAGCTCTGCAATGGAATGATAATTGGCCTTGAGATGTGACTGTGTGAAGGATGCTGGACAAACAGAGATGCTCTAATTATACACAGCTCCTTCTTCAAATGAAGAGGATAAAAGCTAATGAATCACACACAGGCCAGCGCAGGGGCTGCCTAATGAAGAGAGGGTGAGAGACAGAGAGAGGAGTGTTTGTAAGAGAGAGGAAGTGTTTGTGTGTGTGTGTGTGTGTGTGTGTGTGTGTGTGTGTGTGTGTGTGTGTGTGTGTGAGTAAGGCATGCTCGAACAATTCTGTGATCTCATCACCATGTCTTAAAAAAAAAAAAAAAAAACAGAAAACAACCCTCGGTAGAAAAACAACAACTTACTATGCAGCAGATCATGTTTACCGAAGTCTGCATTCGTTGTAGGTGGCTCAGAGAGTCAAGGCACCCAGGAAAATCTCACTAATTAATGCTCCAAGGGTCTCAATTGTTATTAATGGTGACGAGGAGGAGGAGGGAGCGAGGAAGGAGTAGGAGAAGCAGTTTGAATCAGTTTAAATCATTACAGCGTCTGCTCTATTGATAGTTAGGCCTCATGTCTGCGTCCCATGGTGGATGGCAGCTCACTTTTATTCAAAATTTGAAAAACATTTTTTTTGCTCCTGCTATCCTTAGAATTGAATCTATATCAGAGACCACTGACTGGCAGTTGCACCGATGGTTTTACACTTGGATTGAATTGACCCCGACCCCGGCACGTACCTCACTTATCTTCAAAAGCTGCTGTTCAATCAGCTAGTTTCTATTCAGCATTGTCGCCAATAGCCAAGGGGTTAGCATGTGGACTGAAATTGATTCTGATAGAGCACACTTTGATATTTGGTTCAGGTGAGCGTATAGCCTTAACCTGGAGCATGAAGCTTTAATTTCAAGTCCTGTCAAATAAAACTCCTGCCACCGCTTTGACGCTGGAGTCACGTAGCTAAAAGGTGCAAAGTTTCTTGCGTAATTTCATGAATAACTCAAGTTGCCTCCTTCACGGGACAAGTGCACTTTGCTAACTTGGAGGAGACTCTGTTTCGTGCCAAAAAGCTGTCCGCATAGGCGGCTGCTCCTCACACAACTGGCGGTGTAGTGTAGCTGGTTGCAGTGAGAGGAGGTGGTGGGGGCTGCTACTGCTGTTTCACCTTGTCTCCTGTTATTTATTAGGCTTCTGTCAAGGCTCAGGCACCAGGCAGGTGTACATCCCTTCTCCTCCTCTCCCAATCCGGGCCTTACGAGTATAACCAGGGGCAAAATTCTCCATTACTGTCAGAGTGAATCTGTAGCCGTCACATTAGCGCACGTCATGCAGTCATTAATGCATTAGGCCTTGTTTGAGTGCCAGTTATTTGCATTGGCTTTTACACTGTCTATTTGCCCTTGTGCTAAAAGCTGCCTTGGCTGAACCTATTGACCATTTAACTGTTCAATAATGAAGCGATCCCTGAGGATGAATCAGGCCTCGCTGGTCCCGTTGAATAATGGTTATGAGGACGAGAAGAAAACAACATTAACTATCATATACATTTTCACGGCCTTTTGAGAGGGAGGCAGAGTGTGGCAACATTTTATCTATCTACTGTGTGTTTTCACTGAAGCCATATCCCTCTTGCATATGATCTCACCGCTAACAACCGAGTACGCCATTATCCACCCCTGTCCTCCACTCCTTCCTCCCAAAGCAGAATGTACCTGATTATGCTCTCATCGGTCACACTCTGGCGCCTATTTGGAGGCTGTTATCTGTTTGCGGTGGAGACTCCTCGGGGAAGCATACGGCCGATAAGAGACTGTTGTTCTGTAAACAGCCCTCTGACCTCCTCAGGCTGGGCTCGGCTCCATTTCAAATGGGTCTCTTTTGTATTGGCCCTAAGCTCAAACCGCCGCGTGACTGATTCCCCAGGGGGGAGGCTTAATGGCATTACTGTACGCTCCACACTGTGCGGGCTGGTCACTCCGGAGCTGTTGGAGCCAGCGGGGGGGTTGTGTGCATGCCTTCAGAAACGGAAGGAAAGAGGGAGAATAAGACGGTGGGAACGATGTTGCAGACAAGACGCGCTGTTGTCTCTTGCTGAACATTTGGGAAAACGAGGAGGATAATGTGAACGACCCTTTTATGCCCATTATCTGGAGGTAGCTTGTGGGAGCGGAATTAGTTGATGATAGAGTGGTGTTTTCCTTTAATGTCAATCACCATTTTAGTTTCTAACCGTGTGGCAAACTTCTTATCACAACATGAATTACATTCTCACTTGTGCTTGTCCCTGTCTGTTTACTCACTGGAATCTGACATGAGACGAGTGCATTAGTCTTCTGGGGACAACTTGGCTAACTGCTGGACCTTCAACTATCAAAGGCTGTCAGTCGGCTCCACCGATGTCAGCTCAGTTTTTAACATGCTCCTTGTTTAATTTGCCAGCGTGTCTGAGCAAACAATGCATTGGAAATCAGTAGCCATGAGCTGTAGTGCAGTGATCTGTTGTGCAAAATCACTTTGGTGTTAAACACTGCTTCATCGAAACAACTATTGAGACACACAGCTGCAGGGGCCCGTATTAAAGACAGAGCAAACACAAAACAATAACTAGAAAAGATGAAGCTTGGCTCGAAGCTCGACTCCCACCCTGTAATCAGAGTTTGTCACGCTAAAGAAATTATAGGGCACAGGAGTCATTAGAAGTGCGGGTGCATCGCCGCGTTGCAAACGGAAACAAAGTTGAAAACGCATGTTTTTGGAATAATGCACATCCGAGTAAACAAACCGGTGAAAATCCGACAAGTTGATTATAATGATAGTTCGCTGCCGGCCGGGAGGATAAATTCAGTTGGATGTGATGTCTCAGAGACTTATTGGTATCAGGGCAAAGGAGTAATTAACGTGGAAAGCCTCTAGCATTAGTTGGTTTTTCAGCAACGTTATCATCAGCCCTGCCGCAGTGTCGCTTACTGCATCACGACAAATAGCACTCCATTAAAACCAGTTACAATGTAATTTTCTTGTTTTTTATATTTCTGAGAAACTATTAAAGTGAATTCTTACTTTGTTTGAGTTCTACTTTTATAGCAGTTTGTCCAGTTGTGTTTCTGCACTCTGTAGCCTCAAGAACTACAACTGAAATGCTCTGAACACCGTGTGAGTATTTTTCTGTAATGTGTGTGTGAATATCATTACCCACTGCTGAAGCGATGGTTTGACTATAATGCAAACATATCTTTTCCCTGTCCTACTAAGTCTTTGAGCAAGTCCCAGGGCTAACGGAGAATTTCCCTATTGCCGTTCCCAGATCTCTAAATGGGGCATTATTCATAATAGGATCCCAGCTGAAGGTAGGCATTAGAGACATTCATGAAATGAGGCAGGGACAAGAAAAAATTGTATTCACACCAGAATCATGTATTTTTTTCAGGTTTGCTGTTTTGTCACCACATAGGTTTGTTTAACCGAATGTCTATTTTGTCTATTTTGCTTGTAGTTGTGTTGCCTGCTGTTTTTATTCCTTCAAATTGTCAAAGTGGTTAGAATTAGACAACTACATGTTAGTTAGCATGATGCTAGCTAACATAAAACAAAAGGAAAAAAAAGTAAGACAAACAATGGAGTCTTCAACTACTAAACCTACCTATTTCTTTGTGCAACATTACTTACATTTCTATTGCTTGTCATGGCATTTGTCACTGTACTTCTACTTCAATTTACCATTTTATTCCTACAAGTTGACCCTTTGCTAAGCCCCGCCCCCTGCTGCATCAAGCTGTCAGAGTTACCATGGAGCCCACACTGTCACTAACTGCACTCCCTGGATAAATGTAATCTAAACACACAAAAAACGATTTTATAGAGAAGCAGAAAGAAGGGTAACGTTTTAGAAACTTATAGCTCCTTCCAACTTCTCCGGGTAACGAGTATCCATGTTACATAACGTTGAACTGTGACTAACTCGAAATCTACAAAACCAGCCTGAAAATAAAGAAAATCTGAAACAATAGCATGAGAATCTATGAAGCAGAGTCGAGAGTTGTCGGATCCTTGATCAGAGCTGGACAATGCTACGCTTTGATTGGCCAGTTTTATGGTAAAATTGACGTGTAAGGTCTTGATGTTTTGTGTCAGATTTTCTCATTCTCTGCACAGTAAAACAAATTGACCTTTTAACAGCAATTAAATAATCCATAATGATCACTTAGGCGTATAATACAAGTAATTTAGCAAATTGCTTGTGTTTTTTTTGACAGCAGACACTTTTGTATAACATACTGAGTATGTACTACCCTCTATTCTGCAACACGTTTGTAGCCAAAAAGAATCATTTCAGTGCCAGATTTTATATTCATCCTACTCATGTCCATGTCAGCCTCCTGACTTAAATTAAATGATTTATTAATTAAATAATTTCATGTCTTCAGTCAAGAATGTCACAGTACTGAAGGTATATTTCTTTTTAATAAGCCATGTAGTACTTCACTCAACTTGAGACTGACATCAGTGACATTGATGCATATAGCTTCTTTTGAGCAAACCGTAGGGAAAACCTTCTTGAGCATATGAACATGAGCAGAATTACGTGTTAATATCTGTGAATTTATGATACACCTATGCCCCCCTTGGACAGGCCAGTGTTGCTCCGCGGCCTTATTTGGTCCCTGGGAAGTCGCGGCAGCATCAAACAGTGTTGATCAGGATTGCCGTGGCCTGGTGAGGCAGAGGCACACGGGCTGGGTTCAGAGGATGAATAATTCACTCACATGAGCCCAGACTTCTCGCCGTGATACTAATATTCAACAGCACCTGTGCGTCTGAAAATCTCTCCCCTTCAACCCACCAGGTTACTTTCCCTGGGGTAAACCTCACCCCGGCATCACCCCAGCTGTGCTTTCTCTCCAAACTGTCAGAATAGCAGTGCCGTGGCTAGAATGCTGTGCTGGGATGAGAGAAATGTACAGAGGAAACGGCCCAGGGTACAGTAGGCTGTAGTTTGACAGGATTCGCAAATATTAAGAAAAGTGTGAGGATAATTAGGGCTGGGCATCGAACCTTTTTCGCACCGACGTGTGAATGGCACCAAGATTTGAAAACAATCGGGTACCGAGCTTGTGTCGAATTTTGTAAAACGTTTTGCGAGATGAGAAAACAATCTCACCACAATGGGATTCTCAGCTGATCGCCATAGTGAAGCCGCGCGACACTGCCTCGACATCTTCAACGCAACACTTTATTGGCAACCAAACGTCTGCAACTCATCAATTGTAAGGCAAAGTTTTGCAGGCGTTGAGTGAATACAAAAATGCAGTTGCCATTGATGGTAGCTCGGCTAGTTCGAAACGGCGGGTTTGCGCAGAACATCGCGCTAGTGACGGATCTCTCTGATCAATCAGTGGTCTGCAGTGTTCAAACTCCACCTTCTAGTATCGCCTCAGCTCGCTTGGAACCTCGACAGGGGTGCTATAAAAATAAAAAAAGTCATTGATTTGTGCATAACAAGGGCAGAGCTGCCACGACTTTGGTTTGAGATCGACGCTGAATTTTCTTCCTGTTTATTTCCCCTCTTCCTATCATTCTACATTTCATCATTCAGCCTTCATTTCTATAATTATCTGAACAAAAGACGCTCAAGCGTTGACAGATCAGCTGCGTCTGTGCGAGTGTGTAGGCGTTTGTGCACATAAACACGTAGCCTGTGTTTATAGTGTGTGTGTGTGTGTGTGTGTGTGTGTGTGTGTGTGTGTGTGTGTGTGTGTGTCTCTTGACGGTCCACAAGTGTGCACTTCGATGTGTGTTGTCGCACATAGCCAGTGTTGGCGTCTTTTGTCTGTGTGCTGTGGTTTTCCTCCTCCCTCCTCCCTCCCTGTGTGTCAGATAGCGGACCTGTCTCAGGCTTATTATCAGGGATGTGACAGAAGGCGGCAGGCAGCAGTGGCGATGCCTTAATGAAATCTGGGCCCTGGCTAATTGGTGACACCTTAGCGTGAGGGAATGAGAGAGGCAGTAACCAGACTGGCAAGACGAAAGGAGAAGACAGCGGGTCCGACCCTCGCACCACTAAATTAAGCCCGTCATGTTCATTTGTAGTACACACAGAAGGAGGGAACACCTACACTCTTCTTATCAAAATCCTGCAAATGCAAAACTCCCCGCTGGTCGACCGATGATAGCCCCCGGTAACCACAGTTTTCCTTTTCCATCTTCTCCTTTTCATTAACCCTTGGCAAGTCTGTCTCTTTTGCTCTTACTTTCAAAGAGCTAGATTTGGCGAGGATGAACCTTGCCCTCTTTTATTCTTGCCACTTGTTTTTTTTTATCATGGCTGAACATAAGGAACATAAGTGAGTTGTGCTTTTAACAAAAGCCAAAAGGCTTTAAAGAGAGACTACTTTTGGATGAAAAAAGTAGTCTCCCTTCCTTTTATGAATACAAATTTTACAAACAATATACACCCTTACTCAATTTAATACACTCAGGGGTTTTACCACTACAGCCATATTTAGTTTTGTATGACCAATAGTGTATAGTGGCTAATGCTAGTTAAAGGTTCTGTATATGATTTTCACCTCAATTCAATGGAGATGGATGGATTTTAGAAAAATGACTGCCAAAGAAATTAAACTGAATCTGTGGAAATGGTGTTCTGCCAATCTATCAAGAGCTACATGAATGCTGCAGAAATTGTATGTAGATATCAGAGATAACAAAAACCCGATAAATATCTGCACACTGTGACACCACTATGGGTTAGTGCAGGGGTCAGCGACCTTTACTATCCAAAGAGCCATTTTTCCCTATTTTCCACCAAATCAATTTTGTCTGGAGCCGCAAAAGCTATTTGATATTACAGCTTATAAAGCTTTAAATATAGTTATATTATATATACACAAATTATAGTTAGTTGTATTTATGAAAATAGACAAAAAAGACAATTCTTGACATTTTATTGCTATTTTACCTGTTACAACAATATCAAACTTATGAAGAGGAGAGTTTGCTGCAGCAGTTGAGAAATCGCTCTTACTTTTTGTTCTGGAAGTGTCTTTCTACATGACATTTTTTGCACATATCGAGCATACAGGTATGCCGGCATCATTTTTGGTGAACGCAAATGAATACGTCCACGCAGAATTAAACTCCTCGATGACTTTTCTTTTTTTTGATTTATCCATTGATAGTTTACTGAGGGCGGGGGTCTGGTCCAATCTACTTCCTGTTTACACCGGCCCCACCCGCATGCCCAGTGTACGTGAATAGTCACGTGATATTTGTTTTCAGGCGTTGTAGTCTGGACGGAGATCGTCTCGAAAAAAACGATGCTGAAACGCCGCGTGGACGGAGGTCGTTTTTGTTTGTTAAAACTTTTGTTTTATTAGTGTGGATGTAGACTCAGGGAGCCGCAACAGAGGGGCTGAAGAGCCGCAACAGAGGGGCTGAAGAGCCGCAACAGAGGGGCTGAAGAGCCGCGTGCGGCTCCGGAGCCGTGGGTTGCCGACCCCTGGGTTAGTGAGTTGGTATGAGTCCTTTGTAATTTGGGTTAACCAACCCTTTGAGCTTGGACTGGATGGCAATGCCCGAGGTTGTCGGTAGTTCTTCCTGCTTTGCCCTGGGCTGGCTGCCTCAACCTCCGGCCTCAAAGCCAGTTTGGCTTCCTCGTGTCCAGCAGAGCTTGAGGGCTTCTTCTTCTGGGGTGTCAGAGCTGACCTTTTTCTGTTGGTTGGGGGGGGGGGGAATAACGTACAGCCGGCCTCTATCTGTCATGCCCCCAGCTGTGTTTATGCTTTAGAAAGGACCACAGGGGGCTACTCCAATGTTATGTTTGAGTAATAGCAAATGAGGTACAGTACGAGTATGAGCTCTCACACTGATACTGATGGCCCCTACTCGCCCCATTTATTTCTAGCACCAATCATTATCTGTCATTGAAATTTAGAATTATGCAAGCCATTTAAAAGTCCATTATGAAAAATGACTCACTCTAACATATAGCCAGCATTTCATTAAGTTAAAGAACTGTGTGAAGAAGCGATTGGTTTGCAGCTCAAGAAAGATTAATCCAGAGACTAAAAGGTGTTAAAATCCCTGTCTATCCTGTATCTTCACTGGTTCACATCTGAGGCTAAGCTCGTGTGTCCCATAAGATCGTGATGAAAGAGCCGGGTGCTTTGACCATGTTGTTTTAGACCCGTACATGTAATGACCTGATCAAACATCCTCTGTGCTCATGGGCTGACAAACACCAAAACAAATCAGATTTCCTTCTACTTCACTTCTCTCCGTCTGTGACAGATCTAGCCCCAGTCTGTGATCTGGCTGTCCTCGAATGCATGGGGAGATCAAAGAAGGCAAAAATCATTTACATAAAAGATTATGTATGAGTTGTAATTAGCGCCTTCTTCGGCAGTGACAACAGAAAAGTCTGCGATTTTGGCTCTAAGATGAAACGAAGGTGGGGTGAGATTTATAATAACCAGGTCTGAGCTTTAGTGCCACATTTTTAATTGAAGAAATCCCCCAGAGATTGTCCAGTTTTTCCAGGAGCACCCGACCAAAAAAAAAGACAGATTAGGATTAGTCTTATTAATTTTTGTAAATGCATTCAGGCACATTCATTTTCTCCAAGATAATTACGCGTTTTACTTTGACGGCTCCTGATTTCATATGCCCAAGTGTGCTGCTGCAACTCCTGCAGTGCATATATCGTGAACACACTCAATTTAACTACTTCCTGTTAGAATTAGGTTATTTCCTCCTCCAAATTCTATTCCAAATCATGTGTAGTTGTCATATTACATCAAGGTACTACATTATGATTTGGAGTGAGTGATGCAAGATTATTGCTGTGGGCAAAAAATTGATTTTTGCTTCACTCACACTGGTACAGTGGGTACCATATTTATGGCATGTGGAGAATTTGTCAGAAGATGTCAATTGGCAAAGCTGCAAGAGAAATCTTTTTTAATGTGTCGGTGCTACAGCATGTCATTAGAGGCAATTTCGCTGCCACAAAGAGGGTCAGCAGAGGGGGTCACATTGTTTTGTGTGCTCATTGGACTATTATCTAGAATTGTGGACGAAGACAATTTTTGAAATTTCATTCTAATCGTCGTAAGTAGCTTGGCGAGGTGGAAGTTCATCTTGCACACTTGTAAAAGGGTACTATTTTCAGAAAATGAAATAGGACGCCCTCGGATGTGCGCACCTTATCTCGCACTAATACACCAGCACACACACTACGGAGCAGAGACGGTGGCGAGGAATAGAGGCTTATCCTCCTGTGGGAGGAGCTGACATTTACTCTAAAAAAATTCACCCTTGGTTTCTGCCTCTGGATTTAAGATATCAGTCTTATCTAGATTCCATCACAATGTTTCATTACCGTTTCACCCTACCAGTGTGTGACTTTCTGTCATGACTTGTAAGATTTGCCCTCCGAGAGGGAAAATTGAGTTGTCCGAATAGTTTGGTCTTGCACCGCTGATGTTTCCTAAAATGTGCGCAATATGCAATCATCGGGAAGATGTGCATTGGCATTTGAGATGTGTGCATGAGGCCTGCATCAAGGCCTCTCTTGCGATGGAGTTGGACTGGATGCCAGACAATCCGCTGGCTGCAGTGGTGCAACATTCCAAACCCTGCGCTTAATTAATGTTTCGCCCGACTTGCTCCAATTCTGTCAATCCCTAATTCCAGGAGGGATATTATCCTTTGCCCGTTAATACGTTTTTAAACATCTTTTTCAATTTACTTGGGAATATGCAGAGATTTGCTTAAACACATTTAATATATCTACACTATCACTCTCATAGGAGAGAGTCAACAGCAGCTGTCTTCTGGGCATGATTTTCCAGGAAAAAGTTCTTAGCTGTGAAGTCTTGTCCTTCCTCGTCTGTGTTCTTGAATCAAAAATACTCCTTGGATGAAAGTGGTCTCCGAATCACAGGGTATAGTTACAACTCTATAACAGATTGATAAGGGTCAGACAGGACATTTGTTGCAAGACAGAGCCAATCACCTGACCAAGCCCTGGGTTGTCTAATTTGTTGAAATGAATGTCAATGTAAAACGGCTCCCACTTTTAAGTACCAGAGACGGGCTGAATTCCACCTCGGTAGGCATGCATGACGTTGATGCCCCCTAATATCTGCCAGCACACACTCTGATACTCGGTATAATGAGGAAAACACTTGAAATACAAACATGCATGCTCTATTAGACAGATCACATTTTGTTGTTGTGAGGTCTGGAACAAACGAGTGAATTTTGGTGCCAACAAAACAATGGCAAATTGACTGAGATCTCCTAAATGATACCAGGCGTGGCAAACAGGCTGCAATAAGCCTTTTTTTTTGTACTCACTGCATTCTGAACTCACTGCGGGAGAGAACTGTACAGTAATAATGTCGGTGGTCTTTTAACCTCTAAAAACCAGTGGGATTGGTTTTGTGATTTTCAGAATCGGTCACTTTAACCAGTTGAAGGAAAGTTGAATTTACTGCATTAAAACTTCAGAGGTACAAACAGAGCTTGTAAAATGTGACAAACTGAGAATTGCACCATTCACTTCGATTTCGCATCGATTTGGTGATTGCAGGTCAAGTTAATGTATTTCTATATTTGAAAATCACAACTTTGTTGACGACAACCTCTATTCTTAGACGCTTAGATACGGGAAATCTTGTCTGGAAAGGCGGTTAGGTCAAAATTAGGTTGAAAAGTGTAAAGCTTTTTTAGAATACAAGGCTCTTTAAAACACATTCAAATGTCTATATTTCAGTGTGAAACGGGTTCCAACTACATTTGGAAAAACAAGCATTGGACTTTTACATTTCAACCTAAATTTGCTCATTTATAAGCTCCACTTCTTGATGTATTTGGACCTCAAATCGTTCTTATTGTGAAGCTCCTAGCTCCTGTGATACCAACATGGCAGAGGCAACCAGCTGTGGCCCACCCCTGTTCCCTGCATGTTCTCCTCACGCTAATGTTGCCATAGCCTGAGGACATGGCGCGGGCCTCCGGAGGCAAGGTATCTCCGGCCCAGAGACAGATCTGCGGAGACAGGGAACACTTGGGAAGACGGATACCTCAGCCAGGCGCCTGCTGCCATTTAACAGTCTCACCCTGCTCTGAACTGACATTTCTGTTTTACCATATATCGTCCGACTCGTCGCCCCTTGCTCTGCTGCTGTCGCCGTAAACTTGTGTACAGAAAAAAAAAAAAAAAAACACGGCACAGCTTATTCCCAAGCACAAACGGAAACCTGTGGCCTCACAGTATATATGCCTTTGAGTTGCCCTTCTTCTGCAGTCAGCCAGACTTCGGATCCTGCGGAAAGTGCGATGCAGCCCTGCTCCCAAAGGGAGAGCCGTGAGCCTGATGAGCTCCCCGTGGCCAGGCCAGGTGCTTCTTTCGGAGTCACGGGTGCGGCGCAGATCTGCCGTACCACGGGAGGGAGGATTGACACGATAACGTAGCCTGCCGGCTCCCAGCGCCACCCGGCAGCGCGGCCACACAGCTTAATCCTCTCTCCACGAGGGCAGAGCCGAAACACTCGTTCCCCTCCTCGCTCAATCCTCTGTCAAAACAAGGGGGTTTTGTCAGCCACGAGGGGTGTTGCAACCCTCTCGGTCCCTGCCAACGGAAGCGCTATTACTGCCTGCCAATGCCCCGGGAAAAAAAAAGAATACCCAATATGCATATTATTCTAATACCAGCAGTCAGTGCCTTGAATTACTCGCCATGATAGCATAATGAATGCGGTGCCTTGTAGGTTCCTACATAAAGCTGTTTTGCCACTTGGATGAATAATTCATGCTGGCCCAGAGGCAATGAATCAACCAGGCAAGAACTAAGAAAATTAGCCACCAATTAGTGTTTATTTATGGGGATAGTGTGTTTTTCTCTCAATTCTAGTGCCAAAAAATATATATATATGCAAAGTGAAGTTTTGGCGACCCCTCTGACTTTGGGAATTCAAATGAGCAGAAGGGAGGAGAGGGAAAGAGGGCTTGACTGTTGGATGAATCAGATGACCCCCATGCCGCCCCCCCCCTTCTCAGCCGGGTTATTGGACTCAGTGACTCCTGTCTCATCCGGCCTCCAGACATACAGTATCAGAGTCAGCCTCTCAAAGCAGATTGATTGAATCTCTCAGCAGATGATACGTAAGGAACTTTGTTGACTGAAGGGATGTGATGTGAGGTTTTAATGCTGCCACATGTGAGCTAAACCTCTCTCTCTCTCTCTCTCTCTCTCTCTCTCTCTCTCTCTCTCTCTCCTTGGAGCGTGCAGCCCCCACCTCCACCATCTTCTCCAACCCCCCCCCCCCCCCGGCTGTTCCTAGCCCAGCGCTCTGGCATTCTGCCCAGATACATTGGTAGTCGTTAGTTGTCACTGGAACGATGTGACACGTCGCTCTGATTCGCAGGGCCTGTTGTTGAAAGTGATCGTTGCTGCCAAGGAGAGGCCCTCACCACGGATAAATGGACACTGAACAGCATGTGAACAGAGAGATAAAAATGGCAGGGAGAAAATAAACTAGTCTAGCTTGGCGTCTCGACATCGGCATCTTTGGGGCTGCTGAGCTTTGCAGAGAGTGTTTTAAAAAAAAGATTTAGACAAGATTGTACATTTTTTTTGTTTTCTTTGTCACCAATTTTCCATTTTATTTGTCCTTCAAGTTAAACCAATCAAGCTCTGCCTGAAGTCACTGCTTCACTATTTAAATTTGCCAACAGTTGAAAAGTGAAGTTTGTTTCTCAAGGTCAATGAGTGGAGAAGATATCTCCAGTCAATTCAATGAAAGACAAACAGATGAGTGAAGGATGGATTTTTATAAGAATCAGACAAGCTGTCGACAGGAGGATAAAAAAAAAAGACCCTGCCAGATATTCATGAGGATAACTCTCAAGCGTCTGCGCTCTCCTTTTCTTCCTTTGTAAAGCTTTGATTGTGAGGAAATACGCTGCTGTGTATGTCTCGTCCAAAGCGCTTTTCTCGAGCTTCAAATGTGGAGTTTTCAGAGCTGCAATGACTCAGACATTGTGTTGGCCATAAGATAAGAGAGGCCAGGTGACAGACAATGCCTCAGCTTCCTCTGACTTGTGGGATAAGCGCCATTCATGTGAGGCCATTTACTTTGGTTTTTAAACGAATAGGCTGAAAAGAACTGAGACCAATTTTAAGACTCCGAAGCGCAGTTTAGACAAAATGCAGTTAGAAGAAATTGGATTTTTTTTTTTTCACATGTAAAGCATGACCTACCACTTGGTGTCTTGCCTGGTACTCCGCTGAACTTGAAGTTGTTGAACATGGATTGTAAATGTAGCCAGAAATATTGATGCTACTGCCCTTTGAATGCCTTTATTGTCCCTTTGTGCTGCAGTGTTTTTAACAGGTGTGTCAGTATGCTCCACAATACTGTGTAATCTGTCAGAGACCACATTTACATGCAGAGAGCCCTGTTACTTGAGTAATCTGGCTTCGTCACTTGGCAAGAATAAGGTTCAGTTCTAAGAACTAAGAGAAAAGTAGTTGTTGATGACATTGGGTTTTCCCCCCCTCTATATTAGAGACAGTTTTATGGATATGGTAGTTGACAACCAGACATTTTTATCCTTTTTATATTTTTGTTGTCATTATCCAAGCTAGAGGCTTGACTCTATAAATGTTAATATCGGTGTTGGGTTTTTTTCGTTCCAAAAGAAACCGTATGCTATTCCCATTAGCCTCAGTTGTACTTTGTGTTTAGTGCTTAATAACAAAAGATAGAAAAAGTGGTAAACATTGTACCTGCTAAACATCAATATGTTAGGCATGTCCGAAATCCATAGTACATGTTAATTCTATACCGTATGTAGTAATTGTCATAGTATGCTCATTCAGCAGTTGGTAAACAACAACAGTACATGTGACGCTTGATGTTATTCAAACTACAGCTTTAGAAAGCTATTACCAAATAAACATCTCACAGAAGCATCAACATGTTTTTCCTATGATTTAATACATATTTATTGGTTTTACAAGTTTCTTTTGTAGCTCTTTCACTCCCACCTGCAAATTATTTTAGTTTGTTTAGCTGTGCGCTGCTCCTGCATTTCCTTTTTTTGCATTGCATCATGGGAGAACAGTGGGCCGTCTTTAGTCCGAATGCAGTCTGGTTTCAGTATACTTTATTTTGTCACTTTTCCAGTGTGAACACACTACATTCCAAAAAGCTGCGTAAAATCGATATGGCTTTGACATTAGCATTTGGCTCAAAGTGGCTGATGAATATTACTATTGTTAATACTTTTTGCCCGTTGCCAACTAGCTCTTGGCGTCACCTTGTTTCTTAAAATCTTCTCTTTGATTCAGCCTTCACTCTAACTTAGCATTTGATATATTTATAACATTATGTAGAGATTCTTTCCCTGTTTAAGTTATGTTTGTGAAGTTTAAAATAAATCAAATTTTAATCGGAGGCGTAAGGATAGAGGGTGTCTTATATTATACAAATTATAAAGCGTTGCAGACCAACTTATGATTTCAGGTTATATGAATTAAACTATAGACTTGACTCTACCTTTGTTGTTGGTGAACTGTTCTATTAGTGGGCAAGACACGACAGATTTACGTGAATATTCTGGCAATGAGGAGACCCAGTTTCAGAGTATCAAAGGCTTGTGTAAACAGCTTAACTCAAATAAGACCTCAACGGCTCTATGGCCCACAGCCAGGTCACTCCGTGCAGGTTAGCATAACCACTGCGTTGCAGCAGCCACATCACCGCGACAAATTGCTGCGGATTTCTCGAACGTGGTTGATTTAAATACATCTAAATTTTGACTTCTTGTAAAACATTCCTCCTGTTTTAGCTGCTTGCTGTCAGATCTGTTTCTTTCAGTGGAGCCGTAGTAAACTTGTCGCCTTATTTCAGTGTTCCCTGTGTCATCTTCCATGCTATGGAGATGATGTGATTCTGTTATGAGTCATGAATTACTGTGCTATCATGTCTTCTCCTGAAACTCCGGGGAAGACAGCGCTTGTCACAAGCCATTGTGGTTTGTTCCATCAGACCGATGTCTAAGTGCCTATGTTGTGTTCTCAGCCACTAATTAGGCACAGCCCTACAACCCCAATAACACAATTATATCTGGGGCTGCTGCTTTCCTCCACACCCACAGCAATAATGAATGAACTACAGGTTAATGAAATGTGTGTGTGAATGGAAGATGCCTCTTGAAAAGTTTCAAACTAATTCATTAAGCGCCGAAGCCGGAGGCACAAGCCACAAAAATGATCCAGCACTAAATTTAACGCTTACTTTGCAACTTCTCACCTTAATCATTAGAAAATGAAAGCTTGTGAATGTCAAAATGAGGCACAGCTTGTTAATTTTATGCACAAGATGGATAATACCTTTATGTGTGTATCTTTTTCTTTAAATACAGCTGAATGTTCACATTTTCATTTTTAAGGAGCGAATGCATCCCAGGCGCCAGTTGTCATCATATTCAGATTTGTCATGTAGAGGCTGTGGGAAGTTTGCCAACGCTCAATCTGTTGGATACGTTTGTGTTTTTGTGCATTGTTTGTTTGTGTATGCATAGGGTTTATCCCACAGAGTGTTAGTTAAAAGTTTCCAGTGTTTGTGCTTCACAGAATCCATGTTTGTATTTGGAATAAGTGCAGTTTTAATTGCTGGAGATGCAAATTCAGATGCTTTCAAAGCCAGCAGTGTTCCCCCCCCCCCCCCGTAGTGTCAGGTCAGCACTACAGATGGTCATAGCCTAAAATTCCTTGTTGGTTTTTCACTTAAACATCTGGATGTTGGAGTTCTATCCACTCTGACCAGTCTAGCTGACCATAGTTTGTGTCACACCATGTACTCTCTCAAATGCATCCTGCCATATGGAAGACACACAAGGTTAACGAACAAGCTTCTGTTGTTACGAGTGGGAAATAACTTCTTGGTTTTCTTCCAGCCTCCATCCGAAGAGTCAAAACAACAGATGAAATAACATTTACTCGCAGAAATATGTGAATGTGAGTCTTTATTTAGTCAGGCCATCTGATGATTACCACTACTGTTATATACCTATGGGAGGTACACAGCACCACCAGCTGTACCTTGTGTACCTTTCTACTGCTTTGTCGTGTGTGTGTGTGACTAACCGCACTGATGAGAAAGGCAAACTGTGGTGGATGACTTCCAAATTGCAGCACAATGTATAAAAGCAAGGGATGGGTGACAAAACGTAAAGTCTCTTAGTAAGGTGCTCCTCTGTGCCTCTCATGTATTATCATTAAATTCCAGTCACATAATTAAGAATGTGATTTCCTGAAAAATTATTACCCAGTGATGTTTAAAAAAGAAAGAAAAAACACTATCTTTTGAGCAACCCATCCCCCGTTTCTCTCCCACTGTCTCTCTCTTTCTGCCTCTCTCTCTCTCTCTCTCTCTCTCTCTCTCTCTCTCTCTCGCTAATCTCACATTGCCTGGAGGTACTTTTGTGTGTTTTGGTTGAATTTGTTGATCTGTGCCGTGGTGAAATTCCATCAAGGGGATCATTTCTTTCACTATTCTGGATTAGCAGCATTCAATGTAAACTTGACTGAACCTGGCTTGGAACCCTTCAGATAAAGAAGCTAATTTCACTATTTCTTTCATTTCAATCGCTTTTCGTTTGAACAATTTCTTTGGTCCAAGTGTCGTTAAATATTTATCTTCTCACCGTCGTATTCATGACAGCCACAAGCCCTGCAGCATTTGCATGTTGTCCCAGTTGATGATGTCTGTGACATTTCTGAGACCATGTCACAATAGCCTAAGCATGACAGTGAGTGCTGCAGTATTGGGGTGTGAAGGAAGGCTGTGGCAGCTCTCCTTATTTTATGATTGATTCAGCTCCTCTGGCCAAACCAATATAGGCGGAAAGGCCTGTGGGGTGGTCGAGCAGAGCAGACGGCACGGAGTGACGTTTGACTGGATGAGACGTTCTCCTGTAACGCAGGAGTATTGTGAGTATCATGACCCTTTCTGGTCACTCACACGATGACACTTTCTTAGAAAGACCTGAGGGATCAGAGAGACAGACTGACAGATGTCACTGTTTCTATCAATGATTAGCCTGCAGGTGCTGCAAATTAAAAGAACTTTTTAGTCAGACTATTTTGGCATATTTCATAATGCTCAATTTCGTTGAGAGATTCACCTACTGTTCGAGAAAATTACAGTGCATTCACTAAATTACACAAGTGACATTTCAAGCTGAGACAATATAAAGTGACTGATGACTAACACATCTCTTATTTAGATACTTTAATTCAGGGCTGCAGTTGCTTTGACTGCAGAGATGTATTAAAGCTCAACTATATGCAGCATATGCTGCAGTATGTAATTATGGATACGTACTCCTACAGTGTATTTATTCACAGATCCAGAAAGTGTTTGTGACGGGTTGACCTGGAACTCAGTTCACCACGCCACATTAAGTTGAGACAATGTAAATGCCACAGAAATATGTTCATTGAGTTACACTCACTTTTATCACTTGCAGACCTACTAAACTTCTTTTTTTTCTGATCTACTGGAGAAAGCTTTGAATAAACGGCAGATTATTTAAAATGCAGCAGCACATGCTCTGGCCAGCCCAGAAGAAGAAAGCACACATATTATGTCTATTTTTAAGCCCCTTTGTTGCTCGATTGTTACTTTTTAGAAAAGAGTTTAAGAGTTCCCTGGTATTATTTTTTTAATTGCTCAGTGAATTAGCACTGAATGCATATTATTATACTATTTCAGGGTATGTATGTACAGTATATGTTCCTTTCTAGACTTCTCAGGTCTTTGATGCTGGTCTTCACTTATAGTGATTATAGTACTCATGGCATCACACTTGACACTTAAATGTTAACACATTAATTCTTTAGTCCAGTATTCCTATAGTGAATCAGACTAATCTGATGTATTTTTACACACCTTTTTTATCTCATTAATTTGACTAAGTAGTAGTAGTATATATATATATATATATCTGGTGTTCTAAGTTGATGATAAAGGTTAGTATCTTTGAGTGGAAGGTTTTAAAGATGTAGATGTTTGGTGCTAAATATGGCTGTAACTAACAATTATTTTCATTATCACATAATCTGCCAAATATATTTGCAATTGATAATTATTTAATCATAAAATAATTAGTTATTTGTTCTATAAAACATCAGAAAAGACCAGAAAAAGTGTCCATCACTGTTTTCCTAAACCCATGATGACGTCTTCAAATGTCTTGTTTAATTGTATTACTGCTTCTTTCAGCTTTTTTAATATTACCTGGAACCAATTCAGATTAGTTCGCTTCAATCTGCACATTTGCTCAACTCATGGGTCCCGACTTCTTCTTCTTCTGTCCGCATGTGGCTCTCCTCCGTTGTAAATTCCTACTTCCGTCCAGCTAGAATGTGCTTGCACTATGACTTTGTACGGACGTTTGTCACACTGTTAATGAAAGAACCTGCAGTGTAACGAGGGATCAGAGAGGTGCTGTGCCTCAGAAGTTTGTGTGCTCTGTACTAATACCTGTGATCATTCACCCGGATGGCACAGTATCGCTAGATAGTAATATTCTCCTGCAGGGGACACGGCAGAAGGCGGCCAAGATTGGAGGACCAAAGTCTCCCAAAGGAGCTTGAGAACCATCTACCATCTACTTTCCTGTGATGTGTTGGGTTTTGATAGGACACTTAAATCAGAAAATAGGTCATGAGCAGTCATACAATAATTGGATTTAAAAATTAATAATATTAATGAGACTGAGGGAATTCCTTTGTTTCCTTGACTTATTCATACCACTTAACTGTCTGAATTGATAACAAACCAGCTGAAAAGTCTCTAATTTGTCTGACGTGATTCTGCCACTCACTGTATAGAGGTGACACATGCATGCATTATCCTATTAAAAGTGGGTGGGCTGCACCGAGTTGAAAGTTGAAGTTTAAAAAAAATGAAATCAGATTTAAGCTAAATGGATTTGCATTTACAAAGCGCCAAATTTCCTAGTCTTCCGACCACTCAAAGTGATTTACACTGCATGTCAACATTCACCCTTTCACACACACACTGATGGCAGAGGCTGCCATACAGGATGCCAACCTGAGACAATAAAGGTGAGGGGGACAACAATTATATTTGAAGTCCCTAGTAAAAATTACATCCTTGTAAGGACAAATGAAATATACAATACAATGATGACAAAACAATGGCACCTGGCAGGAATGCAGTGCAACATGGATAACTTAAACAGTGGTAACATATTTTCCAAAATACCACCTAATTTATACATAACTTTCTTATCCGACTGCGATAACAATCAGATCGGCGCATCACTGATTGGAAACAGACCGATGGCCAATCAACTGTGATTCTGGGCAGCATTTTGACACCGTGGTAACGGACTGTGTTGCCGGTTGTATCGATGGCTTGAGGCTACGAGACAAAATCATGTGGGTGAGACTTTACAAAGGAGAGACATGTCATGGTAAATGCTGTTGGTGATCAATTTTGGTGTAATTATCTACAGTCTTAAAATATCATGGCTGTAAGGACTGGGGATATAGTTAAATACAGTAAAGGCCTTTACACACCGACGGCGTGACGACTAAATGACACAAACATGTGAAATACTGTGAATATTATGCATCAAAACTATTCATGCGACAGTTGCTGCACATTTTTAATAAAAGAGAACAACTACCGGGATGCTATTGACCCAGAGTGTCAAATTGTTAAATATCCTAAGCTACTAAGCTACTCTAAGATAATTTATTGAGTTTCCTTTCAGCAAACTTGTCAGAGTAAATTTGAGTTCCCTCTGGTAAACAGTTTGACAGTGTACTGTGTATATCTAGGGCTTTTATTGTGAAAGGTAAGAACAGAACAGGGGATCTGGTCTGCGCTGTCTTTGTCTGTTGTAAGGAGTAATCAAATTTTGCCGTCTTTGTTTGGAATACAGAGCGTCTGTGTTATTGTACAATATAGTGGACGTTTTTAATATGTCCGGTCCGCACAATGTGATTGGCTAATGACTTTTTCTGCGAAAGCTAAGAAAAGTTGACCTTGCTCTGAAAAAAAAAAAAAACACTTTCTGTGTGAAAAGTACTCCTGACAAAAACAACAGTTCTAAAAAATTATTTTTGCATGTGAATTAATTGCACAGAGAAAAATGCCCCCTGTGTGTAAAGGCCTGAAGACGAGATTCATCCCACTCGTTTTTGAGATTCACACTGACCAAGCACAACAAGACCTCGGCACACGCAGTAAATTTGAAAAGGGGGGCTCAGTGCCTCATGCCTGCCATGTTGGCTGCCCCTTACCCAGGAGGTTTAAGCCTGGCCGTGGACTTTTCCTTTCAGGTAGCTGATTTATTGGGCTTCAGCAGAGAAACAAAGGGTCTGAATGTTTGAAGTGAGCAGGTGAAGACCCCAAGACAGCACTTTGAAAAAGCTCCCACTAGGATTAAAATCTCTTCAGCCACACCTGTCAAGGCAGCGTTCAGATCCACACGGTAACCTTTCACCCGGGCTGGGATCCGCCTTCCACCCGTTCACCGTGCGCCCACATTTTGGTCAGACTTTCGGAGCTTGACGCGGCTGTGTGTGGCGGGGGATTAAACACACTGCATATGTGATTGACGATACGTCACGACACAAAAGCCAAGTAATGATATTTCATCAAGCTGATAATTCGGCCTGAACGCGCAAGCTCTGCCTTGTGGCCTAGATTTTTCTCTCCTTCTCAAGAGGGATTGATTCAACCTTTCTTCTATTCTTCTACATTTTCTAATTAGCCTCAGTGATTTCCTAATTCTTTGACATTCAACCTTGAATTATTCCCTCCTCCACACATAAAAACAAGCGTTTTCTTTCCAGTTCAGGAAAACCAACAAAGCATGATAATGTTCTTGTTTATTCCATGATCAAACATAATCATTCTCTCCTCTGGAGGAAACCTCCCTTTGGGCTAATTTCTGGCATTGTTACTTGCATGTTTGACAAATTAGACTCTGGGAAACTCTAGGAGAACAGGGGGGGAAGCTACTGATACCGATATTAGCATTTCATTCCTCCTTTGTTACACTCAGGCAGAATTCAAAGGATTGCTGACTTAGGAGGTTTTGGGAGGATTGAAGGGGTTCAGTCTGAATGGTCAGGGGTGAGCCAGGGGGTTTTAGCTTTGAGCACAGACTGGGCTCTTATTTCTCTTCCTGGGGCCTCCATGTCCAGGTGTGGATCTATTTTCCACCGGAAGCCAGGGAGCTTTTTTCCTCTCTTATACTGTCTTTTATTGATTGAAGCTCAGGCCAGTGGCCCATCACACCTGGATCAAATGCGAAACCACGCTGGAAGAAGTTTTAATTTCCAGTCTTATAGTATTGAGCTATTACTGTGTTGTGAATCAATGCAGAGAGTAAATTCCACTTCAAGCTATCTTCACGAGTTGATTCTGCAGCACAGGATACGCATCAACAATTGCCGTGCATTCAGACATAGCAAGATTTTGCTTTTGTTTTTAATTTAGTCTATTTGACAAAGAAACTTTTCTCAGCTTTTCCTCACCTCACTGCTCAAAATGTATCTTCTCCCCAGCGCAGTTTTGACTCATGCAACAAATAAACAGTGATTTTAATGGAGCGCCTTTTATGCTCAGTCACCGTATCATTTCTTGGGGCATGTTGAATGGGAAGACAAACAAGCCTATTTCCACATTTAGTGTATCAACAGGCATTAAGTCGAATAGGAAACAGCCCTATTTTCTCTGTCTCTTTCTCTGGAGGGCAGAGGCACTGAGACAGACAGACTGCAGCTCTGTCTGTGGATAGAGACAAGAATGAGGATGCTGAGAACAATAGGAGGAGAAGCCATTGTTAACCAGAGTTATTGCTGTCAAGTTAGAGTCAGATTGCGCCTAAGCCACCCTCTCTTCGAACTTAACACCGAGCACAGCAGGTGGGTTTCACTCAGTCTTCAGAAATTGAACACGGTTCAGAAATTGATTAAATCTTCGACATTTGGGAGCTTGTCTGCCTGAGTTTAAATGAGCCTCTGAACTATATTATTTGACCTTAACATTCCTGAAAAATTCTGGCATGCTGTGATTCAAAATTGACCTCTGCTATGGGGAAAAACTGGCATAATGTTTGGTGTTATCGCCACAGGATACTTTTATGCAGACAGACTGAAGTCCTAATTTCTATTGCTTGGAGAAAAATGACAATGGGGATCTTTCAAGTCTCTGAGTTAGATTCCATATTTGTCTTAATTGGTGCCTGGCAGGTTATCCAGAATGGAGATGGATTTGAAGTCATTTACTGGAAGTTCTTGACAGGAGCAGTGGAAGAGAACGTCGAGCCCTGCGCCGGCACACATAGCTTGAAAATCATCTGTCAAAATTTAGCATATCTATGGAGAAGGCTGCCTGTCATGTCTGATGTACATCTAACCATGCACAAGAGGGGATTTGATCAGGAGCTTTGTTGTACTCCTGATTTAAAGCACACTCATCTAGCTGATATCTGGTTGACAAGACAAAGAAAATGTAGAGGTTTTTATAACGCGATTGGTTTTGAGCTACACATAGTTTTTAAATAATACATTTGTACACAATATTTTTTTAAATAAAAATCCTCATATGTCGTCAGACATATTCCACCATTGTAACCAACAAATGCGATGTTCTCTTTTCGCCCTGATTTGTCAGATGTGATTTGTCGGTCCTGTCTTGCAAAACATTGCTGACAAGTGCATGGCTCAGCCAGGCAGATTATCAGAGGAAATCTCCACTCCAACTTCTTTATTTCCCCCCCAAATCAATGTGGTGAACAGCAAGACGTGATTGATAATGATATTGAGATTGATTGTCTAAATCCCTTCCCTCAGTTCAAAGTCCCCAAACAGATAGTTTATATACATGCAATTCAGTGCAGAGATAGGACTTGGCAGGAGCTGCCAATAGATAAGTGAAATAGGGCCAGAGTGAAAAGACCTATCAGTCCCTAAGGGGCTTAGCTGCAGGATTCTGAAGCTCTAAACTGGCGGTGGTGGAGGGAGATAGTCGACATTGGTTTTAAATTACCCAAGATTGCCTTGTGGTTTCAGTCTGCGGGGACGCCAGCAGACAAGATGTTTGTTAAAACAAGTGCAGACATTGAGGCAGAATGGGGCAAAGAGCAGACCTGCGATTTCCTCGCCAGACCGAGCAGACTGGAAAGCTGGTAATTGCAGAATTGGCAAAGGGGCTAGGGAGATGTTGCAGCAATGATATCTGCCACTGGGACTGAAGCAGTGGCGTCGCTGGAAAGGGGCTCAGTTACCTCACTCTGAGGATATTCTATTTAACAGCTACAACACACACCACACTAATGGTTGTACTGTTATTAATTTGCTTGCTTTGCAACACATCATATGCAACACTCTCAAAATTACTGGGTAGAAAATGACCACTAATTATGTAGTAGCTAGTAATTATCGTACAGATGCCCTTGTGGCTTCCGGTGCCAAACATATTCAGTGCCTGCAGTCCTGCAGAGTCCTGAGTTCATGTTCTGCCTAGAAACTTTCTCGTCTTCTTTCTCTGTATTATCTCCTCTCAAACAAAAGTAAACCAAATAAAACAATCTTAAAGGAATTGTTTTATAGCATTTTGTCTATATGATTGACTTCCTGGAGTTTGTGGGTGCCTGGTAATCTCCCAGTGATGACTATGCTGCCAAGAAATAGTCTGTTACACAACGACCTGTAAAACCACAACTTCATTATTCTATTTCATTCTCGCACTTATAATTTTTTAATGAATTAAATGAACGCGATAAAATGTATTAATTAGTAAACTCAAGAGGCTTTCAAAGGTGGATTTTGTTACATTCGGACCGAACCAGGCAAGCTGTACCAACCCTCCGTCTTCAATTTTTATGCTAAGCTAAGCTAACTAGCTTGATATAAGAGAGTATGTCAAACTATTTCTTTTTTAAAAGAGTGAATAAAACAAGTCGCAAATTCAAGGACCTGTTTGCATCCAATTAGCGTTGCTGAATTTCATATTTTTCTTTAAGAAATTGACACCAAAATTAAGAAAGCAAGAATTTACAATAGGAGGAACATTTTACAAATGTAATTTGGCAAAGAAACAAAAGTGCTGCGAAACAGAACAGAACAATGTCAATTACAACCTCGCCAAGGAGTTCTACTCTGAACGTATTCAAAAACACCTTATTTTCCATTTAACACCTTATCACAGATTTTCTTTTTTCAATATTTCATTACCACCCTCACTATCCGTCCTACACTCGTTCACTGGCATTCAGAGAGGACTGTGTGAATTACCAATCTTTGACCACACACACACACACACACACACACACAACACACACACACACACACACACACACACACACACACACACACACACACACACACACACACACACACACACACACACACACACACGCTCTGCTTTTAATGCTTAAAGTTTACTTTTGTTACAGGTACAATAACAAAAGGCCTTTTAAGTCTGACTTGAAAATCTTTAGGAGAAATTGGCTCTAGCATTGAGGGGTTGAGGTATTGATTCTGGCCTCTGGCTCAGTCCAGGAAAAGATGGATAGATTTCTTTGAAATGCACTCTGCGTGAGAATATAAAGACTATTGTGTGTTCTCGCTCAGGAATAAATTGTTTCATGACATATCTGGGGCCACCTTTTTAGCTTCAAGCTGCCTGCTTCTTTTGAAAGGGGAATGTTGACAGGGTGGAGCACATTCATCTGTAGTCCCAGACTACCCACACCTCATAGAAGCTTTTATTGAAAGTTAAATCTCCTTCAGAGAGTTGGCAGCCTCTCGTTGGGATATCTATTTCAGCAGCTGTCGAGGCTGATTATATGGGGGTTGTGCCACACACTGGCAGCGATATAAACCTCCTACTGAGAGAAGGACTATTATGATGCTATTGATTGATGCGTTCATCTGCATGCGTGTGTACAATCTCTTGACTCAGAAGCAGCAGTTGGTATTGATGGCATGCAACATGTGATCACTCACATTGGTGAAGTCGCACATTCAAGAAAGCTTGTGGCACCATGTAGCTTCTGTTGAACAAGATGCTTTAATGTTTACCTCAGGACAGAACAGTGCTACAGCAGATCAATAACAGGTTGCAGGCGTTATTGGAGTCTGAAACCAAGAGCCCCATGTAACGATCAAAGCAACGCAAATCGGTTTATTGCTTGTTTCCACCCTGTTACCCTGTCTTAATGGTCAAAAGAGTTCAGCTAAAGCAATGCATGTGGATGGTTCTTCAGTGTTGTCAATGAAAAAAGCAGTATGAGTTTATTTATAAATACTAGATTTTTAGAGAATCAATAAGAAAACAAAGCCACCAAGAGAGACAATACAGCGTGATTTGGTTTATATTCACTATTTTCTCATTTAGGATTGGTTTGGTTGGATGTATTTAAAGAAAATCCCTTAACTGATACATTGTATCAACTTCTGGCATTACATACTTCTAAAATAGTTAGACTACAGTTGCAGGTTGAACTGCAAGTGAGCAGTGGAATAACATATTGGTGCTATAAGCAGTATATTTTGTTAATCTCCTATTTACAACTGAGCAACAAGAGCATCATTAATAGAACAGATCTGTTGATGTCTTTGAAGGGGATGAAGTTTCAAACTGAAACCTCAAGCCTATTATTTTCCTGATTAATTATTGAACACTGAGTTGACGTAAAATAAATAGAATGAAACAAGGACTGGGCTCTGCTTAGTGTATATGCTTTTTGAAGGCTTTTTTTTTTTTGCTCTCAGTGTTCAAAATTCTCCCTCCACTCCCATTACCCACTGCCTCGGAATGCATTTCTGTCCTCGCCAATGCCATCAATTTGAATATCAAACACCAATAAAAGCCACCTCTTTGAGTTTGTTTGAGCTCCACCATGCTGTGAGAAGGAAGGTGGGCGGCATGGGGCAAAGCATCTTGGAACTATTGAGTCAAAATATTGATGGAATGGAGCCAGTCCCTGTGACGCTGCAGCCAAAGACTCATGTTAATGTTCTCCAACTTAAAAACTTGCCAACACAACCATTTTTATTTATTTGGAGAGAAAGCATAAAGCACATGGTCTTTTTCAGCACCGCCCTCTCACTCTTAGAGTTTCACACAGTTGCTTGAGAGAGGTGGAGGACAACCACAAGTTTCCTAGTGTTGGGTAGAGAACAGCTCCAACAGAACTGTTGGGGGTTAAGAGCCTTCCCAGGTAGTCTTGGGAATAGGTTTCCGGCCACTTGTTACTGCTGCTGATTAACATTACAGGTTGTACAGGTTATGTACTATGCTGCTTTATGTGGATCTTTTACTTCACTGCCTCCACAGAATAAGGAATTAACTGGGACCCAATTATACAATGGCATTTAGCAGCTGTTAAAGAAATGACTTAATGAGCTTAGCATAATAGCTTGGAGGGAAAAACTAATGTATGTAGAGGGAAACGTGTGGAGATAAACATTTTATAAAAAAAAAGTAAAAGTACCAACAGCACAGTGTAGACATACTTTAAAACTAGTAATGGTCATGCATTAAAAATTTTGATCAGTTAAAGTATAAAGTGTCAAAATACATTAAAAGTATTAAGTAATTTACTGTTATTTTATGTTGCAGCTACTGGAATATATTTTAACGGTATCTTATAGTATATTGGATTACAGTATGCGATGGTAGAATAACTCGGTTTTATAGTAATTTTACAGTATTACCAGCATGTTAACGTATATTTACAAAGGGTACTACAACCTGTTGCTTTTGCATTTAATTCCCAACTTTAAAAAAAAAAGTAGAAAACACAAGAATTCTTGTACAATATTGCTGAAGTTTAAGTTTGTCCTCAATCATTTATACAGATGACTTTGTAACACAGATATTAGGAACATTTGTATTCCAAAACTGAAGAGGTACTGCATGTTTCAAAGAAAAATCAATAATTAAAAACGCATGTAAATGTGACCTGCATGAACTACATGTCAGTGTAAAGGAGAAAGAAAAGAGAAGAGTGAACAGTGAGAGAGGATTTGACTGCCTCACTTCTTCATCGTCTTGACTCTCTTTATGTCTCCATTCCCTTTAAACATCGTCCCGTTCCTTCTGGTTTGCAGCTCTATAAAAGCACAAATAAACACAGTTAGGTAACCAACATTACATCTTCACACTGTAATTGGCAACTTAATTTACTAACGTTACCTTTGATGGCTATGCTGTAAGCTAGCTAAAGTTACTACTGCTACTTGAGCTTGAGCTAGCTAACGTTAGCTTTGCTGGCTATGAAACCATTTTTGATCACCGTCTTTTATTCTAGTTTGATGTGCTAACTCTTGAGAATAATATCTGTCTCTCTTTGTTTTATTTTTTTTTTACTTTGTTCACTGTCACTTAGCTTCTCCCTGATTTTTCACACTGCAGGTAACCTAGCTAACACAGGCAACGTTACACAAGCTTCTCATCCTAACAAGTTGATTTGGAGATGTGTTACTTCACTGAAGGAGGCAATGAATTTCTGGACAAGCTCTCAACAATCCCTCAACCTTTTAGCTGTGGTACTTTTGTAATCACTTGGTTTTTTTTCCCATGTCCACCCCCTCAAAAAACAGACAAAGCAGCAAATATATCATTAGTAGCTGCCCTATGGAGCTAGATATTAATTATCCTGTGTTCTCCTCGTCTGGCCACTCATTTGCACGTGTACTGTAAATGTCAGCAGAGAGATAAATGGGAAAACAAAAACCCCAGCTCGTAGCCTTTATGCAGCAGAATGTCAGAGGGAGCTTGTAAGAGATGAGATATTGGTTTTGGCCTGGCATGGATTCTGTCTCAAAGGACATTCCCAGTGGCAATACAATTTGTATGTCATCTGTGTTTATAAACTTATTAGCAAGGTGCAAGCAAACATTTTCAGATTCAACATTTGGATTCTGGCGAGAAGCAAGATGATATACAGTGCACCTGCTATCAACACAGAACCAATACAATCCTGTATTTGACGCAGCATAATATAATTTTGTCCAATTCTTCTCCAAGTCATCTGCCTGCTCTGAAATCGACCTCACACTGTGTAAAAGCTACCGTTGTATAAAGTATGTGAAACATAACGTATACGTATGTTTTTATCTCGGTATGAACTCCCTTCCAGCCACATATTGTTCTGACGTGCCTTTTTTTTGCAGATTTATGAGTGTATTGAAAAGCACTTTGGGGGGGGGGGTGGAAGCTCAACTCTCACATTCTCTGTGTGGCCTTTAAGTTGCGAGGAATAAAGGAGTATTTGTATTAATCGACCACACGCCAACCCTGGTTGAAGCCTGGCCCTAATGGTTGCTTGCTGTCATTTTGCAAGCAGCTTGTAAAAAGGATTAGAGTGGCTCTGTGGAGTAAGGGCGCATGAACAGCAAAGTTCTGTGGCCGGAAAGGAAAATAAATCAATTTATCCCTGATGGTGATGCAGTTTTGGAACATAATGCCTAACGATGATGGAGTTTGGACACTTCATACTTGTCATTGTGAAATTGGACTGCCGTGTTGCTAATGATGGTAATGTATGTTGTGCCTCCCCTACTACAGTAATCCTTCACTCTGTCTCACTTAAATGCATCTCATTGTCTGGCGTGTTGCATTATGAAAACCGCTGGCTAAAAAAAAAAAAATAGTTGAGAAGTTAATTTATATATTCATTCATTTGAACAGAAAGTAAATGGAAAAAAACTGTAGAACCAAGTTAATGGAAAAAAATGTATAACCATATGAATTTTTCTTTTATCACAGGCGATTGTAACTTTGAGAAGCCGCTGGCAGCATGTGGATACAGCCAAGGCAGAGACGATGACCTAGACTGGGAGCAGGTCAACACCAGAGAAAAGTCTTCACCGGATCCATGGATGCCCTCAGGTAAGGACGGTGACTCTGGCTCGTCAAGAAGAGAAATGATGATTCCTTCCCCATACAGGGAATGCATCACTGCAATAGTCTGCGCATTTCACACTGTCCGTTTTGACTATTTTTACATAACGTAATATTATTTTCTGAATTGGAAAAGCCCAGTTGTTAAAAAGAAAAACATTTGGGATTTTACAATTTTGTCCCCATCATACAACACAGCTGTTCCATTTTGAAAGATGCTACTCCTCCTTATTATATGACATCCACCATGACATCCACAATGATTAAGAGTATCTTTAAAAGGAGTAAATATTCCTTGTGTACTCAAGTGGACAAGCAATGTGCACAACGATTCTAAATATCCAAACATACAACTCATTTGACAAAGAAATTACATGACAAATTTGTATCTGTTATGGTTTTTCCACCAAATTAAATTTATATCCAAATGGCCGGTTCAGTTTGATGATTTAGAATTTACATGAGACTCTTTTCTAAATAGGCTGTAAGTCTGACTAATATAACTACATAACTTAGTGTTAGAGACTAATACATATTGATTACAGCTATATGGACATGTACCATTTTATCTTGCACAGTACTCTACATTCTTTATTAAAGTTCCAACTCTAGTTTCTTCTTTTTTGTTATCAATATGAGATTTCCATGCAACTTCTTTCCACCTAAGTATCTACCACAAAGATCTTTGTGACCGTCACATGAACAGAGACAAAAGCGCCATTTGATATCAAAATAGCCAGCTCTATTTTAATCAAAGAAGTCTATTCATCAGCCACATATTGAAATTCATTAAAATGCTTTCCCTGCATTTTGTGTCTGTCGCACACAATTTGTCTCTTTAATGTTCCATTGATCGCTTTTCATTTGATTTGAAATGCGGAGATATCACCGCCACAGAGCAGAAGGCACCTAAGGAATTAGACTAATGGAATGACGCTTTTTTTGTGTTATAACAAAGGTAGCGTTGCAAACTAATGGATATTGTTTTCCTCCCGTATCTGACGCCTAATCTCACAAAGGCTGCATCACAGATAGATTGCACTGGGCCCCCCCAGTGACAGAGGGGGAATTAATTAGCAGGCCCTCACTAATTTTAAGCAGCCAGTGCCCAGACCTGTTTGTGTGTACACCAGAATGATGTGTGTTGAACCGCCCCAGAGAAATTGCTTTCCATGGAGGGGGAAGTGTCTGCTTTTTCTATCACAATTGATTAATGTCGGGACACATGGAGGCTGGGCAAAGGTTACAGGGAAATCTGGAAAAGCCTTGACCAACAAATTAACACTGTGCACGGTCTAAATTTAACATATTTGATTAAAAATCCCATGTCTGGCTAAGACGTGTGCCTGATTGTGCTTCCTAGTCTGAGAGCTCTTGAGATCGGCTTGTTTTCTACCTGTGCACCTTGAATTGTGCGTAATTAACAGGTTGCAGCACTTTCTCCATTTCTCAGTGTGAGCACTCAACCCGCCTTGCGAAATTGTAATCTTTCCTCTTTGACCGCAATGAAAGGGGAAGTGAAATGTAGTGTACTTGACGGCTGAAATTGTTTTAGGGCTACCGGAGAGGGGGTTGATGGGTAGAAATGCATTTAGGTGAAAGGCACACTTGTGGGAAAGCTATCTCACCTCTGATTGCTGTCTCACTCTCAACCTGTACTTATGAATCTTGACAAAACGACCTCATCATTCTCACAGAACAGATTGTTCCGAACAGAAGGCATTGCTACCTCAAACATTGGTTGAAATTGGTTTCCAGACAGTATCTGTCCAAGTAAGGGTGTTCTTAATGTCAATGTGAATGTGTGATTAAAGTGATGATTAAAACCTGGCTGAGTTTTTAGGGCAAATCAAATCCTTCCAGAGGTTTAAACATCTAGCTTTTGTGTTAGGTCCAATACTAGTATCGCTTGGCATTTTGGACGATTCTGCAGGGCTAAATTGCTCCAAATAAATAAACTCCAATAATATTATCTGGCAAAACTAAACTCATTTACTGCGCTTTCATATATTCTGAGTTTCAAGGCTCCACCAACCCCTCAAAAATATTCTTTTACCTTGGTATTGCCATCTCTAGTAGTTATATGTATAAAAACACACAATTCAAATGGGGGGGTTGGTGTTCTGCCAGAGACCTGGAACTTTTGACTTATATTAACCATAACCTAACCTTAACCAAGAAGTGCCAAGAAGAAGATGTCAGTATGAAAAATTTGACTCGAGTTCTTTAAAACAATGCAGAATTCATTATGCAATTATATCATATCCTATTTTCATTATAGGTTTAAAACATTCAGACTTGAAAGCTACACATATTCTAATCTCTGCTTGCAAAAACATGTATCAAAGACTTCGGGAATCAGTCGGAAACATCCTGAATTAAGGTGCTGTGTCATTGTAATGTGTGCAGAGAACACATTCACAAGACGCCTTTTTGCATAATTTGATGTCAGGACTCTCTTTAATCCTGCAAAGCTAATACTGCAACCAAAGACCAAACGGGCCCGATTCCATCCTGACATGTAAACAAAGGAGTACCAGAAAGGAAAATCAAAATCAAACGCAACAAGGAAAGCAAGCCCTCTGGTCATACGGAGAAGAGAGACACGCAGTGCCTGAAACCCTTGGTTGTTTATGACAATCCGCTCCCTACCTAATTGCTACGTCTGGACGGAGAGAAGTCTTGTTTATCCCCTCCGCACAGCCCTGATTGCATGCTTCGGCTCCTTTAGGGTGGCTCAGCCCAGTTCTGAGGCTCTGCATGTCTGCTCGGGCGCTCCCAAGTGTGTTCCCTCTCCGAAGCCAACTGGAGAAACCCCCAGCAGAACTGTCACCGTCAGTCCTGTTGTTACCAACAAGCCTAATCAGTCCTGGACAATGATAATGAAACCATTTGAGCCAAAAACAACACTCATTCAGCCTTGGAGAATGGAGCTGGATGCACTTCTATCAGTCAGATGTTGGCTTGGATTGCATATTATTTGATGAGAAAATTACCGCACTGGAATCAAAGACCTATGTATCAAAAATAATGATTTCTGAGTTTTCACCCGACACTCTTTTGTTATAATTTCCCCAACGTGGCTCAGTAGTCTCGGAGAACAATGGAGGAAGCTTTCTTGGTGAGGTTTTGCAGTGTGGTGCTGAGCAGGGTGTCCAGATGCCATTAAGAATGAAGCTGCTTTTAGTGAGCCCCAGCTGGTGCAGAGGCTTCCTCTTTTGGATGGTGTCATGGCTGCTGCCAGCAGTGGGCTGCTGCTCCCCGACTCTCCTCTGGGACTCGTTCTGGGGAATAATGGCAAGAGGAGGAGAAAGAAGGTCTTCTAACTGAGATTAATTAGGGGTTTTGTATTATGCTCCGCACAATAGCAAAAGCAGCTCCAGCTAAATGACTTATTGTGGTATTCTTAATGTGTGCTCTAAATATGTTGTGGGAGAGAAATGTTTTGGTTTAACTGTTGCACGGGGTCTTTGTTTTGATAGCACATAGTTGGTCGAAAATGACACCTAGACAATAGTGAAGGATTGGCAGAATGCAAATGCAGCTCACTCTTGAACCCAGAAGGGTGCCTTAGAGTGCGGAACCTTGCTGCATATGGATAGGACGGATCATTTTAAAAGTCAAACTCTTCACCTTTTAGAACATTTCAATCTGGAGGTAATGAATTGACAAAGCTCCTCCGCCTTGCCTGGACAAGGAGTGTTGTTTACGACACTGCGTGTGCTGTTCAAATGCAAGAGGAGGAGGATAGCCACTTAAAATATGAGAGGAGAGAACAGCCATTGACTGAAGGACATCAGAAATTTAATCAGAATTTAAAATCACATCAGCAAAAGATGGGATTTGCTGTTGAGGAGGGAGGGGCCCCGTCTTCTGAAAATAAGCTAATTGCTTTTGAGCCATTCGCAACTTTGTGTGAAAATCACACCTTGCACGGCGTTGGCAAGGTTGCGAGGTTAAGGAGAAACCCCATTATACGATTAGTTGACGAAACCGAACAGCAAATTACAACGCCTGATCAATTCCTGAATTAATTCCTGGGGATGACAGACTGCAATTTTTCAATTTAGCAAGTTTGTGGGTTTAAGAAGTGTTGCGTGGTCTGAGTAAACCGGTTTACTCCTTAACTATAAAAAGGATTATGACAGCACACTGTACTGTCATGATGGAGGACATCATATTTGCATGCTGTATCTCTTCCCATTAGTGTGCATGGTATGTACAATTAAGGCTTATGATGCAGCTAGGTGACTCACATGAACACTCTCTGTTGTGTAATAGGTTTGTATCAGGCAAATGGGCCATTATATGACCCATTTATTGCAGTGGAGCGCCAATAGAGCGTACTGCATATTAAGATGACATAATAAGCCATTAAGAATTGCTGTTGATTGACACGCAGCAACAAAGGACGCTGTCATGGAACATAATACGGGTCAGTGGTTCCACCTGACTAAAATGACGGGGCTGAAACGTGTTGCATGATGAATTGTTTTGGGTGAAGCTGTTTGACATCATCAAAAGAAACCTGGCCGGTCCTTCATATGGAGAGCCCAAACTTATTCAGTGTTACTTTATCAGGACCCTTTCATGTTTCAAAGGACAAAGAGAAAATTCTGGGATATTGAGTGGAGGCCACGGCTGTTCACATTAACAGCCTAACCCTCACAGCGAGAGAATTTTTGATTGGTGGCAGACAGGGAGAATAGCCCTGTCTTCATTGACATTTCCGAAGCGGCAGCCGTGCTTTTCCGTGGTGGTGACCTCTGTAAATTTTATTAGCAAATGAGACCTGGAGGGTTTGGGTTTAAAGAGTGCCCCTTCATTCTGATTTCCCCCACATAATGATTTCCACAGAGTTCAGGACCTAAGTGGAGGAGAAATAATGAGCGCTAGTCATTATTGCAAATTATATCCTCTGCTCAGACCATCAATCAACTGATAATTAATCTAAATACCTTCAGCCTATAGACTTTGATGACTAGGATTAGACAGTACCCTACTTGTATGAACTAAATTATATCGCACTATATTTCCATTATGAAGATTTCCCTACCTTTTTAAAGAAAAGGAAAAAAAAAATAAATTACAAATGCAGTCACTTTAGCTCGGGCTATTTTGCTATATTATGCCTTATTCTGCTTGTGTAACCAGTCCTCTATGTGTATACCTACTGTGCAGCACATTTATTTGGTAACTTTTGTGTTACTTGTGCAGTCATGTGTCTTTAAGGAAAATCATATTTACACATTGGAGGCCAGTTAGTCTTTTTGAAGTAGGCTCTTCAAGACGTTTCCTTCCCACAGTCAAACAAAGAAACATAAATGTCATAGAAAATGGTTAATAGGATTCATGTGACATTTGTCTCAGGTCACTGTTCTCTGTCCACTTCTCTCCTAACCCTGATCCTCCTCCTCCTTTCTACAATGATTATCAAAAAAGAAAGAACAAATACGACATGAGACTTTATTGCAGGAAATGAGGAAATTAGAATGTGGTTTTGTCACATTGTTGTAATCCTGAAAAGCTGTCATTTCTAAATTTAGTTTGATTGATTCATAAAAGAAGAAGGTCATACTGTGTATCATACTTGTTAGTCTTGGAATGGATTATGGTCATTATTTTTTGTCTGTTTCTTCCGGATAACGTCAGAGGAGTTATGCTCAGAAAAATTGACTCTAATGCACAAGACCCATTGCTTGGATAGAAATACCAGTCTTTGGATGATAAGGTGCTAGAAAGCCATCAAATTCAAGTATTTCGTTTTTTAGTGATTACCAGTTTGTCACCAGGACTGACACAAGCTGTGTGACCAGCTCCCACCTGCTCTGACAGTGCAAGTGAGCTGACAAGAGAAAGGATTAATTCCAATGGAAGCTTTCTCCTGGAGTATATCTCAATGCCTTATTATACCACTAAACCCCTGATGCTGTTATATTAGACTACTAAATGTCCAGCTAAACCTAAACATTTGTCGTTGACTAGAAAAGTATTAATCTAAGAGAAAACTTTGATGAAACAACAACAGTTTGTTGATACGTTGACTATCAGAGATAATACCCCATTGATGTAGGGTATTTTAGCAGGCTATTGGTGAGGTTTTGGTTACATAAGATTTTTACATAATATTTTTTTTTTTTTGCCAAAACCTGACACCTACATTACCCACAATGCACTTTGACTGCCGGCACTTACTGTGTTATGCTAGTAGCTGCAAATGTAGCTGAGATGGGGAGTGAGCTACAGAGGTCTGGTAAGCTCACGTCTTTCTAACGCCACACCCCCAATTCTTTTCATTTTCAAAATTGTAGTATTCACGTCCAACCAACGCTGACACATGTGGCATCAGATTTCATGCAGCTCTCTTTAGGCTTCATTCTACTTTTTCCACATAAAGGATATGTACTTGCAAGACCTTTAATAAACCAAAAAAAACCCACTAATCACAGAAATTCACTGAAATCGGGAGATTGAAAAGGAATTGTTAGGGTCACAACCTAGAGGTGCCACACAAAATACTAGACCCTTTACATTGTGAGTAAGCATGTGTGCACATTTTTCTTTTGCAGATCATTTTATTTTTATATTTTGATTGTTAACGTTATCTGAACACAATTTACCCGTAATCTCAAGTAGCCCACTATTTTGCCTCCTGGTAACTATGGTTGATAAACTCATAAAGCTCCAGGTATTCAACAAAAGTCATGTTTCCTCTCATGTTTTTAAAGTTATTGTTGGAACTGCAATGGTAGTATCAAGTACTCGCACAGGTATTCCGTATCTGCAAGTACTCAAATGATATAGGGGTATAGGTACATTGCTACTACTTCTCATTTATGACCTCTGACAACAAATTGTCTGATAATCAATGTGTGGTTAATGTGCTCTGTGCATCAGCCCTCATTCAGGCACAGTGTCCTTGTTAATAATTGATAAAATATTCTAATCTAATGAATGTCATACATTTCTATTTCATGGTTGTGCCCTTCATTTCTGAAGAACAGTAACATAAATGTACTGTATCTAGCATCTGCAACAGGAACATTTCATCTTTTAGTAATTCATTTTTCCTACCAGTCCCTCCTTGTTCTCCATGTATAGCCATCATTGTAATGGAAGGTGAAGGTGGCCTACATTGGAATAATAATAAATCTGTTCTTCTGAATACCTCAGACAATAGCCGAGCCCTGGCCTTTACAGAGTTGCAGACACGGGCCTTGAGTGTGCCGAGAGCTCTCTATTTTTAATTGGTCTTGAACACTCCATTGTTAAGGAACAAGAGATAGAGAAAGAAGAGGAGAGGGGGAGAAAACACCCGTGTGCATCACTAGCACATTAGCACAGCACTAACACAGTGTCATTATAATTTGCTCTTAGTCTCACTGGCTAATTAGCTTGTCATGGTGCAGCAGGTCCTGCAGAGTATGTGGTCATTAGGATCTAAGAGCATAGAAACTGAATGAAAATCAGTGTTCTCCTGTCGTCTTCTGAATTTGTTTTAGACAGTGACAATGGCAGCACGCTGTCACTCGAAATACTGTATTCTTGTGTTTTATGGTGGCCAATAATGAGGAAAGACTTTTCCCCCGTTGTTGTGTTCGGGTTCACTGACCCAAATCAAGACAATTTGTAGGCCTCAAATTTGGTCACAGTGTCATAGCTATAGTTCTGCGACATGTCTGGTAGCGATGTTCTAATATTTACATGTATTTCTATCATGTGATGGCACTTTATACTAACAGTCACTGCATTTTAGTTTTTATTAAACGGAATTGACATCTTACAAAGGGTACCTATTGTTTTATTAATATTTCATTAATGTAGTAGTAAAAAATGTACAAATGCCGCATGAGGGATCTGATATTTTCATCCCTAATTACCAACAAAGAGCAGTGCTGTGCATAAATTTCCTGTGCAACACTGTCACAACATGGCTGTTTTGAGATGAGAAGTAAACAGCCTGTTTTCATCATAGAGGAAAGCAGTGGCGCCAGGATCTCCGTCTTTGTAACATGAGTTGCAAATGAACAATTCATCAGCTGATTATCAGTGCTGGTTCGCATCACACCAAGAGTTGCTGACGCCTCAAAGGGAAAAAAACTAAAATGTTCTGTGCACCTGAGCAGATGGCTGAATGTTATTAAAAGAGACCTCACAGCCCTCATATAGCGGCACCTGATTGAGGTTGGACAAACAAGTGTCTCAAAGTCGACTCATCTCCCGCCCTTCTACATGTACCTTACACAACTTCCTGCATAGCCTCAGAAATAATTAGCCTTAACACTTGAATCGCAGACCAACTGAAAGCGAATAATACTATAAAAAGCTCTGGGAGCAAAACTGTGTGCGGCTCTCAACAGTGAATTATAACAGTGATCATGCTGTGCAGGGCAATCAAAAACACAGGAAAGCCACGATCATCCTGTAAAATGGCTAATCACAATTTACCACACAAAAGAGCCAGTAACCCTAACCCAGCCAGACATGACTGAAAACAATATTCTCACATAAACCACTGAAAGACATATTCACATCTATTTGAATTATGTTTTTATTTGCCAAAAAAATCCTTAAACATGACTAGCTTCTTCCTGGGCTCTCAGCCACATCTCACAGTCTTCCTCAGCAGATAGTTTGCTCAGTTGTCATGGTGATATCTCAGTTTTCCATCATGTGATCTAAGTATGGAACAATAGAACTGCTCAGTTGCCATGGAAGCAGTTCTGTAGTTCTAAAGTTCCACAATGATGACAACTGTGATATCACCACAACAACTGAGTAAGCTCCATCCACTGACAAAGCCCATGAGATGAAGTTGAAAGCTCTGGAAAAAAAGCTAAAAAAGTGGACCTTGAGTTACAATTTTGTGTCAAACTACTGTTGTCCAAGGTCAACAATGCCCTTAAATGCTCATCTATGTATTAAATGTTTTGAATTTCACAATGATTGTCACCGACAGGCCTGTGGGGAGATCATGCGTTTAGTTGTGTGTGTGCGTGTGGGCATGTGTCTGTCCATTTGTCCATGACAAGTATCGCATTCTACTGACCTTATATTTTTGCCACTCATTTATGAGTGTATGCGCAAGGACCCCTCATGTTTGCGGTGATTCACAACTGCTTCAGTAGCAAAAAGCATTTCTGGCAATTGGTTAGGCTAAAAACAAGCCTTGAGATATTGTCTCTCAATTTCTAAAGTAATTTTTTCAGAGCCTAATGTAAGCCAGGGCACCTTCTTGCCCACATAATCTGTATTTCACTTGCAAACAATATCCAGTGCACCTAACATGCCTAGTTTCACCAGCAGTATGGTTTCACTGGTTTGTGCTCATGGATTCACTTGTGAGTGGTGAGAAAATATTAGTTGATAATAAAATGCAGCCCCTCCTGTGATGTGACACGCATGTGATCCGAAACATGTTAAGATCCTTTTAAACAACAACTTGCTACCACCTGACAAACAAAGCCAAGGGGGTTGACTCTGTGTCATCACAACTCACTGCTCCTCCTCCTCCTCCTCCTCCTCCTCCTCCTCCTCTGCTCCCTCTCTTCCTGTTTCATTGTGTAAACATGACAGAACCCCCACTCGTTATCTGAAGCTGGAGACAGATGGAATTGGTGAGCGTTACAAGTGTAGCACAACAAGACAAGTGGGCAAGCTCGAGTCATTGATGAAACAAATAGGGTTTTGTGAGAGGCTGTTTGGCTGACACACTCGGGGACCAATCCTGCTGATTTAGTCGACGTTATTCACCCTTTTTTAACACCGTATCTGAGTGAATCACCAGATGTTAAATTTAATGGCAAGAATTCACATCGACTGCGCTTCAGCTCTTCTTCACATGCAGGAAAGCAGAGCTTTTGCTAACAGGTTGTTTGTCTCACCTCTAAGCAAAATGTGCCTTCCAATCATTATCACACTTCCAAAAGAAAATGTATTTCAACATAAACAGATTATTTTTGGCTGTGTCTCAAATGCTGTTACAATTTCATTACCGAGCCAAGCTAAATAGGATGATGACAAATAGAATGTGTTCTGCATATCCTTGAAACTTTGCCAACACAATAATTCTCACTTGTGTTTTATTGGCAAGAGGGGAGAGAATTAGATTAACCTTTAATATTGAACCAAAGCGATAAAATCTAAATGGGGCTTGGTTGGCAAATAGATTTTAACTTATTGATTTCTCATCATTTCCCTTCTCTCTGTCATGGAGGGGAAAAAAACACTTATCTCAAACACCAAGAATTTTTACGATTTTATTTTTTACTACTTTTTTTTTTGGTCTTTTTATTTTGATGAATTATAATGATAAGAGAGTTTCTATCAATCCAATGATAAGAGCATTGTCTCATTAAGGGTCACATGCTAGAATTCCCAGCGCTAACAGAAAAGGTCTCTGCATTTACCTGCTTTCTTGCATACTCATGAGATTAGGCCTGTTACTTTGTGACTGTTAATCCTCAGGACCTGAGTGCTAGTAATGGTCATGGAAATCTTTCTGTTAAGTTAATATCCACCTGCTTCTTAGCATCGACAGATCCAAACTATAGTTAATATGTTAACAGGAGAGTACCACAATAGTCTTGGGCATCTTTCTTTAGAGATAAAATACATGAATTTGTTATTTGCTTCTAACTCACAGTTGACAATTAGAAACACAGTTCATGTATAGAGGTGCTATATTCGAAATTCAAAGCATATCTCTGATTGAGGGACTTTCTCCACACGGCTTTCAACATGGCAACGACTGAGCTGGTGGCTAGCAGCGCAAACAGCGGCAACAGTGCTGAGACAACCAAAAGTGTTTACTTCCACGCTGATAACTCCATGCCGTTGGTCGGGATGGAGTTATCAGCTCTAACGGCCAAATGAACACAGTGTAGTGACTTCATTCTGTGCCCAGGACGCTATTACTCCACTATATTTTTACATAGCAAATGGATGTTAGCTGCGATAATAATGCTCTGAAATTCGAATTCAGCACCTGAAAGTTTAAAAACATAATCAGAGTTTAAAAAAAATAATTTGGGTCTCTTTTGGAAAGTCAGTGGTTGTTAAATGCAATGTGGGTGTCAAACAAGTACTATAGGGATGTAGCATTTGACACCCAAAGCATACAGCGAGAAAAAGGACAGTGATGTATCCTTACACATCATAGAAAACATAGAATTATTACATGCAAGTTTTTTAAAGCTTGTTATGTACCGCCATGAGTTGCCTTTAGTGTGCATGTAGAATAACAGGACTAAGAGTAGCCATGCAAGCGGGTCTCTGACGCACAGTGGAGCTACGACTTAAATGCTAGCATGCTCACAATGACAGTGAAGGTAAACTGTTTATAGTGTTCACCATTTTAGTTTGGTATGTTAATACCAATAGTGTTGGAAGAATGAACATGTACCAGTTTTAGCCTATATTAAAGTAAATTAGAATGGCCTTGATAGCGCCATGGGAAACAATCGTCGATCATCCCTTCATTCGTCAATATACGATCCGATCGGCAATCAGCGCAAGCCTTAACCTGACACTGTTTGAACTGCTGATTGGATAAAGTCTGCTCAACTCCTGAATTCTCTTGTCCACGTTGCAGGTTCAGCCTTCATGATGATGAACACGTCTGGACGCTTTGCAGGGCAGAAGGCCTTACTGCTAACGCCACAGTTGAGGGAGAATGACACCCACTGCGTTACCTTCCACTACTATATAGGAGGCAGAGACAACAGCCACCCGGGTCACCTTAATGTCTATATCAAAGAAAACAACAGTCCAATGGGGATGCCTGTTTGGAACGTGTCCGGTCCAGCCACTCGCTCCTGGGGACAGGTAGAACTGGCCATCAGCACCTACTGGCCCAACTTCTACCAGGTGAGGATATGTTTTCTGAATCCAGCTCTCTTTTGTATAATGTCTCATCACAAAACTAGGTTGCTCGTTGTAAGCATCTTTTATAGTCAGGCCAAAGTCATTAAATCCTGTTCACTGGGTGGAGCAAGATAAATGTATTATTTGAGGAGATCCAAACAATCACACAATAGCCCATTCAAAACACCTAAGATTATTGATTTCTGGGGCCACCTCGGTATCCATGGTAATCCGTTCTCTCTCCCTTCCATCTGAGACAGTTCTCTTTTTCCAATTCTGAAAACTCATTTTCACTTACCAATGCACATGACTGCTGGCAGGGGCAAGGTGATTTCACACTTGCCTGGCTATTAGTTTTCGAAGGGCTTGTTCCACAAGTCCAGCAAATGTTAATTGATGCAGAGAGACCCTTTAACCCCCCAATGGGAGACGTTCCCTTGGTAAATTATTTCATTATGGCCTGGCAGAGCTGGTCCACAGTGGCACTGAGGGGAGTCCTCCTGCTTGAGCCAGAGTCAGCCTGATAACTTACAACAAGGGACACCGCTGAGCTTCTCTCTGCTGAATGCAAGATAGGAGCCTTAATGAGAGGCACATGGACAAAAGAAAGAGAGAAGAGGGGGGAAGGAAAGAGGATGGTGACCCTTGTGTGACATAATGATGATGCAAAGCCAGTCTGGTCACATGTTTTTAGTTTGTGTTTGGATTCATTGATTCTGTTTAGAAAATTAAGAAATGTGTCGCTCAGCTTTTATTTGTGCAGTTCAGACACTGTGACTGTAGCTGCTGCGCCATTGCAACAAATACATTTTTAACAAAATGATGTGTTGCTTTTGGACTCTTAAGTGAAGTTTAGTGATGCTTGGACATTCCGTCCGTGGTTTTCCAGCAGATCTCTTCATGTGGGGTGAGCATTAAGGCCCAAAATGACATGTAATGCTTTTCAGGGAAATTCCCAGCATCTGTTACCTTTCAAACCCCAGCGGAAGGTCTGTCTCTGTTTGTAATTGTTCCAAAACCAAACTGACAACGTGGGTAAATGCGAGGATGCTAATGAATTTAGTGCCACTCTCAGTCAAGAAAAGAGAAACCAATGCTTGAGATTGTCACTAATTAACAACATGTCACTAATTATAGGTATCTTTAATTGCATAGTAACCTACGCATTCGTCAAAGGGAAGCCACCTGATACTTGGAAATTATTTTTTAATTACCGGTAAGGCTTTTAGTCATCATGAGCCTTTCAGCCTTTGATAATTACTCTTCTGTCAGGTCATCCCTAAAACTTTTAATTGAGATTGTCATGCATTTCCAAAATTGCTGAACATGCGCAAATGCTATAATTTCCAATAAATGTAATGTGTCTAAATATGTTCCGCACATACTACTCAAAATATGTACTTTGTGCGTAAGATGAAGACCCATTATTTATCCTGATGTGAAGCAGTGCACCAATGAAAGAGAAAAACCCAAATATCCTCATCTATCTAGATTTCAATACAGTAGAGCCTATGACAGAGCTAATCAATCCTGTTGTAATGGAGTACTTAGCCAAGTCCCTTAGGGATAGCCCGTGCGGTGATGTAGACGTTGAATGTTGGGTTCACTCTGTGTCTCCCTGACAAATGAGAATGGTGAACTTTCCTGCGACATCAACAGCTTTCGTCCCATGTGAATATTTTCAGTCTGTAGGTCAGGCCCAATTATGCACTGCACCATCATTGATGTTGGAATCAATTATATCACAGCTATTAGGCAGGCTGACTGATGTCTGTTGCACAAACAAAGGATTTCAATTAGAGAGTGGGGGCTAGTTCATTTGTCTGGTGGCGATATATGGAGTGGTTGGCCTTTTAATTTCCTTTAAATTAGCCTGTAATGAGGCCATAATTGGCACCCAAAGACGTTCACTTTCATATTTCATGAGACAAAAAAAGAAATTTATAATTAGACAGCCTTATCTGAAGGCATCCTGCCTCCCAGATGACAATGGTAACTATCTCCGCCTCCACATTCCCAGGCTACAAAAGGAATCTCAGAGATGATGTGTGTGCAGCCTAGCTACGGCTAGCAGCACACAATTGTCTGTATGAGACCACATACTGAACATTACAGAAACAGTTCACCACAAAATCAAAAAGACATATTTTCCTCCAAATCATGACCCGGTTACTCAAGATAATCCACAGACCTTGTTGTGAGCAGTTTCATGAAATACGTTCCTAACAGTTGAGTTTTTCAAATATCATTTTGGCGCTTTGTGCAAAGTCAAAAAGCCATATAGACATTTCTACAGCCAATATCTCCAAAACTAAGCAACCCCCTCCAAAATAATGTGGATTGATAAATAGCTCTACAGGTAAGAGAGAAACATTAGTTTTTTTGATTATGAGGTGAACTATCCCTGTAACATATACCATTCACTGCACGATATAGGCTTATATTTAGGGAGTAATGGAATGCAAAACATGTGTAGTCTGAGTGTGTGTGGTGTAATGGGTCTCAGTACCACACCCTGGGTTTGGGAAGGGACCAGCATTCTGTTTCCCTTTTTATCACAGTGCAGACCAGCGAGTACATAACTCTGACATTCTGCTGGGACACGCCCTCTGTCAGGGCTTAGGACCATTTGTTTTGCAGGCCAACTTGGCCCTTAAAATAGGGTCATGTTAGTCCTATACACTACAGTTGCACTTGATTTCGGATTGTTGGTCGTCAGAGATAGCAACAAACATGTCCAACAAGAAACACTAGACACAGAGCACCTGTTGAAGGCAACACATATGTTCACACTTAACTCTGGTGGCATCTATCCATGCAGATGGTTGCTTTTTTTTCTTCAGGTTTTGGGGGATTCGCCTCTGAGATATCTGCCCCAGTCAACAGTTATATAAATAGTTGACGGTTAGGTCTGTGGATTATCCAGCTGTTCGTAACTTTAAACATTTCCTAAAGAGTCCTGCATTACAGAATTAAAACAGGTTGCACCATACAAAAGCATTCTTACGTAGAGATTACAATTGTTGTTACTAGATATTTACACCCAGTAACTGCCAAGTGAAATAGTTTCAGTGCTAATTGGACCAACTGACAAATGTTGGCTTGCTAACATACAGTATAACTGACCTTATTAAATGATTTCCAAAACACTATGCTAAAAACTTTAGATGAGTTGGCCAAATAATACTGGATAGGTTACCTATAAATTATTGATATTGTTATTTTTCCCTCATTCTACATAAATATGGCTCGTATTTCTCCAGTGTTCGCATGAATAAAACAAAGTCACACTTAGATTAGCCAAGGATTGTCGAAAAGTTCAGTCCCTTTATCATCCCAGACGGGAAGCTTGATATGCAGACAGGTGCACAAGATAAAAAACACGAGAACAAAACAAAAAGCAAAAATCCGTACAAAACAAAAGCTCCAAAAATGTTTCCTGTACCTGATTAAGTTTAGCATTTAGCCTCATTTAAATGTTGTATATGGAAGTTACTGTTTGTCACCACTTGTGATGCTGGAGTCACTTCCTGTTTGACCGTGGGTAAGTGGAGAGCAGGGCTGTCTTTCAATCAGAGGGTTGACGGTTCAATCCCCGGCTCCTGCTCCTCTAGTCTTGTGTCAATGTGTCCTTGAGCAAGACACTTAACCTTAGCTGTGTCTACGGTGTGTAGATAGATACTAAATTGTAAGTCGCTTTGGATAAAAGCGTCTGCTAAATGACTGTAATGTAATGTTTACATATTGGATTGCTTAGGATTTGACAGCACTGCAGATGTTTCCTAGCAACAGGTTTACAGAGTCTTTACCAGCTAAGACATTCTCTAGTTTTAATAGCGCATTATGATTTAGAAAATATCTAACTTAAAACTAGGTAGTAGTCTATAAAAGTGTTATAGGGAATTTACATGCAAACTTAGAGATTGGGAATATGAATAGGAACTTTTTTTTGAATAGTATTGTTCTATGCACATACATTGTTTTGAGGACAACTAAAATGAAATGATTAGATGGCGGTATATCAGCGCCGTCTCATCCACGGTACACTATGTTTGTCACAGACTGTGTACTAATGATCTCAGGGCTCCAACTTAATTTAACACTTGCATGTCATAACACCTATCAACTGTGACATATTGTGGAAATAATGTCGGTGGCCTGCAGCTGTGTGACCAGCTGCAGCCCAGCCACGAGCAGATCGCATTAGCTGGAGCTGGACTTCTCTGTGCACATGGGCAGCCTCACTCAAGTGCCATTTGAAGACATGTGGCCATTTATCATTGGTGTTATGAGTCTCCTCTCTCCTCCTCAGATTGTGTTTGAAGCCGTAACCTCAGGGCAGCGTGGCTTGCTGGCCATCAAAGACGTCGTGGTCCAGGGCCACCAGTGCAGTAAGTCCTTTTTCCCCTTCACCATAAAAGAATATCATCAAACAGTCACTGTCCTTTCCATGACACCCTCCCAAATACCTGTATCGTTGTTGTATGCAAGCCCCCCCCCCCCCCCCCCCCAGTCAAACAAAAGGCCTTCAAAGAGTATGCTACAGTCAATCCAAAGTGTAAACCTCCGTCCCCCTATCTCCCTGAAGATTTATGAGCATACAGTTGACACGCTGTAGTGTGCTCAGGATTTAATGTTGGTGTCGCTGTGTTAAATCTATCCTTTGAGAGATTGGGAGAAATAGCGCAAAAAAAGGGGCACAAAAAACAAATAGCACAATGCAGTTTGCTGCTGCTTGTGTTTGGATTCCACAATTTTGCTCCTCCCTCAAGGATATTCAGTACAGCATCTCATCTCTTAGATGTTCGGAGTTCTGCTTCCCTTGCTGAATATAAGCACTTCAGAGTGCGCTGCAGAGCTAATGAACATGTAATCACTAGGATATTTAGATTTTTCTGCTTTAGCTTTTGGGACTGCCGTCGTGGGAAAACAAGGATGAGGGCTCTTCAGGATTCGTCATGTCTATGCTTTTGAGTGCTGAGAGTCGTGTTAGTCCATAAGGCACTCCTTAGGTTTATACAAGGAGGTTTTCACACTCTACAGTCCAAGTCTAAATCAATACCTCGCGGGTTTTCATCAATTGATTTATACTTTACCCCTCATAGCTGAAGCATCATACTCTGATTGTTAGGCGCTAATGACCTGGTAACCATTTGAATGCAGCTGAATTCCTACAAATGTTATGTCAATAAGATGGATTTATATAGCGATAAGTGTTGCATATAAATGTATTTGAGTGAATCAATGAGGCCTTGCGACGTGATCAATGTTTAAATGCGCAAAAGTGTGAGTGGATCAATACCCTGCTCAGTGGCAATTGGGTTTCTTTGAGTGATAAGCAAAGTGATCAAAGCAACTCTTCAGTGGAGCACAGCCAATTCATTTTCTATTTATAAGACCATGTGGAATATCTTGCACAAAGGTGTGATTATGCCACAGGGTGGTCTGCCTCTCGTTGCGTCATTAAGACATTAGCGATGAGAAAAATAGATTTGTCTTTTTTGGCACTGGAGGGATTGACAGGACAAAGTTATGAAGGAGGTGTAGTGTAGTTCAAAGACAAGGTTGTAAAATATTAAGTAGAAGTGAAAGTCTTGATGATGAAAGTGATAGAATTAGCTTTTGCCAAGTCTTTAGAGATTTGGTTATGTTTCGAATCAAGGTCGCTCCACTGAATTGCCCTATTTTTCTCAGCAGAATAGCGGTACCAATCAAAAATGTTCTACATAAGTTACTTTCCGTGGACTATCCCAGTCTTTGCATCCTGGTAATGAGCACAGTTGGAGAAGAGAGTAATGCTTTTGGAAAAAATCCCCTCAATCAATGAAAAGATGCAGTTAGGAAACAGCAGAAACTGGGTGCAGGATCGGCCTCTGGTGTCTCATTTCAAGGATATAGGTGGAATGTTCCTCACAAAGCGATGCCGGCCTCAGGCGCTGAGGGGTATCGGATAGTGTAATAAAGAGCACTATCCGTTCAAGCCTATTTCTCTCATTTCTTATATTTTGCATGCAAATCTTGGCATGAGCTTTTCAAAGTGGGTAACTGTGAAATCTGTGGACACATGATCGTAGATCTTAATGCAGCCGTTGAGCCGCTACTCCAGCACCCAGTTCTGGTGATTATTTCTCATTAAGTACAAACCCATTTTAGTGAAGTACACTGCATCTCAGCATGTGCTCTCATGTAACTTTTCTGCAGCTGTCTAATAGATATTTGCAATTTTTTTCATAGTGAACACACCTCACTTCCTGACTATAAAGGGAGTGGAGGTCAACGCTGGACAGACTGCATCTTTTCACTGCACCGTCAATGGACGCAAAAGGGACAATTTCCGCCTCTGGCTTCAGGTGAGATCCCGTTTTTTATCCTTTTACTTGCACTCTAGATCAAGGACCAGATCAGTGTGTGGAATCGGTGATAGAATTGGGCCCTTTGGAAATTAATGTGTCTTACTGAACAGACCCTGCTGTCTGAATATGTAATCTTCTGATCAGCAGTGCTATTGTTGTCTAAGAAGGCTGCAGGCTTTTTAAATGTGGAAATTAGAAATGCAGCATTTGGCATTTAATGTAGCACATTCCTCAATGAGTCATGATGATAGAGAAGATCAACGTCTGGTTTAAGGGAATAACTGTGTTTTTCATAATGGTTAGCAAATCAACATTTTATCCAAGTAAAATTAGGCCAGAGGGTAACGACTGTCAACCATTTTGTGTGATATGGATACCACTGTTGGCACTAAAAAAAGTAAAATACACAATAAAAGAAGATAAAAATGGGGAATCAATCAACATCACAGAACAACCCATAATGATGTAGACACTAATACAATTGTGCTTCTTTAATGACTCACATTATTTGGATCAAAATGGCTCTGTCAAGGGAGAGTGTGGTTAAAAAAAAAAGGAGAGGAGGCAAGAGTGCTTTGTTATTTTAAACATGTTTAACCCCAAATTACATAGGGCCAAATGTGAACTGTTCCACCACAGCCATTTTCCTGATTAGCGAGCAGATGTCCACTTTAATTGACAGTTAACCTCAAACCGTTTTGGAGTTCAACCACAGCTTTAAATGAGAAATGATATGATGAAACGACTAAGTGAAGAAGAGATATTATAAGGGCGTTAGATCATGTAAATGTGTGTCATGGCACCTTATGTTCCATGCTTGCACAAAGTACAGAAACGTCCTCATTTTAAAACGCGTCAAATTACATTTTTAAAGTCGGTTTCAGGAAATATACGAGTAGTTTATGTAGCTTGTGTTTGAGATTTCACCTGCTCACCAGTTTTCCAGAGTCCTCTGTGTCTGGGATGCAGGGGATTACAGGTGTTTCAGATCGTTGCAGTGTGGTCTTAACCTATATACATGTTGGCTCTGTGGATACTGTGTACTATATCCGGCACAGCTGAGCTGCACAGCAGTCTTGAAGTGACCTTGTTCTGAGCAGCGAAGGTAGTGCATCTGGCAGACATAACCCTGCCGGCTCTGCTGCTAAGCACACTGTCACACATGTGATCAGTGGGAGCATGACGCTGGGTAAAGGTCCTCTGCCAGGTACTCCATCATTTTAACAAACACGTCCTCATTAGCACAGGAGCTGGAAAACAAACATTAAGTGAAGTCCCCCGATGACAGTAATGAAGAAATATTTCTAATGAACAAATGTCCCCCATCTGCCTGCTGTGAGGGGTGACAGCTGGGGAGGGCCCACTGTGTGTTTGTGTGTGTGTGTGTGTGTGTGTGTGTGTGTGTGCGCATTCCTGTGTGATAAATGTATTCCTACCATCAGCCACCGATGGGAATGATAGGACACAAACAAAAGCACACCAAAACGGGCAACAAGCACACTCGACCAGAGTTTCTGAAACACACAAGGTCGGGTCACTTTGCTTATTAAACCGTTCCGTTTTGTAGGCTTACTTGTGTGTTTGTCATGGTTCCAAACAGGGCATCGGTGGACGGGAGGCCCCGATGAAAGCCACTAAACCTTGGAACAACCGGCGCTTCATAGGCACTTTCGATGTAGAGAACACAACCAAGGGCGACTCGGGCCGCTACCGCTGCATCGTCCACTCAGACAAAGGGGTTGGAGTGTCCAATTATGGGGAACTGACCATAAAACGTGAGTATCGGTCCCAAAGCAGAGAGAAAAACACAAACGCCGTCTGTCTGCACTAACACACACATGACCTCTGTCCATACAGCAAAGTCAACAGGAGATAAACAGGAAACGCTGTTGTTGTTGTTGTTGTTGATGATGTCCTCGAAGGCGATACTGAAAATACTAGCTTTTTATGTTGATTTGTTATTCAGAGGACTTTCATACTTCCCCTGAACAGGCTGTCCTTGACTGAGCACAATTCCACCTAAAAGATCACAAAGGGTTTACAGTAACCGCACTGATATTTCACTCCTGCAGTCATTTGATATGAATTTATGGAGTCGTCTGAAACTAAATCCTGCAAGGCCTCACTTTCCTGCAGCCCTATAGCCCGGTAATGGCCTTCTATATTTCTTCACCTCAATTTTCTCCCTGTGCTCTCAATTGAATTTACTGCCTCAATTTTTTTTTTTCTTTCTTTCTTTCTTTCTTTTTTTTTTGTCTCCAAGCTCTATGTGATTGATAGGTTTAATCCTGGCTGTCCAGATCGAGGTCTGTCAATCATGCGAGAATGGCCGGGCCCAGACACAGCAGAGTGAAGAGGGAGATAAAGTCTCTCTGCCCGAGTGTATCAGTGGGTTTCAGTGGTGTACTCAAAGAAAATTTACTGACACACTGGAGGCACTCAAAACCAGACTCGTGCATAAATTCAGCAACACAATCACTCGCACAACCTCGCACTTACACATACTCGCTAGACGGCAATATTTTTGCTGATCGCTGCCTTCAGTGTGTTACTAGATATATTTCTACTGAAGACAAACCAGTTAAGTGTAAAGTGCCTTTGTCATAAATATTTTAAATAATTTTCTAGATTTAGACAGTTATCGAATCTTTTAATGCATCCTGCTTTAAATTCTGCGGAGATTTTTACACCTCGATGACTCCGACATAAGCCAACTTGTCGCAGGAAGAAAAGAGGCGTTTTCACGGTTATAAGTGTCACACATAAAAAAAGGCTGATATCTCCTCTTATCGTACCAGTCGTAAAACAAGTGCTTAACCCTCCTAGCAATGTGTCTGAGTCGTAAATCCTCCTCAAATGTGTATTCACCGCTTCCGTGACTCGTTTTTTGGAGGAGTGACCACGGAGCGATTCTGTGGATTATGAGCCTGCTACAGTCACACACACCAGCTCGCTCTCCCTCCTCCACTCATTACCATACACTGCCTTTTTTTTTTTCTTCTTCAACATGAGGAGAGTGAATGCTTGATTATCCCAGATAATCACTTCTGCCTTTCATGCCAGCATTCACTCAGATTTATGTGCCTATGTGGAAAGCGTACTGCATGTATTTCCAGAGCGCCATACCAAGTGAGCCAGTGCAACCCCTTTCCGTGCCCCCCACCCCCACCCCCACCCCCTTGTGATGGGCTCTCCTGTAGTGCAGCCAGTGGTTCTGAAAGGGGGATAATTACTCCCTGTCCAAGTGCTGGCTCCTTTCTCGGCCTGGTTAGAATCACCTGGAGCCCGCAAAGCGCCCGCTATGCTCCAACATAGTATTCTGGGCCACGCTACCGACTCAACGCTGCCGAGGCGCAGCCGTGTCAGCACTAATGAGAAAAGCCACCAAAAATCGAAGGCCAACCAGGCAAGCTCGTCATTTTCCTGTGGCCACCTCTTCTCCTATCAGGAGCGGATCAATTCCTTACCCTTAGCAGCGCAATTAGGAGAGCGCACAACGTAATGAGGACCTCTTGCATCTCAGCAAGAGAGGCTCAGTGGATGTAACGTGCAAATGAAAGAAGGATTTATAAAGAGTCTAACAACAGCAGAGTAGCAGCTCTTATTATTGCTCTCTGTGTGGTGAATGGCAAATTGGGGGCAAGATGTCTGTGTGTGTCTGGAATTGTACAAGCATGTACCATTAATGAAAGTCTTGTATTAGTCAATGGGGAGAAAATTAAATGACATTTTTTGAGAACTGGATAAAGCTACAGTTAACTTTTTGTCATATTTGCTCAAACTGCCACTATATCCTGACAGTACTTGAGACAGATAATCTGTGAAAAATGTGCTTCTTCTGACTCCTTTTAGTGCTCCCGATTGTATTTGCAAAATGTTCCCACACCATTGCTTATTTCTCGCCTCAAATGTTTTCAAATGTGCTTTTTTTTTACCTGTAAAATTTGATTTTTTTTGCTTGGTTGTGGCTTGACTGTTTTCAACATGGCAGCTGGGTCACAAACTTTCTCATTTTACAGCTAAACAATACACTAAAATACGTTTCTGAAAACATTTGAGGCGAGAAATAGGCCATGCAGTTACAGGTTCTTGATTAATATTTGATCAGCGCTGTCTAGTTTGACAGTTTGATCAGAGTTCATGAGCTTCACAAGCACTGATTGGCGGCTGCGTGAGAGACTCGTCGGCCCTGATTGGTTGTTTTCCTTCAGGCACGGTGGAATCTTGCAATTGCCTTCAGGAGCACTAAAATGAGGCAGTGTAACCTAATTCTTTTCACAGATTATCTGTCTCATGTACTAGTGTCAGCATACAGAAGTTCTTTTTTATTAAAACTACCAACTTTAGTTTTAATCATTTAAGTCATTTATGAAAGCAAAGAGGTCAAAGATGAACTTGTTCCAGCTTGTCAAATGTGAGGATTTCTGTTTTCCTTTGTGTCATATTATTGTAAATTAAAAAATATTTGGGTTTTAGACTGTTGGTTTGAAAAAACAAAAAAACATTGTCAAGTCACCACCACTGATTTCTGGGAAATATGATGAGCATTTTTCACAATTTTCTCACATTTTACACAGTAAAAGAGTAATAAATGTAGTTTAAAAAAATAAACAGTTTCAGCCCTAGTATGACAGTGAGCGTGTCTATCAGCTTTGGGTCCATGTGCGTTGCCAATGCGACAGTTTTTCATTACATGTGCATGAGCGTGCATTTGTGTGATTGCGTTCTGGCAGGCAGGCAGGTGCTGCGGTAGAGGAGGACGCAGCTGTCGCCAGGCCGCTTGCCTGTCTGGTCAACATCATGACAACAGCTGCTCGCTGACCCTTGCGTATGGCCGCCACCGTCATCTGCACGCTGTCACCCATCTCCAGCCAGCACGGCGCTCGGTTCGGAGCCCTTTCCAGAGCCCTTTCCAGAGCCCCACTGCTGCGAAGCTCCCTCGCGAGGCTTAAACAGTGGGAATTGAGTTGTTAATATCCTAAAGTGTTCCGGCACTTGAGTGTATTTCACACCGGTAATCCGTTATTTTCAGTGCATCTGCGGTGGCTGTTGAACAGGGGATTACTGCACCTACAGGAATTATTTCATCACCGTAAGCTGCTGTTGCTTTTGTGAAGCAGTAACTTTCCAAAGTTAAATGAAATGCGTATTGCTTTAATACGTCATGATGCTTAGTGGTATTGTTATATAAATTGTCTCAAGTGAAGCAAAATAGGATTGAATGACAGCAGCGGCATCTATGCATTGCAGTGCATAAAAAGTATGTTCCCTATAGAAAAGGAGGATTGATTGAATGATTGAAGGGCTCTTGCTTGATACCTGGTACCTAGAAGACAATACAGACAAAACCAGATAATCATACGATGCAGTATTATAACTTTGGTGGATGTTAGTTGGTCGAATTTTGTGTTAAGTTGCAGAGTTTCTCACTCTGTGAATCAGTCATGTTTGAGTCAGCAGCTTGAAACTTTGTCATGTTTTGGATCACAAGGTGTCACAGAGTGAGTGTGTTGGCAAATGTGTCAATAAAATCTGGCAACAACCTACTTGACACTCGCCTCCTTTGATGTAGGACTGCTTTTTTTATTAAAAAGGACTGTGATATTTCTCAGTTGTACTTAAAGTAAGTTCTTTTATAAAGTTCTTGCTTTTGATTTAGTTCTTTAATGAGCAAAGATGATTAATAAGCGATAGAATACATTAAATCCGTTCTTATAATCATACTAGATAAAAACCTGAGGTCTCTGTCCTGTGAAACCAACATTAATTCATTAAATGAATCTGAGCATATTGCCACTTAACTAAGTTAAGCCCCTTTTAAGACATAACGGACCATAAAAGACCATCAAAACAAGCCAATGGCTGAAGCCAGATTTCGGAGCACCTCATTGTGTTTGTCTGGCACCAACACCCAGACTGGCGCTCTGCGTGTAAGTCCAGGAGAAGACCTGCCGGATAAGCTGGTTCGCTTTAGGTGATGTTTGACAGCAACATTGTTCGGAGCTTGGATTAGTGGGAGTTTAGGGACCTGCAACTTAGGTCACCGTAGGGTAACCATCTGCTGAGGGAGAGCCTCCAATTCTCCGAAGGACACCTCAGCCCTAATGTGCCTGGAGACTCGTCCCTCCCCATGACAACTCCATGAGAAGCAGCCGGACGACTAATGCCGTTATTCTGGTACATGTGTGTGCGCTCATTAGAGCTACTCACCGTGGCCTCTGGGACGTGTCACTATTGTAGTACGTGACAAGGGTAGATTCCTAAGCAATGCCTTGGCTGTGAGTCACAGCTCTTTGTTGATTGGCTGGTTTTTGGTTGCACCAGGAGACATTGTGAGATGGTTAATGGTGTCCCTTTTTTTAAATAGAAGGTGGAACAAGCATTTTGTAAAATGTGACTTTAAAAAGATAAAAGGTATAAAACTATTCTTTTAGATGTTAGACGTTTTTAATTACACCTCGCCTGTTACGGGGGCATCCCCTTACCTGGTTATATAATAATGCAATTCTGCAAATATCCCACATTTGAAAAAAAACAACTTGTCTGACATTTCGAAAAGCCTCATTATAGCAAGAAAATGGCACACGGTTAAGCGGGATTAGACAAATATTGGTGACGTAACAGAGAAAAGGTAATCTTTAAGGTTGTCATTGAACACCACATTTGTCTGAAAGATATAAACTCATATTGAAGAACTTTAAATTACATTCCTGACACATTGAAGGTTCAAATGGACCAGAAATGTCTCCGTTTCCAATATCTATTTTGATGGAAAATGTTAACTTCGTGAAATATTTGTACCATCGAGTTTGTGGAGATGTTTCTCTTTTTTTATTGATCAAAGACTACAGTTTGTTGTTGTTTAAAAATAACATGATTTGTTGTAATTGTGTACCTTTAATGATTTTGTGAAGGTCTCTATCTTTGAAAGGACATTTGTAGAGTAAGTCTGGTTGACACAAAGGCAGCAACACACAGATGACAAAACACTTTGAAACTGTTTGAAATGTAGCGCAATCATTAGTCTGCAGTGTCTAAATCTCAGAATTGTACTCTTTGTCTACTCTTGCCTTGTACTTTTGAACATCAATACCAAAATGTCAGTACGTTTACAAAAAGTACTATGTATTCTACTCAGCTGTGATTTAGAGGGAAACATTGTTCTTTTTAGTGCACTACATTCATTTGACAGCTGTATTTAGTTACTTTACAAATCAAGGTTTTTTTAATGCAATTATCTTATAACATATGATGATTTGCTATTGATTAAAATACCCAAGATATTTATGTTACACGCTACAACATCAGAATGCTGCTTTCATGTTGACCCTCTGAACCCCAAGCAGTTTTGGGGCATTTTTTTGCTCCCGTCACATTGCTCTGTGGCCTTGATTTTCACTGCAATATAGAAGAGCTGCACCTCTATGGAAACAGCACAACCATGGCTAGAAGTAGAGAGAACTCAAAAATGTATAACAGTTACAATGCCATAAATCATAAAAAAGAAAAGAAATGCAAGTTGAATTTCTTTGATAATTTGTTTTACAAAAATTGGCAAACAATGGAATCTATATACCCAACATTTTGAGTAAGTGTCCACAAGTGTTGGAGGCTCCACGTGCCACATATATTGAGCTATTCATAGTTTTAAAACCTCTACTTACAGCCTCTCCTGTCCTCTCATCAATGCACCGAGTTCAGCAGCCTGCAGTTCTGTCGAAGTTTCACGGAATTGTAGTCATGTGACTGTTGGTCTCAGCTGAGTCAATAATAGCGTCCTCTCCTGCTGAGGAGAGCAGAATTTAATGCTTTTTACAGGATCAGTTTACTTCAAACGGGTAATTTGAAGCACGATTTTAAATGAGACATGTAAAATACAATGTTGATGAAAGATCCCAATTTTAAGCTTAGTTATGGTTTCTTTTTCTTAAGGAAACGTTTATCGCAAGGAGTGTTCAAGGTTTGTTGGAAATAATCTTTTTTGGCCCCCATGGCATCACATGACGGACCCAGTAGTTGTAATTCCGCGGTTTCGCCACTATGTCAAATTTGCCCTCTTCCTGAGGGCTTGTTTAGGTTTAGGAGGTCTAGCAAACGTGACGAATGCATCCCCTTCCTTATAAAACATTTGCAAAGACTATCTTTTGTTCAGCATTTTTTACATCCATGTTTGTCAAACTGCAGCCTTCTTCTTCTCTGTCTTTGCTGGTGCATTGCAGCAAATCTTAGGAGGAAACCGTTCAATGGGACAGTGTCAGGAATTTGTACCGCGTCACTCGCATGTGAGTTCTCGTGCACGAGATAAACAAAACAGGAACCTACTAATCAAAAAACAGATGCATAGCAGTACTACAGGTCTACAACTTAAAGCAATCTTTAACTGCACTTCAGATCAGTTAAAGAAATGTGTGCCCAGAATGACTTGTTCCTCAATGTATATTTGTAAGACTAAAATATCAAGATGGTTATCCCAATATCTGCACATGACAACTAAAGTCATTTGTAGGAGACTGAATTGTGTTGTCAATTCAATGATTTTTAGTTTTTAATATAATTAGTTGAATTCCTTTTAATCAGAGAGATGACAACTACAATTGTCCTCAATTAACAGAGGATTTTCCATAAGAGTGCTCTGATTTAAATCAATACATTGTTCAATAGGAGCAACATTTGCTGAGGTTTGGACGCTTCAGTCAATGTTTTACTGATGACGAGATTCCCCACCAAGCTGGAACTATTGATTGTCACGTGGCTCTTCTTGAGTACCTTGATAATTGGGAAACATCAAGAAGTTCTTCATGTGCTTCACAAGGACTTTGATGCCGTTGATTGTTTGAAAGAACAGATTGATTTTGAGCATGTTGTTTGCTTGTTACAAGCATTTCTCCACAGTTTTTTTTTCTGTGGGAATGCCGGTGCTTTTTACACAATTTAAAAACACAATTGTTTTTTTGTATTTTCAAGGCTTTCAAGCATTTCACCATTATGTATTTTCTATTAACATCAATCAAAAAAATGTTTTTGTTTCCACAGAGCCTCCAGTGCCTATTGCTCCACCACAGCTGACTGCTGTTGGTGCCACTTACCTTTGGATTCAGCTGAACGCCAACTCCATCAATGGGGACGGCCCGATCATCGACAGGGAAGTGGAATACCGCACTGTGTCCGGCACAATGTACGACCTGCAGCCTGTAGACAAGACCACACACAAGATCGGCCACCTGGATCCAGACACAGAGTACGAGATCAGCGTTCTGCTGACCAGACCTCTGGAGGGAGGCACCGGAGCGCCCGGACCCCCACTGAGGGCCAGGACCAGATGTGCAGGTGAGGCCAAACATACCATTACTTACAGAGCACCACTGAGATTTTAGCGAAATTATACATTATGTTGTATCACAATGTCACATTAACAGGCTTAAAGCACAGTTGTGCCCAATGCCCAACGCAGACGTGCCATTTATAACGTAGCATCGTCCAGCTCTGACCAGGGTCCGACAACTATCCGTTTCCGCTCCATTGATTCTCATGCAATCGTTTCAGATTTTCTTCATTTTCGGGCTGGTTTTGTGGATCTGGAGCTAGTCACGTTTAAATGTTGGGTAAGAGAGATTGGAAAGAGATATACGTTTCTACGTAAAAATAACCTGTGGAGCTAACATTAGCAGAATATTTTAGCTAGGGCTGGGCAAGTTAACGCGTTATAATCGTGACAATATTAAAATACATATTGTCGTGTTTTTAAATAAACATATAAGCACCTGAGAACAAACTGCTCTTAACTGCAACTCTTAACATAACTTCCCAGGTTCCCATGCTTCACCTACATTCCCCTGGGTCCTAAGTCCCTCCCTGTACAGCTTCTTATCACCCTCTATGTACCAACATACATTTATAACAAATACCACACATAATACATGGTACTCAGTGTAATGCGTCTGACCAAACATTTTTTGAGTTTTTAAAGTTTTTTTGTTTGGAATACAATAAGCATATCATTTAGTTATCGCTACTGAGAATTTAACAAACGTAACAAAAAGAAGTAGATAGGTTTGCAGTTTTCAAGGTGTATATTTCAAATTGCATCTATTACACACATGAAGATAAAGTTGTGAACACCGGCTGAATATCTATTATCAGAATCATTATAGCTGTATTTTAACTGCTACTGTGTAAAGGGAATACTGCTGTTAAAAATAACCTGATTAGTTTGAAGTGTTTGCAAACCAAATGTTATTGCACTTTTGTTCATATAGCAGTACTTTTAAAATAAAAGTGCGCAATACACTACTTTTTAATTCATTATTGAACTTTGGGCATAACAATATGATTAATCTCAAAAAAATCATGCGATTAATCGTGATTACAAATTTTAATCGTTGCCCAGCACTAAATTTAGCACATCATTAACCTGCATTAGCACGTCTCTGCTGCTCCATGGTAGCTCTGACAGCTTAACGGAGTAGCAGAGGGGGGCGGGGCTTAGCAATGGGGCAATGTGTATGTTGTGTAACATCAATAGAGTACAGCTTCTAAACCATCCTAAATATCAAACACACCGATTTTTTCTTGAGCTTTGAAAGTGAACTAGAACTAGATAGAAACCTCCACATAATTCATCCTTTTACTTTCTCAAGTGTGCTACAAAGGGCATTTATGTCTTTTTAAGTTGAACCTACGATTCTCGATGTATTAAAGTTCCAAGGTTCAGTCCAGCTTTATTTATTATTTTACAGAAGTACATGCAGGGATTGTAGAGAAAGTTTTTATTAGAAACAAATTAAATGAAGAAGGACACCTCAACAATTCAAAGATTTCAAGGTATACCCATGTGGCTAAGGTTGCTATGTCAACATGTGCTGTACCAACATGTGCTGTACCATGGCATACAGCCTGGAGGTAATATTCCACTAATATTCCCCTTCACATGTAGCCGTGCATATTCTTGATTAATGTGAAACACCCAGTGAGCAAAAAGCTGTTGATATCCAAGTCTATAATACTGTTTGAAAGTAGATGCCTTTCTTCTAAAGACCAGATATGTGGGCTTTTGTTTTTTATGCATGCAAATCTACCCCAGTTTTACAAACTGTTGGTTTGTGTATAAAACACAAAGCTGGCGTAAACAGGCAAGAGGCTGTGTGACGCAAACCGCAGTGAAAACCACAATTGAGACACTTATTCCGAATGCGCTGTATATATGTTCAAAGAATGCTCCTAAAACAGGAAGAATATCAGCGTATCCCTCATGTCTTAATTGGATTATGCAACATAAAGCCTAATTTAGGATATTCAAACATAATATGCTGTTTTTATTACCTTTATCAAATTCTTAACATTGTCAAATATATTTGGAATAATAGTGTGCTTGCAAATGTTGCCGTTGACACCCTACAGTCTCAGCTGTATGGTTGAGCTAGATGAACTTTAAAAACCTAAACTGAGAACACCACAGGTAACAAGTATTTAGGTAACAAATGTAGTATCACTGCCAATTCACGACTGATTTGTAGGAACTGCCTCTTGTAACAAAAATAGGAGCTGGTTTTGTGTTATTGGTGCATATAAGTCTATATTTTCTTCCTCACTTGCTATAAATTTCTCTTTGGTTTTATTGTAGACTCCTGTAACAGACCTTGCAACAAAACACGGGGGTTGAAGCCCTCTCTCAGCTCTAGCTTAAACATGAATGGCTCGTTAATTGCACATCAAATGTGATGCTCAGGGAAGAGCAGTCTTTGTAGCTTTTGATATCTATAACAAAATGATTTGTGAAACCGAACAACACAAAGTTCACTGTGACTGTCTGCTCTATGCACAGTTCCAAACAAAGACTCTCTGCGACACACCAGAAAACAAAAAGTGAACAAAATAGAGAGATACTGGGATTTGTAACAATTCTGTGAAAAAGAGTGGTCAAAGCAGTCCATTCATCCTGCAGTTTTTAATTATTAATGTATTATTACTGCCTTAGGTTTGTTGCATTTGAGTTTGAACCATCTCCAATTTACTTTTACAAACAAAACATTTAAAAAAGATTCCTATTTTTTCAAATCACCCCCAGCATACAATACATAATCATCATGGCTCCATTGTTGGTAAAGCTCCATTGTGTTTCTAAAGCCTCACTGCATTTGAAGCAAATAACTGCAGCTCACAATTGTCTAACATATATCATTGCCATTTTACTTTGGTAATTATTTTTCTATAGTAGACAAAGTTCTCTTTGTTTTCAGTTTCCACCTATAGATCTTCATTAAGACTTTTAGCATATGGACAAAAATGTTCTTTTTTCTAAGTAATGTATTCTACATGAGCTCCTGGAACAATTATAAATGCGCACACTTTTTAAACATTACATGCAACAGAAATATTGATAACACCAATGAACCAGAGAATAATAACAAGTTTAGATAAACTCTTTTAACTTCCCTTGCTATTGTGAACAGCTGTGTCTCACAATAAACGACATGATTTATGGCGGGCTTCAGACATAGAGCGGAAAACTGCCCTGCCACATGGTTAACTTCATAACTGCTTGTTTATTCAGTGTGATTCTCACTCTGAAGTCCTTGCACGCTTCTTAATTCATCAGCAACACAGATTGATATCATGTGTGAGGTAGAGTGGCACCAGTCATTATGTTGCTGTTATACTGTGGGCATTCAAACTCAAACATGTACATAAAGGCTTTGAGAATGCCTGATGATATTGTGCAAATTGCCCTTCTCACAACATTAACCAGCTAAATTCCCATGCTGTACTAGGATGCCAACTCAGGGTAACAAAACCAACCTAGCCTCAGCATTTTCTCAGGCTAATGCTGTTTGGTGTCCAGAGAAATGCTGATGAAAATGAGATTTTTCTCCCCTCCCTGCCCAGGGTGTAACCCCCTCTCCCCACTGTGAAGGTCACAGGCTTATTCATTTTTAGTCTGCCTGATAGGGATGAATGGCCCTACCTGTGCAGCCTTCTGAGCCAGGCCCGGCTTCTGCAGGGGGTCCTGCCCCCTTGGCCACCCTGCCGGTCACAGTCGGGGAGATTGATGGCCCCGCTTCCTGAAGTGTGTTTGAGGAAGCAGCTCTTGATCTTGTCCGGCACTCTGCTGGTCTTTCCCACTGACAGGCCGGGCCTCAGCAGAGCTCCTAATTGAACGGTTAAGACTCACAGGGCTGTGTGATACATCACTGTTGATACAGGCGGGCCCAGAGACTTGCTCCCCTCTCCCTGCACTGCTGTCTGGAGGCGCTAATGAAAATCTGCGGCCACTTTAGAGCACGCTCCCTCACATAATTATTCATAGCCATGCCTTGGTCACTTCGCAAACTGAGCAATGTTTCTGATGACAAAGGATGTTTTAATTCAATCTTCTGTACAATAGGGAATGTATAATGCATGACGCCACCATTTCGATTCAGAAGCAGTAGGAAGAAAGGGGCTGCTTTGAAAGGTTTTCTTTCCGATGAAGCACTTCCATTGCTTTCCCTGTGAACATCAAAAGAATGTCCTATCCAAGGCTCTGTGATTGCTCGAGGGGGTTATTTGTGGTTTTGCGGAATGAGTCAAACAACATTTTGCTTTTGCTTATCCTTGTGCCTTTCGTCCGTTGATGTTGAATTTCACAGCTTGTTAACATTTGTTATTTGCCTCATTCCCGAGCAGCCAAAATGACTCGGCAAACATTTTTTAAGCTAAAAGAGAAAAGCATTTGGTAAGTGCGCTCCTCCATGTGAAATTTGTACCTGTGTGAAGTTGTTTACCACTTCAGAGGTCTCCACGCTTGGTAAGAGCTACTTGAAGGAAGACACTGTTTTATCAGGTGGTGCCCTAGGATCACAGCAGGGTGCCCTCCATTTCAGCAACACTATTGAGAAACCATCTCACACTGAGAAACCATTTCCAGGCCTCACTAGGAAGGCAGATAAGCAAGCCTTAAACTACTCCTCTGCAGTCTGAGTTGTACTTCTGGATCTGTGTGGGAAAGTGTTTACATCGCAATAGGTCGCTAACACGTTTTGAACATGGACTGATGCCACTTTTGGAAGCTAACATTTGGGACATTTTCTTTCTCCAAATTTGTGTGTTCAACCCACATATGCAGAAGACAGTTACTTTTGATGCATGCTTTTGACAATGTCTGAATAAATCAACTCAATTATTTGTAGCCATTTGAAGTTGATTGAGCCGGAGTATCTAATGCAGCGAAGATAATTTCATACCATTTTCCATGGAAGGAGAACAGTCTGTCCTATGTGCCTCATATCCACCCTCTGGCCTTTGCTGTCCCCCTGGCTCTCGTGCTTTAAAAAATGTCAGTACATGATGTCCATGCTGGATCCAAACACCTGCTCAGACTCCAGCCTCTGCCAAGTCCACATCTCCGTCTATAAGTTCTCTCCATCTGCGCTCCGGTACCACGTGGGAGTAGTCTCATCTGTTTGTTTTTACTTTGCCATTCTGTTGCACTGAGGGCTATTAAACACAGGGGGATGAACGTTAATCAGGGATCAGCTCTTGCTTTAACACTCATTTATAACAGTGGAGAGTAGGGAGGAGCCGCGCAATTATGTTCACCCACACCAAGGTTGGTTATTTGCATTTGGCCTCCTGGTTAATTTGTGAAAGGCCGGGTCTGCTGTGATGCGAATAAGAATGACGCCAGTGTCTGGCAACATGAAAATGGTTGTAGTAGTAGCATCACTTTATTTGCCAAGTACATTAATTTGTCTCGGTGACATTGGTGCCGGGACAAACTTAACGGACAAGTGCTAATGTTATGTAGATTTTCCAGAATGCTCTTTCCCATTATGAAAAATCCTGCAAACAATTAGATGTGTTCAGAAAATCATGTTCATTTTCACCATCAATATACAATTTTAGACTGTAATCTAAGTCTATTGAGGTTTTCCAAGATGATGTGTGTCTTAACAAAGTTTTGTTTGGCTTTACCAAGCAAAGCAATTATTAAACACTTCATAAAAGGTCATTTTTAGTCAAGAATATCTCATTAAATACACCTGTGCATTCAGAAAGCTCTCATTTCATATGCAGTAAGAGTTGATTTCATTTTATTTACGGTGGATAAAAGGAGCCGTATGTTTGTATGTGCATTAGAGGCTTTATTAAAAATGTTAAAACAGAGAGCTTCCAGTTGAAGTGATAAATTCTCTACAATGCTAGTAAAAGTAAATATATTGATTCGTAATGGCTACCTGAGCGGAGAATGAAGTAGCTCTTCCAATCTGTGCTTTGTTTATATAGCCAGGCCGGCCAGGCGTTTTAGTGCATGTGAGTCTCTCCGTCATGCTCCACTGGCTAGCTAATGGCCGCCGCTCTGCACTGGGCTCATACAGCGGTTACAGCTGATACGCGATCCCGACCCTTGGCGTCCTTCCCGGAAGTATAGCGGCCCCCTCCGGTTCCCCCTAAGGTAGGACGTGTCCAGTTTGAAAGCTATGTGGAGGCACTAGATATGTTCTGAATTCTATATAGCCGTACCGTACCGTGAGGAAGTTATTCTACATAGAATGAAATACATTACCTAAATTATGAAGGCGGCCCTGTGCCGACCGACGGGTATTATCCATAGAAATCCAGTCTGAAGTATACCATCAATATAGAAGTTTGTGAATCACACACTCTGTTGTATAAGCATGGTGGGCATGCTAGAATCATTTAAGCTGTACAGTTAACACTGTTGATGCCATTTACTGAAAAATCTACCATTTCTTCCCCCATCTTCTCTTTTAAACCTTGCAAAGTAATAAATAACGGTAGGTTAAAGTCATTCCTTTTTTCAGCCATTGTTGTCAAAAAGGTTCTTGAAAATTGTAATCTACAGTATGAAAGCCTTTCTTAAGTTCTTTCTTATTCTTAAGTTATCAAGAAACCAAGCTCTAGCGGGCTCTGGCAAATTCACGAACCAACCAACATGAACCGGACAGTGTAACTGGCTACCTGTAAGAGCTCGCATCCAGTTTAAGACTCTGGTACTAGCCTACAGGGCAGTGAAAGGAACAGCTCCTTCCTATCTCCAGGCCATGGTCAAGCCCTACACCCCCGCCCGACCACTTCGCTCTGCTGCCTCGGGGCGATCGGTTGCCCCGTCGCTCAGAGGTCCTGGTGGCCGATCGACCCGGTCACGGCTGTTTTCTGTCCTGGCCCCACAGTGGTGGAATGAACTTCCCACTGACGTCAGGACAGTGGAGTCGCTGCCCATCTTTCGGCGCAGGCTGAAAACCCACCTCTTCAGGAAGTGCTACCCCGAGCCTTCCACTTAGCGCTTATTGTATTCATACTAGCTTGTTGCACTTATTGTATTCGTATTACTTATAGCACTAACTGTTTTTCTTGTTTCTGCACTGTACTTTGGCTCTGAGTTATGCTCTGCTTCATGCTCTTAGATGCTTGTTTGGAAAAGGAAATGTACTTATGACTTCTGGTGACTAGTAGTTCTTTTGATTACCAATGTTGAATGCACTTATTGTAAGTCGCTTTGGATAAAAGCGTCTGCTAAATGACTGTAATGTAATGTAATGAAAGCAATGGTGTGACAGACCTTTCCTTCAGGAAGAATTGATTGTTCACATCGTTGTGTGTGTGTATATATATATATCCTGAAACTGCAAGAATAATTGAAGCAGAGGAAGGATGCATAGCTGTCACTAAGTCCAAGGACAAAGATGTGAGTTGACAATATGTACTGTTTGCAAGAAAGCTGTGTAGTTTTCAAGCCGTGGGACTCTATTGTTAGCCTGCTAACCAGATTAGCTCCATCAGCTTACATTATTTCCAATTTCAGTATATTTTGCCTCGCCAGTTTTGTCTAACCAAAGCCTAACATTTTATCAACAAAGGTAGAATGATCTGCCACCTATATCTGCTATTTCTCCCCCTCCTATAGCATTGTGCATTTCTATAGAACAATTGGCCTCAGTGAGGTCTAACCCTTTATGATGCTTCCTTGTTTTTTTTTACAGCCGAGATTGAGCACATCTGTCTTTGCGGGTCTGAAAGGAAAATGTTTGCTAGGTTTGATGAGTCTAATTAACACCGTTGTTGCCTTCAGGCATGAATAGAAAGCCACTTCACATACCCATCTCAGATAACATTGGTCTGGTTTGTCACCCACAATAGCTGGCTGTCATGTGACCTGTAGGGTTTATATATTGTCGCAAGGCGAATGAAAAGCCTTGGTTTGAGGCCCATTGAATGTGTATTCTTTTGTCAGTCAGTGAAAAACAGGGTAGATTGAGTTTTTGATGTGCAGGAAGGTTATGTGAGGGCCTAGGAGGGTCTTTTTATCACAGGCAGTCGAAAGTAGAATGACGAATTGTGTTCTATGATATTGGCTCTGCAAAAGGCAAATTGTATTCTTCTCAAGGACAAGTCTTCAAACAACTGCTGCTGGAAAGGAGTGAGACAGAGAGCGAGAGAGACTCTCAGTTTATAGCCGTTTCATTATTATCATTTCCCTCATCTCCGTCTATCTATTCCCCAAACACGAAAAGAACTGAGACTCTTGATAACAGATGTGCACAAACAATACTCTGGTGACATCCGCGTAAGCGTAGTCTCTTCTTACTCCGGAGCTGCCTCTTCAGCTCCTCACAAACAATTATCATTGAGGTTGTTTGTAACCTCAACTCTTAATCCTCAAGAGAACGATAAATAGCTGAAGTTTAGTCAGGCTTGGCAAGATCCTTTTTTTCGGCTGTTTTTAAATTTGAACTGAAACGCCTCTCAAGGTCTTTAAATGTTTCTATTCCTCGTGTTTAATTATTCATGGTCTATCTGCTGTAATTTTTGTCACAGATTTTCTCCATCCTTTTGCTGAATTATAGATGTCCCATTCCCCTTGCTAGGCGTCCAGGAAGCACTCATTCAGTCTGGTTGTATAACTCTAACTCAAGAACATTTGTGTGTCTCCTCCTCAACTAAAGGACAGGAATGTCAGGGAGGCTGCGATTTATATCCTGTATTCCCCCACCTAGATAGCTAGATCTTAGATCCCATATATCTCCTAAGTAGGTGGCTCAGTAAACGCAGCGAGCATTTCACAAAGTCAAGCGCTTCACTTTGATTTACACTCCGGGTAACACCCTGAGTTGAATGCGACACATGCAGGTTTTTGGCGACAAATGACAATGCCACACGGGCCATCTTGGGAGTGTTGAAGTTGAAGAATCACCTTGGTAACCTCCCACTGCTCCCGTAGAGATTGCATGCCCGTCGGTAAATGAGGGCTTGTGTTCTTCCTGTGCGTAAGCTCTAACCACAGGCGTTTTCCCCAGGAACCTGAACACAAAAGACAAAGGCTGGTCTGACAGTAGAGATGAGTGTGTGGGCATGTGTGTGTGTGTGTGTGTGTGTGTGTGTGTGTGTGTGTGTGTGTGTGTGTGTGTGTGTGTGTGTGTGTGTGTGTGTGTGTCTGTGTGTCTGTGTGTGTGTGTGTGTTAAGACAGATGGGGGAAGAGGGGGGTGGGGGTCATCCCTGCCTGTCACTCTGACCCCAATCACCGCACAGCATATTGGCGGAAACGAAATAAAAGATTGATTTAACCAGTTCCACCTTCGCTGCCTCTGCTCTTCCCATCAACTGGCTGTCCATTTGTTTTCATCCGGTTGGTGGACTCACCTTTTGCCCCCGAGCCAGACTTGGTCGCTTTGTTCTTTTAATCCTTCTAAATGGTCAGTGATACAAAAGACTTCCCACTGACAACATATACCCTGTTACTTATTGAGTTATATATTCCATTTCCGTTTTTTTTTTTTTTGTTTTTGTTTAATCAAATGTTTTGATACTGCAATCGACAAGTGCAACTTTGTATGACTTGGTATTTGAAGCAAACCAGAATTAGTTTTTTTGCTTCTTGTAGAAAGGTCTTTACCAATTGCAAGTGCTTCACTGTTGTACTCTGCAGCTCAGTACTTACTTCATCTCCACCCCACTAAATGCTGCCGTCATGATGAATTAATTGTAAAACCCTGTTTAGCTTTAGTGGGCTTTAAACTACTGCACTTTCCCAGTGTGATGCAAAACATGATGGGAGTAAGTAACCATTATTAATTCATGAAATTACCGATTCCTTGCAAATATACAGTGTATATGGATCATCAGTGGAAGCAATAGTGGTGTGAGTGGCGGTATCTGCTGGCTTTTTTAATGGGTTTTTAAATCCTTAGCACCAGATTGATGTATTCTGCATAAATAAATGCATCCTTATCCCTAGTGTCATTAATCAGTAACAGAAACACAAGCATTGTACATACTGGAATCTACAGAACCTACTCTTTCAAGTAACAAACATTTCTCTGATGTCCAGTGAGGATAAACATACAGGTACAAGCAAGAAAGGCACTCCTTATAGTTTTAGATCTCGTCTCCCAATCATCCAATTAAAACATTTTCTCCGGTATCAAACACAATGTAGTTAATTATTGTCTGTATATCGGAGGCTAATGTGCATAAAGAAACTGGCCATAGCTAATGTAACACAAGTTTTCTAGCAGTAAAAGAAAATCTGGCTATAAGGAAGGGAGGGAAGGAAAAATGACCTATTGCTTCTTGAGCTTGTTGGCTTTTTTTAGTGCAGCAAACGGTAAGGTCAACCATGAACAAAGACGAGCACCGACTTGGTGTGGCCGGACAGTCTTGGGTCTTGTCATGCATCATCCTCCTGTGCTGGTAAGGTCTATCTTACTTTCCCTCTCATGTTTTTTATCGCTCTCTTCCTATTCAGTGCTGTGAGAAGGAAAGCGTTCACCCATTCATCTCCACCCCTACAGCTTCAGGGGGTTCATCAGACAAGGTGGCAGCAGAGCCCGGCCCAGCACCGGGGCTCATTCTGTGGTTTCAATTCGATCCAGCACCTCATAGGCCCTTCCGCCCCTCATCCTCACCCGTCATGGCAGTCCCATTTATCATGAGGCCTATAAAGAAGGACTTGATAGAGTGAGGAGCGACCACCACCATTCAATAAATCCTTGTGATTATCCACGCCTCCAAGGTGTATGGGCAGAATGTGTGTGTGTGTGTGTGTGTGTGTGTGTGTGTGTGTGTGTGTGTGTGTGTGTGTGTGTGTCCTGAGCATGCGGACATTTGTCTCTGACTTTGTAATGGGTGTAGAGGGTGACATTAGAACACAAGAGGTCCATGTACAGTGCCTTTAAAGTGCTATCAATTATAACATGTGTACACGCGTCAAACCCCAAGGCCTGGCTTGACTTGTTGCATTTGATGAACAAAAACCTTGGCACTTCAACCCTTCCCTCCTCCTCTTCCTCTGTCTTAGCTTTCTTTCTCCAACCCCCCCCTCCCCCCCACACACACACATTGACTCCCTCCATCTCTCCCTCTTAACCCCCTCCCTCCTCCCTTTCTCTTCCTCCAGAGGATTGCATAGAGCAGCACTCTAGGAGGGTGATGGAGCTTTGATTGTCGGTTATCAAAAGCTATCATTACGGCTCGCTTCTGCGGGATATGAAAATGATTTCCTAAGTGTAAAACCCATGTCATTACCTCAATGGCCTCAGTGCTATCACTGAGATGTAATAGAAAGAGGCAAACAAATGTGCTCGCCTCCCAGCTCAAACAGAACAGGGTGAATAACACACGGCAATGGAGAGATAAGTGACGGCAATAGCAGGCCTCGCTGCCTAGAATGGAACACTTCACATGAAAACAGCCCTCCGACGAGAATTTAATCTTCGCCGTTGTCATGTTGTTTTGGTACTGTCTACAACGAAGGCACCTGCGTGTGACGAGACCCGGCAGCCGTTCTCCGGCAAGGAATCCGACAGTCTACGTGCCATCCTGTGAGAGTCGACGCATTTCTCTTCTTCCATCTCCAAACAGCAAAGCTCCCTCCTCCTCCTCCTCCTCCTCCTCCTCCTCCTCCTCCTCCTCCTCCTCAACCTGAGCACCGTTTCATCCTGATGAGATAGCGCCCAGGCTCAGGAGCCGCATTGACTTGACGGTGGTTTCTAATCATTGGAGAAGTAGTCTTTTCTTCCCCCGTCCCAGTTGTGTTTGCTGAGCAGGGAGATGGAAGTTTATGCCAGCACCAGGCTTTTCTGCTCTTAATCGATGTGGATCTGATAAAGATCCGGGCTCTCTGAATGACTCGTGCGCTGCAAAGCCTGAGGAAGATCTGATAAGTAAATCGTTCTTCTGTACATTTAGCCAGTAAGATGCTGAGGAACCAGATCTGCGCTTTCGTGCACGTGTATGGACACTCACTTTAATCACATAAGACCGTTAACACGCTAGAAAACACACATTGTCCTCACTCTCTCACACACACACACACACACACACACACACTTGTCTCGCAGTAAAGTGGCTGTGCTCCGGACATGCCCAATTTGTTTCCTTTCATCCAGGACTAATGTCCCGCTCTACCCAGGGGCTAAGTGCACCATTTGAGGCCCCCTCTAGGACAGACGGCTGCAACATGCGGTTATTTGTTGTTTTTGCTTCACGTTTTTTGGAAATCATGTTATCACTGCAGCTGTGGTAGCGCGTATGCAGTGCCCATTCGAATTAACAAGAGGCAATAACGTGCTGATAATTTCTAAAAACATTATTTAAATGTCACGCTGTAATGACATCACTAATAGTTCTATGTAAATGTCAAATTCAAATTATTCAATTATATCGGCGAGTGTGGGGCAGGTGATAATTTGTCCACCGCTTGGAATACCAATCTGGCTCATTGTGTGCCCTGGCATAAGATAGACCTCTGTAATTTCCTGCTCCGAGGGATGCTTTCATAGCCATTATTATAACTCTATTCCACTAGAAATATATGCCATACTGGAAAGATATTAGAGTCATATTTTTTAGTGCTTTCACCCCAATGTTGCCCTCAGTGATAGTTTGTGAGAATTGTAAAAAAAAAAAAAATACTATGGATTTCAAGAGATAGCCTTGTTATTCCTTGTTGTGATTCATGCTTGTGCCTTTGATACTGAGCCTCTTACTGTTCGGTCAATAAAACGAAACTAGCAGTCACAGTAGACTGGGGTAATAGGCTCATCTCGTCAGCTGTCATTCATGGGCCTATGGGCCTATTTCAAAATGGCTGCAGACCCTCCCATCTATGCACGGAAGGATTTATAAAGGCTATCAGCCGTTCATTGGACCCGTTCACTTGAGATTAAGCGGGGGAGGAGGGTTCAGGGTGTTTTTCTTTTTCCCTTTCCTCTGTCTTCAAAGTCAACCATGACCAGGCTCAAATAGATGAGACACCTTGTTGTTCATGAAAACAGATGATGTCATTTTGAGTCACGGGGCACAAATTGTGATTGGGCGTCCGCCACAGTTCCTCGCATTTTACTGCCACCCTCAGACAGCTGGCATTTGCACAACAGGGAGCCGAAGGGGTAACAAACAATTAGCCTTTTCTCAACAAAACTCCAGGGAGAGGCTATAGAATAGCCATAAGAGCTGATTACTAAATGGGAAATATTCCTTTTATGTACCTTCAGTATTACTGTTGGCGCGCTAGCAAATATATCTGTCCACCACTAGTGCCAAAAAGACAAATTTAAATGTGAATAAATGTTGACTTTTTCTCTCCACAATCATATTTTTTACAAATGATTCCCATTCATGTTGGCATCTCTCCACTGGCCAGAATTAGGGAGTAGTGTATCCATATCCATGATGTTCCACAAAGATGGAAGTGTGACATTCTCCTTGAACGCTTCAGAAATGAGACTTCCTCCCGGCCGCTCGTGCACGTCTGTGAGATTCACACTTTGGTGCATTTGTCACTTTGAGAGCGTCTGGTTTAATTTGATTTCTGTGCCTGGCCACCCTGCAATTCTCTGTGCTTTTAGTGTAACCGTTGCCTACTGAGTGCGGCCAACAGATAGTTCCACAAATAAAGCGGTTTAAACCTCTATTTTTGGGATGGCTTTCCCGACATTGCAACCTATTTAAAGAGGCCTGTTTTCCGTCTCCAATTCTTCCCAGTTCTGTGTCAGAATCAATTTTTTTTGTGTGTTTGATCACATTAGTTTAAAATGGCAGATCTCTTTGTGAATTATTACATGCATCCGTCTACTGTAGTTTGCTACAAGAGGGTGTAGGTTGGCTCACTTGTTGTCTGTTTTCACTTTTGCTGAATAGCTGCTGATCACTTTGAAGGTGGATGTCTTGCATATAGCAGTCTTTACCAAAGATTAACATTTCTTTAACATTTTAACAACCAGTGGAGGTCGGTACCACTAGAAGATCCTTTATCGAAGATGAGACATATCCAAAGCAATACTCCTACATAGCATTGCAGAAAGCTTTTCCAAAGAATATTAAGCACTTAAGCTATAATGCACTCTCTGCCAGTAAAATATATATATATTTTTTCAGCTATTGTTTAAATTGTTTTAAAAGATTTTAGTGGTTTGTTTCACTCTGCGTAGATCTATAGTAATCCATTTTTCTTAAAATGAAGCTCATTACCATTCTTTTCCTTTTCGAAAGATTTTTTTTTTTTTCCCATTTTCCTGACATACTTTTATCATTTGTTGCCCTTTGTGTATGCTTGATGTGCTGTTTGCTGCACATTGATATCCCTTTCCCCATCTATCTTCAACAATCCTCCCTCGGCCTCCTTCTAGCCCGTCTAATGCTATTTCATCTATTCTACGCTGTGAAAGCAGAGGAGAGATCACATCCGTTTGTTTGTCCTTGTGAAAATCTCAAAGTGTTGCATTCTTCATTCAACAAGCAGGCGCCTTTATTTTCTCTCACTGTTTTACTTCTTGCATTATCCTTACTCACTCGTAAATTCTTCTTTCATGTCACATGTTATGACCTATGTTCCTAAAAAAAACAATGTCTGGCTTTTCTGTAGCGCTACACAGAACTTATTCTCAGTGTTGTCTCAAATTTTTTTCAGGATTCTCAATAAAAGCAGTCGGACATTATCTTTCTATAGGCCGTTGTATGTCCACATACAAAGGATGCCAGCTGTTCTGTCCATATAGATTCTTGCTTGTTTGTCATGTCCTTTGTACAACCTGTAGAAATGAACAGCATGTTGGAGCTCCAGTCCAGTCTCCCCCCATGCACCTCCAGAATGTTAAACATGGCTGCCGTGGCTGCCTCTGAATTGCTGGACTGTGTCTCCTGGGGAACGGGGAAATTGAGCCCTGGCTCTTCCTAATAGGTGGTAAAGTGTTAAGTTCCAGAGAAATGGACTGCGAATTTAACCTGGAATGGAAATTGATCCCATTACCTTGTGCTTGGGCTGCTTTCCTCCCATAGGTAGGAGATTGAGAGAGAGAGAGAGAGAGCGAGAGAGAGGAAGGGGAAAATAGACGGGGAAAGCAGAGAGAAGAGATGAGGAGAAAGAGAGAGCGGGAAATAGAAATGTGGGAGCCACAGAAAAAGAGAGGAAATAGTAAAGGGAATGGAGAGAAAAGAGGTGCAGGGAGAGGAGACGGAAGGACGGAAAGAGAGGGGAGGAAATGGAGAAAGTAGAAGAGAAAAGGCAAGGAGAAACAGCGTCTATGTGATTAGAGGTGATAGGATGGTAGTGGGGGTTGTGTCCTGCCTGGATTGGCAGGCTGGCTGACTCTGTATCAGTATGGTGCTAATAGCTGACCGCCACCGGGCGAGATGGAAAAGAGAGAGGGGAAAGGCAGAGGACAAGGTAGACGAAGCAGGGGAACGGCACGCTCTGAAGGGATGATACACCGCCTGCTGAGGGTTTCCACCAACAGACCTGTGGTGTCTTGGTGTGTGCAGCTGCAGTGAGACCGAGTTAGCAACGGTGCAGGGATATGGCAACGCTCAGTATCAGGCCGTGGCTTTGAAAGTGTAAAATATTTTCTGGAAATATGAACTCCAAACAGAGGAAATAATATTTCAATATTTAAAAAAAGTATTGACCGGGTCTCAAGTGTTATGAAAAATGTAGTAGTAGATTTTCTTTGACTCAAAGGAACACCGCCTTCTCTGTGCCCCGGCATAGACCTCTGTAATTTCCTTGATTTTATTGAAACTATCTTGCACTACCTGACATTTCATATAGCCTAATTGATTACCTTGATGTGTGCTCACACTCTTCTCTCTCTCTCTCTTCACCCTGCCAGAACCAATGCACGGCCCACAAAGGCTAGAAGTGGTGGACATCCAGTCCAAACAGGTGACAGTGCGCTGGATGCCTCTGGGCTACAATGTGACCCGCTGCTACAGCTACAACCTGACCGTCCAGTACCGGTCCAGGGTGGCTGGCAAAGAGGAGACCCGCGAGGAGGTGTGCTATGACACTCAGAGCCGTGACCCTCAGCACACCATCCACAACTTGACGCCCTTCACCAACCTCAGTGTCAAGCTGGTGCTACGCAACCCAGAGGGGGTCAAGGAGAGCACGGAGCTGGAGGTTCAGACTGATGAGGATGGTAGGTGTTATTCAAGGTTACTTCCTGTCCAGGTCTGGGAAGAATGACACATGATTTTAGTAAACTGATCCTGGATTGGATATCTTTTAAATTATGGAGAGCAAATAAAGAGAAGTGAAACACAACATTTAAACAACTAAATTTAAAAAAAAATATATTATAGAATTTGAGAAATTGATATTTATTTTTACCTTATCCTGCCAGGTAGTTTAGGTAGAGGATATATAAGCATGTCTGCTCTCCAACAGCAGAAAAACAGCTAAACTTTAAATTTTAAAGTTGTGATGATTCTCATCTGGTCATAAATAGCTTTCATCAAGGAAAACTTTGGGATTCTCCAACTATTTTTTTCAGAAGAGCTCATTTTGTGCCATACGGTTGTTTCACCTCCTTCAAAGATGAAAGATCTTCCGTGTTGCCTCAGCAGACACAGGAAAAGAACTCTATAGAAGTCTCAAGGAACCCCGGCCGCCAGATAATAAACAGGCTCAGCTGACGAAAAGAGGGAGTCTTGTCATGTCTGGCTCAGATATCTGTGGTTGGAAACTTGAAAGTGGCAACTGTTTCTCACTCTCTGACTTCTGTGCGTCTGTGAATCTGTGTGTGTTTAGAGTCCCATGGGAACAAGTTTACAGACGGTGTGTAGCTGTAGTTGCGTTGTTGAAGATAAATCTTGAAGAAAATAAAAAAAGACATCTCCACATCATTCTGTTTTGCTTACAGAATGAAAGCTTTTCACATGAAAGGGTTCAAGGACCAGATCTCTTTGGCAGTATTTGAGGACACGTAAACATTGTGAAAAGATTAAGATTCACTATTCCCTTGGGGTTACTAGTTCATCTTTGTTTGCAGCACATTTTTATCATAAGTGAAAAGTGTTCAGGTTTGCTGTAAAAGGTGTCAGGGAGTGTGTTGGGAGTGACAATGACTTCAAATAATCTCAAAAATTCCTATTAATGTGTTTGCCTTTGGCTCGTGGCCATTTGTGTACTGTAGGTCCTTGAAGAGCTCTTTTATTGATTGTTTTATGCACATCAGCACCAGGTGCTCGGTAAATCATGATAGAAACGACTAAAGCTGCAAAGTAGGAACTGCTTTCATCCAACTCTTATTGACAGCATTTTCATCTTGATTAACATGCACAGAAGATGGGAAAGAAAACATATAGAAATCCTACTCTGTATGCCTTTCATACACTTATTTCTAGCTGGAAAGAATACCACTCTGCCACCAGTTTTGAAAAATGTGTCTGTGATCATTTCCCACAGTGCCAGGGGCCGTTCCTCTGGAGTCCATTCAGGGCAGTGCCTATGAGGAGAAGATCATCCTGAAGTGGAGAGAACCAGCACAGACCTACGGGATCATCACACAGTTTGAGGTACACTTGCACCAGGGTTAGCAAAATGTGAGAGATATTAAACACGCCTTAGAGTAGGAAACAAACTTCCAATATTAAGCTTTTTTTTCTCTTTGTGGATCGTGTGCATATCTTTGTTTCTTTGAGTCCGTTTTTTTACGCAACAGTGATATAATATTTTAGCAGTGCTGGCAGCATGGCTCGAGGGAGGCTAATGTTGCTTTAATCCAGACTAAATTATTGAAACATCTACTGAATGGATAGGCACAAAATTTGGTACCGGCAATATTTGAATGTTATTGATTCCCTGACTTTTCCTCTAGCACCACAAAGATAAATTGTATTAACTTTGGTTCTTGGTTCTTGCTTTTCCTCCTTCATCATCATCAGGTCAAATACTGTCCAATAGTTTGGTATATAACCAAATACTAATCACATTTCCATCAGACTCACCTGTACAGCTACTACACTAAGATGGTGTACATGATAAGCGTTATACCAGCTGAACATCAACTTGTTAGCATTGTCATTGTGAGCATGTTAGCATGCTGACTTTAGCATTTAGCTCTATGTGGAGCCTCACAGAGGCGCTAGCGGGGCTGTGGACTCTTATGTCTTGTTACTGTATATTAATGAATCCTTGGTGGCCATAGTCACTACAATCGACTCTTTCAATACCTTCTTAATGCGTCTGTAATCTGTACTTGATGTCCCAGGCATGCGTCTTAAAGTCATTAAAGTGCAGTCATCTTGACTGTTTGAACCAGCCTTTAATTGGACTAATCACATTAGCTCAAAGTTATATTTGTGGAACAGCTTAAACCAGAATCAATGTGTTAGGTTCGCTCAAGACAGGTTTCTTCTCAATAAAGTCAGCTTTTTTTCAGCCACCTTTATGAAGCACCACTCACATGTTTTACTGTGACAGAATCCACTGCAATCTGCCGTCGTCTTCTGTCCTTCTACACATGGGTGACCTCTAAGGAAAATATAATTCAGCACAAAGCAAATGTTGACAAAAGTCTCCACAGAGCCCTGTCAGCCTTGTCCAGGAGCTGCATTGAGTTTTGAATAATAGAAACTGTCTCCACACACACACACACACACACACACACACACACACACACACACACACACACACACACACACACGATACATGTACACATTGATCTTAACCAGCTTAAGGTGGAAGTAATCCAGCCTTTCCCACAGATTGATTTTTGTCTGTTGATTCTCTCTCTTTTGCCGTTTGCTCTCGCTTGATATTTTGACTAGGTTAGCAATCATTAATGGGGCTGTTTCTCATACAAGGAGAACAGATTGAAGAGTAAAGGCAATGCAATCAGGGTTGCTGTAGCGGTTGCTCTATCCACTGCCATGCCATCAGGTGTATGAAATATGTCATATACTCTCTCGTTTAGCGGCACAGAGACATTTCAATCCAAGCAGTGAAGTCCTAAAGTCCCCAGAATCATAAAAAGGCCGTGTTTATTCAAAAGTGTGTATCCCCATGTTGTTCCCTGTGGATAGCTGTATGATGAGAGGTGCTGGCAGAGTGCAGGAAAACAATGTCTATAAAAACGGTAGGTTTACAGCTCACTTAATCACTTTGAGAGCAACATGTTTCAGTTGTTTATCTTTTTAAAATTTCATGGTACAAGAAAAAGCATTCAGAGCAAATGGCATGGCTTTGCACTGCCGCTTTGTCAGGTTCACTCATATTTAGTACGTCGAGGCAAATGTGTCTCACTTTATAAAATACCCACTCCAGGCTATTATATTCATGTGCTGCAGCAATTACTTCTCTCTGTCTGTGTCTAGAAAGCCTTAACAGTACAGTTATTTGTCTATTTAAAGTAAACAAGAAGTCGCTGACAATTTTCCTGGTATTAATATACAGTAAAGCCTTATCATAGATTTCCCAACATAACCTAGAATCACGTTGTTTATTTTAGAGTAAGAAAGAGTATTTGTATTCATGTCACCCTGTCTTAAACAGGGTGACAGATGAGGCAAACCTAGGAAGTCTGACTTTCTGCTTTAAGAAAATAAACCACAATGTATTCTGCCGGTATTCCCCAGAAGTTGCTTCTTATAAGTCAGGACCTTGCTTTGATTTGACATTATCAAAGGACTCAAAGTGAAATACGTCTGACAAGGCCCGATATCAAAGAGATTTCAGCTCCATTCCTTTTGGACCAAGATTTGTGGATGCAATTTTATTGGCAGCCTTTCAGACCGACATGAGCCAGCTTCTCTTTAAAGGTATACTGCAGATTTTCCAAATATTCCCTGTTCATCAGTCATATGTAGCAACGCAAATTAAATGTGAAGTAGCATTTTGTTTATCGTAGGGATGCAGTGGTAAGTCACAGCTGTTCATCACATTACCTTTTTAGGGAAAAGGCAATTATTAATTAAAGAATAAATTGTATTTTCAGTCGACCAACAGTGCTATTAAGTAATGCTCTTACCCTTAAACACCCTTTTAAAATCAGCAGCCGTTTTTCTAAATCACTTAAATTTAGATTATTCTAATTCACTGTAGGTCCTTTTAAGAGAGTTAAAAATCTTCATAGAAAGGTTAAGTAGAGTTTGAGTAAAAGGAGTACACAGCATCTTTCATCAACAGTTATTCAGCTTTCTCCATTATTGTACGAGTAAAGGTGCTGGAGATTATGCAGGCATTTATATTTTATGAATGCTTCATAAATTCAACATTTTCCTCCCTCAGATAGAAAAATTTAAACCAATGCAATTTAAAAAGCTTAATATATCAGATCGAGTAATGGCTCCAAGCAAGCCCAAATTAATTTGCTCAAATATTCTCCATTATTTTTCCCGTCAGTTCCATTATGATTGTGAAAACCTGTCCATGTGCCCAGTGTTGACAAGTCATTTCAAATTCCTCTCCCTGAAATGTTATGATATAGGATTTGGCATCACAGACTCATTTCACAGACAAAGACTAAATGAGAAGGCCTCGAAGCATTTCAAAACTTGATGGACACAAATTATGCAGCACTCCTAACTCTCTTTGTGTTCCTTAATTGGAATTATAATGGAGGTTTTTTCCTTTACGAGCAGAGGCATTTTCTTAAAGTGGGACTTTACAGTTATTCAAAATGGATATTAGCAAAAACACTCACCTTAATGCTTCCCTTCAGAGCTCCCTGTGTTTATTAATGGAAAAGGAATACATTAAGTTTATTTCCTCTCTCCTTGAAACCACAAGCTTGCATCAGCTTTGGTTGAAAAATATGTAGCTCTGCTTTTAGCGTACAATCTACCGGCTGAAACAGTTCCTCTCCGAAGACCTTTTGTGCCTCACTGATTTTGGAAATGCCAGCTTAAAGCCTTGTTGACATAAAGTCAGAGGCTCACAAGCGAAAGAGAAAGCTTCTTTTCTACACTTAAGGCTTTTTAAAGATTGCTCTGTGGCAATTGGCTCTACTGAGAAGTACAGAGGAGAAACAAGTTCAAAATGTTTGTGTTGTTGTTTTGGACTGCATTATGCAACGTGCTCCAATATTATTTTGGAACATAATCATATCATGTTATTGTTGTCCATTAACAACAGATTCTACGGCTGTGCTAGTGGCTCTGTGAGGTGGCACTTTGAGTTCAATGCTGATGTCAGCATGCTAACATGCTGATGTTAAGCAGATAAAGTTTAGTTTGATAATTAGTTTAATACATGAAGAACAGCTGAGGATGATGATACTGTCATTAGTTTGGTAAAATACTAAAGTATTGCATTTCGCTGTAGAAGTATACCTAATTCAGATGAACATGAAGAGGTATTGTAAAACATAAGATTTAAAAAAATATATCTTTTGTGGCTTTCGGTGAGTAGTGCAGAGGGGAAAGAGATATTAAAAAATAGAATAACTTTCACTGGCGTGAGAAAACCTGAACGGTGAGTACAGAATAATGCTTTAGCTTGCTGAGCCACTTGGATGCCTCCAACATAAATCGTTTTCATTGTATGAATTCAAATCCTCCTCAGCTGAGGAGAACTGAGCTCGGAGTACCAGAGGCCACTATCAAAATATTAATTTCCTTCCTTCCTTCCTAGATCTCCTACAAGGCGGTGAGCTCCTTTGACCCGGAGCTGGACCTTTCCAACCAGAGTGGGAAGATTGTGAAGTTGGGCAACGAGACCACCCACATGTTCACAGGCCTCTACCCAGGCTCCACGTACTCCTTCACACTGCGCGCTAGCACAGCCAAAGGCTACGGCCCCCCTATCATCACGCAGTTCACCACCAAGATATCAGGTCAGCCGGGTCAAAAGCATGGCCGGTCAGTGTGTGGGTGATGTCGATTAAGTAGAGTGACACTTACTGCCGCTGGAGTTTTTCATGTTGAAACGCGTGAATGGAAATTGGAACTTGATTATTGCTCAAACATATTTAGACAGCACAGGTTTTTACTTTACTGATATAACTATTTAGCCTCAAAAGGTAAATCCTATCATGACATATTAAATGAGCCGATGCAATTTCATTAATATAGATATAGCTGTGCCTAGCTGGTTCAGTGATAAAGGCTATTTGGTCTAGGAGTTACATTATATTTGGCAGAATTGCCTGAGAGGCCAGGGACAAATTGTGCTCATAGTTCCCATAAACCATGGCTGGGGTTGATTTAGATAATGACCATGAGCCTAGTTAGCTAGGCAATTGTGATCCATGTGCACTACTTAAGCAAGACACTGCAATACTTTTGTGACAGCAGCAAATGTTTCACTTCGCTGTTATTGCTATATTTAATGATTTAAATTGTGGTGCTATAAGACAAGAGGCGGTGAGACAATCAGCTTTCCTTTTATTCTATTAAGTGTCGAGCAGAATGACTCGTTATGCAAGATGACGCTGACCAAAACTGGTCTGTTTTGAGCTTTGCTTTGCTGTGTAGTAAAAACTTCCTTCCCTTTTTGGTTTTCACTTCTTCAGCTCCTTCCATGCCGGCGTATGACCAGGAGACCTCTCTGAACCAAACAGACAGCACAGTCACTGTTCTGCTTAAACCTGCCCAAAGCAGAGGTGCACCTGTGAGGTAGGCCTTCACAAGTGGGACTCACTCTTTCTCTCACATACACACACACACACACACACAGCACAGAGAAAAGACTACAAAAACAGCATATTAAAACACCAGGAACCACCATCAGCTACAGCAAATTATCAAAGAACCCGTGTTTATCAATACCCCATTGTGAGGAAAGTTGCCAGGGAATTCGGTGCCCTGTATGCATCTCATTTTCTCTGAGCTTTATTTGTTTGTGGATTTTGATCTTGTGAAAAAGAAGCGCAGTCTTTGAAGAGGAGAATGAAAACGCGGTGCGGCCAAGGCTAGCTTCAGGATCTCTTCCCGTTACATCTCTTTCATGTACCTGGCTGCCCACAGAGAGCCACCACGGGCTCCTGCGGAACGAAGGAATTCTGTCTGCTCGACGCTGCATTTGTTAGTCATTACTAGGGAAGTGGTGCAGCTGCACTGTGTACAGTAAATGCCAAGCTGTTTGGACAAAAGTCATCATTATGGTTTACCAAAGGTCACAAGGGGCTTCTGGCAGGAATACTGCCATCATCTTTTTTGTCAGTCAGTATCTGTTGGTTTGTTCTACCACTATTCAGTCTATGAAGCCTTTACAGTTTTAAAGTGAGCATTCTTCACTGAAACAGTTCTTTTCTTCAGGTCTCTTCCTTGAGTCTTTGCTTTTCCTTACATCTGGTTTTATTGCGTCTCAAGTGTTTGTTTATGAGGCATGTGTGTAAGATTTTAATTACAAATGAACCAGAATCAGAAAATGTTTATTGCCAAGTACGAATACAAGGAATTTGGCTAGGTGATTTGGTGCGTAACAGTAAAATATGAACATTTACAATCAAATATGGTAAACAAACAAATAAGAGTACGATAAAACAAGTATATTATTAAAGTGTCAAGTGTATATTAAAAGAGAAAAATATGTGCAAGGGTGTGTAACGGTGAGAACATTGTCTAATGTATAATATGTGATATCAATGTAAATGTCATAAAGGTTAAAGCTATTTATAGCTATAATATAGTTCAAACTATTCTATTATTTTAGCCTAGTGATGTCCCAAATTGTTACATGGTGTGATGTGCTGGAGTACACAGTAACTCTCTTCACAGGAATATTTTGAATTACAAGAATTTTATGGGGAAATACAACAAATTTGCTTTCCCGATGCGAGTTAGATGAAGAGATTGATAACACACAATATCTGTGCTTTAACTATGAAGCCACTGCCAGAAAACAATTAGCTGACCCTGGAGGCAGGGGGCGATCAAATCACCCGCTAGCACAAACAAGACATGTTGGCCAGTGAGCTTTAGCGGCGCTGGTCGGCAGATGTAGCCTCATGTTTGACAGATATGAGTTTGTTATCGATCTATTCATCGTTCTGCAATGAAGCGAAAAAGCACTTTTCCCGAGATAGTGAACTATTCCTTTAAAATGCTGCTGTTGGTTGGATTGCACAGAGTAAATCAACATTTAACGAGCAATCGCCAGCTAAGGTGCATCTGGGTTGGCCGGGGTGTCTCACAATTGTCACACAATTGATAGTGAGCCAGTGAGGGATCATGCCCATCAGAGCAGTGGAATTTGGGGGCAAAGATCTGAGTTTTTGTCTGTTTTACACCCTTATAGAGTTGAAGGTAAATATAACCTGTCAACTTAATGTTTATAAAAGGATCATAAGCCTCTCTACATTCCTCCTTGGACAAAATTGAGTGTTAGCAGTGGGAAGGGAATTGGCCATGCCAATATTAACCCCCTCCAAAAAAACCAACAACACAGTGGTGCTTTCAGTCAGCAGGACCCTGAAAGAGTGGTTTAAACACTTGTGCTCAGTATAAAACTGAATTTTACACCATCAAGTCATCTGAGTCCTTTTAAAGATTACTGCCTGGAGGTCTTTAGTCAGGCTTGTCAGCTCATGTTTACCGTATGAGCAGCTGCCCAGATTAATGCCCCAGCGCCAAATGGAGAGGCCTGAGCAAGAAAGACAGAGCAATCGGTTTTTAATCTTCTCACAGGTACAATTCAGAAGGCCTTATTCAGACTGCCATTCTTTCAGTGGGCTAATTACAAACGCCTAATTATAATTAACAGACTGTCGTGAATCTGGAGCGTCCATTAATTAGCATGCTGGGCCTCCTCTTTTGTTTACCGTTTGAGGGCATGCTCACCTCGCCACCAGATGAAAGAGATTTGTCTTTGGAGATAAAACGTTAAGTTTGAGACCCACTTCAGTCTGTTCGACTGAGCTGAGACATAACTGCGCACTAATGCTTTGCAGCATGATCATAAATGTGAGGATTGTCATCCGATCCGTTTTAGACGGGGATGAACTCAGTGACGGTGCATGTTTATTGTTAGATGAAGAAAAAAAGAATGTGTTTACATACAGACATTTAGTTTTAAGGATTATACATGTTTAATGAGTCCTCAAGATAATCCATTAAAAAAATGGACCACCACTCATCAGTGGAGTTCAGTACATGGCACAACTGCAACTAAAAATTAATTGAGGCATCCTTTGATCACAGCAGAGCCTCTCAATGTCTAAACTTTCTGGATTTTCAGGGACACATTTTTTTCCCCACCTACTTCCTTCTCTTAAATCTCACGGGACATAAAGGCCAGCATGCTGCCTTCATGTGTGCGCCCGATGTCTGAAAAAATATGAAATGCAAAAAAAATTGGAGGTGGCGGAGGGCAGCAAACAGAAGAGATTATGATGCAGGCCTAAGACGTGATAGTGACAGGCTTTTGAAGGTGTTTTCCACCTCCACCTCAAGTGACACTCTGCCTTTGAAAATTTAAGGTGACTTTAAAGTAGCTTCTATTCAGAGGCGTTAAGTCGGCCTGTTGGGATCTGCCGTCTGGCCAATAATGATACATTTTGTCATCTGAATTTACCAAGCTTAATAAAATAATAACATCTCAAATCAGTTTTTTTGCTAAGTGACATTTTCAGTTGAGACGCGAGATGTTTTCCGAGTTGTTCCATGACCTGGGGTGCTGAAAAACGCTGATCCGGTCGGTCGACTTGAGAGGTAGCATTTTGTCAACCAAGGACTTTGATTTCACACCATAGTTAGATTTAATTGTGTGCTACTGCTCATGTTGCAAGAGTAGCCATGATTTTTCTAGAGTGGTGGGTAGCTCATTTTGAAATTGAACACTTTATGAAATCAGTTTTAAAGCTCATATGAAAAAAAAAAGGCATTTGACAAGGGAGAACACTGATCTGCAGCACAACAGAGCAGAGCAGCACGAGGCTTGATTTGATAACGCAATCTTGCACGCTGATTGGGTTTGGGGGGTAATAGAGCTCCAGACATTTCAAACAGCAGATGTTTTGCTGTAATGCAGGAAGGGGAACACATTGGGAGATGACATGATAGCGCTGGTTCATAAAAAAATCAAGACATACATGTAACCGAAGACAAACGTCCGCTTCACTTCAGCATCCTGCAGTCATGCTGCAGTCAAATCATATTTCAGTTAGATTTCGGCAGACGTCACTGATGGGGGGGGAGTAATTTTTTTCATATTTGTGTAATTGCTAATCAGTATAACATTTCCAACTTGGATTTGGTTTCTAATCTCTGGGGACGGCGCATAGCCGGGAACAATTTTTACCAGAGGGGACACTGTTCCTTTAAGAGGATTAGTGAACTGTCGATCAGTCATGTCGCGTTAAACTAATGTTTGCAATGGCCTCTCGTCAGGGCTGGAATACGCCTCCTCACTCCGTAGCATCAAAATAAATGTTTACATGCTTCTGCAAGAATAAATGATTGGAGATGCTTTCCTTATCATTCATACCACTAAATCAGCCCTTCTCTCTTCCCTGACATAACCTTTGCCTTAGGCAAGCTCACACACTCACATATACATAAACATAAAAAGCTATAAAATACAGCAGATTCTGGCGTTGTTAGTAGCATATTGAGGAAACTGAGTTCCAGTGAAGTTTCTACCCTGTAGCATCAGATTATCTGTGCTCAACCATGGCCTGAAATCAGTTAAGTGATTTTCTACAGTCCTAAAATAAGCACTAACTTTCTTTGATCACGGCATAGCAAACGCTAATAGCTGTGCCTAAACGTGACACAACTCAATGCTTTTTACGATTTAATGGCAAATGTAATCTATAGCGCCTTCTAATTTGTTTGCTTTATAGCTTTATGGACACCAGGGAAATATAAAGAGTATAAGAAGACAGACACATGGAGGGAGGATGCTTGGTCAGGAGAAGTGTGTTACTTACAACCGCTCTTAAATCAGACATGTAGGCATCGAGAGCCAACCGATTAGCATTAGTGAGAGAGAGACAGTGATTGAAATGCTCCCCATACCCCTTGCCTCATCTGCTCAAACAGCCTGGAGTTCTCCCCTATCAGCCCACATGAAAAATAAATCTGAGTTTCAGGTCACAATCCAGTCGATTCCGAGTCAATCCGCCATAATTGGTTGGCGTCACATGGCGGCAGGGCTGAAATCTATCGGGCAGCGAGGCTGGAGGAGGCCTAATTGGTGTCAGCTCAGGTTGCAGCGCTTCTGCAGGAGTACAGGTCTGCCCTGCCGGCCCCACTGGCAGACCACTTTTAACAGCTTATACCATTCTGCTCGTACAGCCTTCTGCCTTCATTCCTCTTTTTGTCTTTCCATCTTCTGCTCAGGGAGGGAAGTTGAGGATTTCAGCAATTTTGGAATTAAGTACAATTCCACAGCTCACATGTGGTGTGAGCTGTGGGTTTCCTCACCTGAGCATTTGCTTCAAATCTGTGATGTGTATGTTTGTGAAGGTTAAAGTTGTCTGTTACCAGGACTAGTTCTTCACTTGCCTTCCAACATTGTGACTAAAGAGCAGCGCTAATAGAACAAGTTTCATTGGACATATTTATGGAAACACAGAAAATCACAGGACATTTCCTGAAATACTGTACTTAAGTGCAAATACTGTTCTTTTTACTTCACTACATTTATCTAACAACAATAGTTACTGGTTAGCCTACTTTGGAGATAATAAAAACAGCTGCCCCGAGGGCTTGTCAGTCATGTTCAAGGCACAGGGTCTGTGTATGTTTTGATTGACCTTTTACTTCAATGAATAATCTAAATACTTTCCTCATCTAAATAATCATCATCAATATGAATTTAAGTCATTTGCAATTCTCTGTTTGGCATCGGATCATTTTAAACCTCATTTTAAATATAAAGGATGTTTCGTTCTTGCAATCAAGGCGTTGTTGTTCATCTGTTTGTTGTTGTTTTTTTGCTCATTCATGTCATACTAAATCAAGAAAGTGACTAAAGGACTCTGGTCTGTCAAAATGAGTCATCGTGTAAATTGTGAACTCAGCATGAGGTGACAAGGTGTCAGCTGCTCAAAGCCACATTAACATGACATCAGTAATTACCCCCAAAAAATTGAATCATTGCATTTTCAAATCGCAGAAATTAAACTCATGAGTCACTTTTACATTTTAGAAGCAGTTGAGGTGAAAACAGTATATTTCCAGACACAGGGGAAGTCTTCTTGCATACAGCAAGTTACCTCTGAAAAATGCTTTAGATGAAACCAGTAAAGTGAGTATTATTATTACAAAGATGAACAAAACATTTGTATTACATTGCAATTCATTGTGAGCCAGTTTTTAGTTTCCCACTGCAGTGAATATTCTGTGGAAGTAAAGCAGTGGTTTAGATTTCCACATTACAAGAGTTCTTACCCTTGGAGCCTCATAGCCTATGGCACTTGGTATTTTGCCTGAGGCAGAAAGGCAGTACCATTCACACTGTGTCTATCATTAAGTCATGGCACAGCCACATCATCATATCATAAGGAGCCACCCGGGGGAGCCAGCTTTTGTTTTTATTTCACTATCTGCAGATTGATTTGGAATATAAAATACCAATATGGGCAAGCTCCTGAGTAAGTGTGCATTTCTACAGCAACACAGAAGCATAGTTATTGAGGCCATTATTTGTACTCTGCATCACTAACTTCTAGAATGAAAATACAGACACAACTCTTTCTTCGGATACATCCTATACAAATAGTTGTTGTGTATGCGTTACACTTGGTTACTGCACTATGATTGACATCAGATATCGTTTTAAATACTCTATTGTCCTATCATAGCTCATATCAGATCTACATTGTTTTGGATGAGGCCTCCAGGCAGCCGCATCACTCATTTCTCTGCCACTCTGCAGATACTTAAGGGGCTCCCATGTCCCGTCTGCACTTGCCCTTTGACCTCTGCTCTCAATAGAGGACAGTAATTAAAGGCTGATTTCTCCTGCAGCCTCTCAGCAGGATTAAATATTTCATCACCTCCCAACCCAGCTCCAAATCGAGAGCTCTAAGGAATTGGGACACACCCACCAAGAGCAAAGGGGGATTTTCTAATGACACTGCAAGCACCTTATGATAAACTATAGGGTTAAAGAGCACATGCTGTATGCACACAGGGACACTTAATCATCCAGTACCAACCGCAGGGAACAATTGATCATCTCTAGGGCTGTTTGTACCGAGACTATACAGCTTAAGAGTACAGCCACTACATTGCAGATTTTTTTTTCTACTTGCCCATTTTCTAATAATGTGGGCAAAAGGAAAATGTTCAGGGTCATCAAAGCTCTCCATCCTGCCAGGCCGAACCCATTGTCATTTTTAATACGACACGGCACAATGAAATGAATGATTTGATAAATACAAATGCTTCGCAATGTTTGAAATGGTTGTTTGGGAATTAGACTATTGGCAAACTCGTAAAGAGAGCAGTGTACAAGTACAGGATTTTTTTAATAATCTTTTTTGTATACAACTTGAATTCGTATCCATCTAATCTTTGATCAGCACAGCTAAGCAGTACTGTTGTACAAGAGGAATTGGTCTGTAAACATTATTGATATCTTGTAAAGGTGAGGGAAGGCCATACGTTAACACTTAAAGGTGCCCTCTAGAATTGTACTGTAAGAAAACTAAAGTTTTACATTTGTACATCATTTATGCCTGACTTAAACACACAATCTGTAGCTGGATAAGGTAAAAAAAACACATGTTAATGCCATATCCAGATATACAGTTCACATGTTAATACCAAGTGTAAATGGATCTTTGGAGTTTTGGATTCCTCGAGGTCTAACAAACTTGTTGAATGCCCCAGTTGTTGCTTAGTGGAATAATATTGCGTCGGTGTGTCCTGCTCATGTATGTGCTTGATACAAACAAAACATGGACTCACACTTGAAAAATTGCCCAATGGCGCTACTTATGGGGAAAACTCCAAAAAGACTTTACTTTATTTAAATCAGTTCAACAATGTGCAAATTATTTGTTCATTTCTTTTTTTCATTTCTGAACTTATAATCCAATTACGAAAAAGAAATGTGCTAAAATCAGAAATCTCCAAAACAAGGGAACCAGAGCATGTCATAGTGTTTAGTCATTCATATTTTGTCATGCATTCATTCAGGGAGCAGTATTGCTCCATCTTCTGTAATAATAACTTGTTTGCATGACTCTTTTGGAGATGGAACACTAGTCCCCAATCATAGCTGGTTATTCTCCGTGGCAGCTGTAAACAGACTCTTTGTCACTCAGCAACTCAATAGATTTAACAGGTGGATGCGAGTTGCATACTAACATGAACGTCTATAAGACAGTCAGTCTCCCCCTCAAGCTAAGTGGCCGGCTCAGAGACAATGTCATCTCTGTCAGAGGCACAGAGGGCTGCAGTTTTGATCTAAACTAAACACAAGGCTCGGATGGAGAGGAAATGGAAAGAGCCGTTAACCTTTTCAGTTGTTGAATAATGAAAATGAAAATAAAGTCAGGCCCAGTCCTGTGTCACTGCTCATTTATCCTGCACTGTATTTTTGAATCGGTTCAGAATTTTATATGATGTTCTTATTTGATCATTTCAGAAAAAAATTATTTGTTGATGTAAATTAGTGTCAATACACTGCATTATGTTCTACTCCTGTACTCTTTAATGCATTTTAAACTCAACTTTTTTGTCAACAAAGCATTGTGATGTTAGTGGTAGAAGTTGTACGCAATTGCTCTCCCTGTAACTGCTTGTATACAATAGCGCTGCTTAAGTTAATCAAAGTTAATCAAGCTTAAAGCCAGCAGCTTGTTTTCTGAGAAATCACAGACAGGTAATGTATTTCTATTGTAGTATATTTACATGATCATATACTATATGTTAGTGCTTGGATGTAAATTTTTTAATGAGCAAATCTGAAATGGCTGGATGTGCAATGCTGGTGATATGCAATCTCAAGAATATTTTCTAAAGACTTTGTGTTCTCTGAGATTTGGAGCTTTGCAACATGTATTTCTGTGCCATTCATAAAGAGGCCATTGTGGCCAACTCTGTAATGCTAGCAGGCAAAATATATCTAAAGAAAAAGCCTGCATTGCCAACAGTGTTCTGCAAGCGCGTCTATTTGGCCCGTTGGGAGTCTGTTGATTCCGTTTGTGTCTTGTGTTTGCAGTGCGTACCAGGTGGTGGTGGAGGAGGAACGTCCACGCAGAGCAAGAGGAACAGCAGAAATCCTGCGCTGCTACCCAGTTCCTATTCACTTCCAGAACGCCACGCTCCTCAACTCCCAGTACTACTTCACTGCTCAGTTCCCCTCTGGCGGCATCCACTCACCCCAGCCCTTCACTGTGGGGGACAACAAGACCTACAACGGCTACTGGAACGCCCCTCTGCTGCCTCAGAAAAGCTACAGCATCTACTACCAGGCTGTCAGCACAGCCAACGGGGTGGGTGTTTTTCAAGTTTTTATTTTATTCATGCAATTTTAGTTGCACTAAAGCGAAAATATAGCCAGTCATTGTTCACTTTATAACCAGTGGGGGAAAGCAGCCAGGTATTTTTTTCTTAATTACTGCTCGTAAAGGAAGAATGAGTCGGAACTATTTTTATATTTTCTTATTTTGCTATGTTCGTTGCGTCAACCTCTAGAAAAACATGGCTACCAGTTGACAGATTGTAAGCACACATCCAAGAGGAAGCTACGAACGTAGCGAGCACAGCACCAAAAAAAACCCACCAAGAGTAAAAAGCTTCCTCTGAGAAGAACGTAGATCTTGGGTTGGCTTTCACACACTGGCGAACAACCTAACGCTAACCGCCGTCATGGGGCGTGAATGTTGTGTTTACAAACCACAAACCACAAATCCTACTCATTCTGCCTTTAAGTGCAATATTCAGGTACTTTACTTTAGTGTTTCCATTTTATAGAAATATTATATTGTAGAGTGTTACTATATACTCATACTCTACTACATTCAGAAGTAAAATTGTACTTTCTACTTCAATGCATTTATTTGGCAATTTCTATTACGACTTTACATGAAGAAACATATGACTAGTTCAAAGTATGAAGTAGTTTCTCAATCAACTACAATATTTGAAAGCTGCATATGCGTATGTTTTTCAGTAACAATAATCCTGTTTTAAAATTCATAATATAACACCGTCCATAATTAGTGCTTTTACTTGTTACGTAGTCTTGACATTGAGGTATTAGTACTTGAATAAAGTATCTGAATAGTGTTTTCACCGGTTTTAACCAAAGAATAATAACAAAGACGACAAAGAGAGGCAAAAAATCACCCTTTCTCTAGATTACATGTTGTGTGTTACGTGCCAGGTTGACAGTTTATTGTTTTGCCGCATGTCTTACAGTGCTGTGCTAATAAGTACATACAGTACCTCAGCAACTAGACAATTAGATAAGCATAGTCGAGAGAATGTCTAATTTGTGTACTCAATTTAATCAAACTTAAGCGCTGACATCAGAAAATATTCATGCAACTTAAAAATGTATGTGGTTTGTGAAAGTAGTTTTCTTATGTTTCAATGTTTTTCTCATAGAGGACTTACTGTAACATACTGCCTAGTCAAACCTCGCCTCTCTTTTTAAATCATATGCATATCCACTTTAAAGTGTTCATGAAACAACGTTGGATATTCTGGTGGGTTTAATGAGAATGAAAAGCAGTCTGACATATTGATTGACTGGGCCACTGAAAGGGACTGAAGTGGCTGAGTGCAGAAGTCCCTGACTCTACACAGTAACTGCTCACATAGGCAGACACATGCACGCAGCAGCACAATTGCGTTTGGCCTCTGATAGATGTGTCAGTACTCTAGTGGGATGCACCAACAACACTGTCTACATTCGTAACAGGCTACAGCGGGGTCAGGCGTGGAATGCAGAGCTCTATGCGGTGACATGCGCTCTCCCTCCATTACTGTGGCCCTGCTCTCCTGCCTTTTTCTATGGAGCATCGTGTCAAAAGCCAGACATGCCTTTGATCAACAGCATTTAAGAGAGCCAGGTGTCCCAGTGGCATTTTAGTGTGACGGGGTTACCGATCGTACAGGTCGCAGCCTCTGTCGTCAAGTTGCACTTGGCGGGGCCCTCCCTCCGAGGGAGCCGTGTCAGACAGCTCAATGGCGACTTCAAGAGCCCCACCGATTGTGGTCTTGAATTAGAATCACCATAAAACAGCCTCCTTGAGAAACACCAGCACGTCTTTAAGGAGGCGATAGAAATAGCATGTGCAGCAGGGCTGAATCCAATTAGCGAGTTTGCTCTTGAGAGTAAAGAATTGGCGGTCTGAAACTTTCCAGGACAAATCGGTGAGTGGTATGAATTGGCTGATAGTGCTCTTCCTCGCACAAACTAAATGAAAGAGTCCTTTGTTGACACAGCATGAAGCTCTGTCTTTGTGATCGACGTTCCTGATGTTATTTTTATATTCAGTGTTTTGATTTACAGTGGCCAAATGCACTCTTTCATTAAGCCGTCACTGTCAATTAATAGCACAGCAAGCTTTAATTAATGTCTAATAATGTTGGAGTGATTTGTTTGGGCCTTTAAAACTAAAAAAGCACTTAGAGAAGGTGAGTGCCATCCATACACAGATTTTTTTTTCTTTTTCTATTCAAATAAAAATCAAATATTACTTCTTGTTCTGTTGCCTTAAATGAAAGGACCATCTGACAGCTTAAAAGCTGCAGTAATGTGAAAACACATGCACCCAGGATCACATAAACATTGATGTTTTCTTTCTCCTCTTCATTATGCCTCTCGTGGCCTCTAAATGCTGTCTCTCCCATGTGTGCTCATCGCTCATTGGACAGCTTGGCTGGGTCAAACACAGGGACACAGCTCTCATGTCTTCTGTGTTGTATTACTCATTGCCTCCCCCGTTCCTGTCTGTGTCCTTTTTTTTCCTGTTCACCAGACCATTGTTGACAACAAACTTCTCTGCCAGCAGCGAGAGCAGTGTTTTTCTTTTTTCTTTTTTTTTTCTATGTTGTTGAAGGCTGTTGTCAGAGCTCAAACTCCATTACATATTCAGAAAGGCTCCCTGACGTGTCATTTTGGAGCCCTGCATGCTGGGTTGGTGTCGCTTGTCACAGGGCTCTGGTTTCTCCACAGTGGCTGACCACCTTGAGCTGCAGGCTGCCGACAGATCGCTGTTGGCTGACAAATCAGCAGCTCAGCACCACTAATCTGTGCTGTAGGCCCGCTCGCCTAACTGCGTTTTGTGTCACAGTCATTGAGCTCAACAGATGATAGGGGACAGCGTGGAACTGGCCGAGCTGTTTTGTTGTAACCGTGGGTTCTTAGATAGGTGTTGTTGCCGCTGCAAGTGTGTGTCCTCTGTCTGTGCGTGTGTGTCTTATTAAACTCTGATTCTCTTCTTTTCTTTCTGTTCTCCTCTCCCATTTGATTTGTCTGTTTGTACAGGAGACCAAAATTGACTGTGTTCGAGTAGCCACCAAAGGTAGGAATCGATTACAGTGTGAAATACGATGTATGCTATATGTAGCTCTTAACATCACTTGCATATGATGTCTGAGTACTAATGCAATTTACATGAAAATAATATAAACTGACAAATCAAATTTTTACAATTATACTCTTCATTTAGTTTGTTAGTTTTAATGTGTTAAAGATTAACACATTAAAACTAACGACGCTACGATGGCTTACGGAGCCTGGGGAGGTGGGTAATATTCCAAGAAAAAAACACCCTCTGTTCTCTGGGATTATAAATTAATACATTTTTTAAAGGAAAGAAAACTGTTAAAAAAAACAACAACAATTTAGAAATCTGGAGGTTATCCGCGTAAATTGACCACTTTAATCTCAAATAACAAGAATTTTTTTTTTTTTTAAATTTAGGACTTAAATCTCAGAAATTCTAATTTCTTTTTTAACCTGTAATGGCTCTAATACGCCATAGTAGTGACCCTTTGTAGATGTCTTTGAAAGACAAAAATGTGCGGTGTGGTCTTCACATCAATACATTGACCAAGAACATGTGTTTGTCAATGACTGGGAGGCAGTCTGTGTGCCCATTGAGGTCCGTGGGTACTTAGCTAAGCTGCCTGTACGTCCTGCTCCACACATTAAAGCTGATGAAGTCTAGGCACCATTGATCCGGGAGCAGAATTGATAAGGCCAGAGGGAGTCCTGGTCACACTCCGTTCCGGGCCTTGGGAGGTCCTGTCACATGCCCCGACAATCATATATTTTGCAGCTCCGCTATGGATTCTGTGTGAATTTCCAGATATCTCCATCTACATGGCTCAATGGGCTGAGGTAAAATAGCACGTATTAGAAGTAGAAGGATCATATAAGCAATTTCTCACCTGAAGGGATACATTTTAATGCACTGCGTTTGGCTGACAAATATATGGACTTGCGTGAAATGATTGCTGTTGCTAACTTGACTAAACAAATTGGGAATTTTTTTTCTAATACTGTAATGGATGTCTTTCTCTGCCTCAATGTTGCATGATGATGGTAACTGTTGGTGTGGCCTGTCTCTCTCTCTCTGTCTCTCTCTACTGCATGCAATCCTGGATCCACTGACTCTACTCAGCCGCCATACTCGTGACTCAGCTCACAACCCCCTACATCCGCATCGCCCCGGCGGCCGGTGACAACCAACTAACAGGTCAGACCTGCAGCTTTCTGCATATTCTCTGACCATCTCAGTTATTCCGTCCACAACTGGGTTTTTACCCACTATGACTTTAATGTGGCGGCCATGATGACGATTACCTCCACAGGACAAAACAAACAAGTGGCGTATTGCATGTGTGTGGTTTTGTTTATTTCCCTCCTATTTGCATAGAATCAGTGTGATTAAATCAAACACATTGTCTTTTACCTTCATCCTCTCAGCATTACTGGACATGAAAGACTGGTTTGAGGTGCGATTGTCATTTGATGTGCCGGTGTTGGAGATTTTTGACAGGAGTTAATCCTCTTTCATGAATATTTCTCATTATTTTTAGGAGATTAAGTGTTGCTAGCTATTGGTTGCTGCAGTTGCGACAACTGTGAACACACACAAGGATGCTGAAGTGCTCATCCTAAAGATCTGGAGAGTTTTCAAGAGTGCAGCGTCTGACTATTAAAATTCTGCTCAGTTTCTACTTGTTGTGTGTAAGAGTCTCAAATTCTCTCAGGCTAGACTGTAAGAATATTGACTTGTAGCAGCCAACATACAGCACTCACAGCTCAAATGGGGATTTGTCACTGACAGCATTTCTGTAAGATTAGCCCGTAACAGTATATTGGCACATGGCCTGCTCCATTCGTCCAGACATAATTGTTAATATGTCACCAGTCTGGAAATCCTCCACAGCTCCGCTTTAAAAGCTATATAATAATATCTAAATAAAGGCCTGGCTGCTGATAACAACACACCAGAGCAAGAACAATATGTCACAACCAGCCTGGGATAGATATTTACCTTTTTGATAGCGAGAGAAAATGGCAATGCTGAGGCGAGTAGGAAGCTCGCTCGAGCAGATTGGTCTGACATAACAATTTGTCATTCTAAATTTACCCCTGGTGACGGGGAATAATGGTGTTGTTCAGGTGGACAGTTGTCATTCCAGTAACATTGCTTTCCTCCTTGTGCTTCTTATCACTTCCCAGGGAGCATATGCTGTTAAAACAAGACGCCTCCCCCCCTCTTCCCCCTCTCTTTGTGTCTCTTGTTGTTGGCTATCTCCTCCACGAGCTGATATTTAATGTTTTGGTTATTTCAGGCTTTTTTATCTTCTTGGGTATTATCTTCTCCACCCTGCATCCTACATTTTTTACAGCCTAGCAGCCATTTGCCCCAAACATGATTAACCAAGGGTAAAGATGGTTCACACTTATCTCTCCCAGTGCAGCTTGATCCACAGAGAGCTGATGTCCACTAAGGACGGAGCTAAAGGTGGACTTTTAGGGAGTCACTTACTTTCGGAATAAACAGTATTCTGAGAATATATGTGTATTGGTATTAATGGTCTACAGAATGCCACAGAATATCAGTGTATCGATTAACCTACCTCCCGCCTCCACATAGTTAAATCAATGGGAGGCAAATCTGAAAGTATAGATGTGCACTCTGCTGTTTGGTGCATGTAGAACAATAGCAAAGGGTCATTAGATTTGTTTCACAGTCTGCCAGATGCAGATGAATTGCTCTTTCTTTGTTTGAACTCAATGCATTGTGATGTATTTCCAGGAGCAGCCACTCACAAACCTGACGCGGTGGAGCCAGAGAAACAAACGGACCACACGGTGAAGATCGCCGGGGTCATCGCTGGCATCCTCCTCTTCGTCATCATCTTTTTAGGAGTGGTACTCCTAATGAAGAAAAGGTACGCTTTTTTTTTTCTTACTCCTTGAAATACTACTTTGTGGAAGAGGTTGTACTTACTTGAAGACTACTCACAAATACGTAGTTTCTGTTTCATCATTTTGTATATTTCTCCCCCAAACGGCAGTATTGTCAGCGTCGTACTAAATAATTAATTTGATTATGTTGATACGCCCCATTAGGGCTGTTTACAGCCATGAGATATAGTGTGCCATGAAAAATTAATCCGTTTCCACGGCACCCTCAAACAAATGCGCAGAGCTTCAATGACATTGGAATGGGAATAGGAAAAACAGTTTTTGAGGCCTGTGGTATGGAGAGAGAGGCGGGGAGGAGATAAGAAAGAAAATACGATGAAAGGCTCAGAAGGAAAGAGGATGACCACATAGCTGAAGGCTGAGTTTACGTTAGCCCTGGACCCCATACTGGAGGAAAGGTCCTCTGTACATATCCCAGCAATCAGGGAGCTAAAGCTCAGCAAATATCAACCCCCTTTTGTCCACAGCAAGGCTTGAAATAATACAATGTCAGTTCCTGCAGAGATTTCTTTGGTGGACACCCGTCGGGTTCCTTAAATATCTTGATTGTGAAAAAAAATATAATTCCCCAGTAAAACTTATTATGCATTAGCTTTACTTTCTTGTCCGTTCTCCTTTAATGTTAGACAGCTTGTGTTAAAGTTAAAGGCATAGTTGTGTACTAATATAATCACTAGGATCCATGTTTACCCATGTTTATTTTTGACAGTAAAATAAGATTCTGGATTTTTTTTTTTTTTTTTACTGCAGAAACTGTCTGTGTAGCACAGTGATCAGTGGGTGGGTGTGAAAATCAGCACTCAGTAATGGAATTGTTTTCAATTAGCCTTAATCAAACCAGAGATGGAGATGACTTCATTGGTTGAATTTTGTGTAATTTACTGTTACCAATGGGGAATTGAGTTGTGTTTAGACATTCAAAGTACTCATTTAGTTACAACCTTGGAGGTCAGATATGGTAATTTTTACAGGGGTACAAAATGATGTGTTCATAAAAGGGGGGTTTTAGTCACAACGTGGTTGTCTCTGATTTACCAACATATACTGTAGACCAGCTCAATATCAATATAATTACAAAGTTTCAACTATATTGTACTGAGCCCCCCCCCCCCCCCCCCCCCCTCCCCTTGCAAAGCATGACATGACTCCAAGCGATCACCTTTGCCCTCATGATCACTAGTTTACCTCCACATATGCCACCATATCTGATTTTGTTCATTTCTACTCTTTTTTCAAACATTAATATATTTTTACTTTTTCTTTCCTTTTCATTCCATCCCCTCCCTCCTCCACTGCTTAAATCCTACCACCACCCCACTCGGCAGAAGAACCTATCACTCCTACACTTACTACCTGTAAGTAACCACTTTGTGTAATGTTAGTGCCATGCTTCTCACCCACACGCTGTTTCCCATGCATGCAAAGAGCCATGTCACCCTCCTCCTGCTCAGAGCTATTACAGAGGCCCAACTGTAATCTCTGCTGGAGGAAACGGAGGACGCCACTCCGATGCATCTCCACATGATGAGCACATCATACTGTATGTCACATTGGCACGACTTCTGACGAAAGCACGAAAGCTACACCCCCACAACATAAACCTGCCACTGAAATGTTAGCGCAAACATCATTTCTGCTAGACTTTTAAGGAGTTTGTTTATCAAATGGTGAACTAAACTGCTTTAATGATTGTACGGCTGCCAAACTCATCTTGTGAAAGAAAAAAAAAAAAATCAATGCAGAAGCTACTGCATTTTTACTGAGTGTGAATTTTTCATTCGCCTCCAATGATTTCATCTCTGTTGACTTGTCAAAGTTAGATTTTTTTGAAGCGCCTATCACAGTGAATCTATGGTTTAGTTGTGCCCAGAACGTCAATGAGCTAGTCCAAATATTTCACTTATCTACACACTCAATAGCTATGTTGGATTGACCATATTTATTGTTGTTACACTGAAAATGAAAGCATGAGCTAACACGTTGATCTTTTCAATTTGGCTCCATATGCATGTGATAATTTATAGTTTTTCTCTACCCCCCCCTCTCCATACTCTCATTCTGTCATCAAACCATCTCGTGCTTTTCTTCCTTTTTTTCCCCAGCATGTTTTTTTTGGGGTTATTGCACATCCATCCCATTGATTCTACGGTGATGGTGGAGTTGTGTCTTTAGCTGACAAGGCGTTTGCTTCACTGTTTAACGAGCTGATGTGATCACAGAATAACCTCCTTTCTATTTAGATGTCTCCAACATCATAAAACAAGAGCCGTAGTGCTGCTGCATTCGCTCTTAATAGAACCGATAATTCCAAGTCACACCTCTGAATGGTAAAGAAGCTTATTCTGCAGCTCTGCCGTCACTGCTGTAGCTCATAGGCTCCTCTGTGCGCTCTTTGTGATGGATGCCGACTAATCTGTCTTGAGATGGCTGTGATCAGAGGAGAGAATGGAGGCTGCCTCACATCAAAGAACATCTCAGAATGCACCTGGAGATAATACGACTCTGAATACCCTGCGTGTCACTCATATTAGATCACAGTTGACTTAGATGGTAGGCCCCAATGACTTGAAGGAGTGGTGTCATTAAAGCTGAGCGCACACATTGACCGAGCTAAGCAGGTTGTCAGTGAAACAATGAAAGTATCTTTTTTTTTGTTTTAAGTGTTACATGCAAGTAGTTTTCTTGGATAATTGGTAATTTGCATAAAGATGAAAGTCTACAATTACAAGTTAATGATTTTTCAAAAGACGTTGGGGATTTAATAAGTTGTGTTGATGATTTAGAAGATGATTCTTCCCTTTTAAGGACACAACGCCTTAAAAAAGGGTTTGTTGTTGTTGATGCATATTTGCTTTGATTGACAGGTTTTAGGTTCGTCAATTAGATATTCTGGCTCCAAACACTAACAGGATGTGTTTGAGTAGAGAAGACAAATTGCGTCAAATCACAGCCTCAGGTCAAAATGAATTGGGAGTTTTACTGTTCAGATTTAAAAAGAAGGGAACGAGAGGACTGCGAATGTTGAGACTCCTTTCTTAAGTTGACAAGGTAACAACATAATATACAGTAGTATAAGGAGTAATGATCCCCATTTGGTAATGTGCCATGACAGCAGAAAATGCTAATAGTGAATAAAACACGCTTAGAGAATGTGGGAATAAATAAATAAAAAAAGCACCTCAGATTCCTGAATCTCTGTAACACGTGACATTGTCCTCTGCGCAACTTCTATAATGGAAAATCTAAACTGCAACATTTTGATGCAAGTTGCCCATTTAAACAATTTATTTACGAATGGCTAAGGTGTAATACATTATTTGAATGGATAAAATTCACTTGACAACAAATTAAATGAAGATTTGATTGATTTTTATTGATGTATTGATGTTACTGTTTGTTGTAGACGTATGAATGCATAGCAGTGTTTCTCAAATGGCGGTTCTAGTTTCCCCAGGGGTACTTTGGAGTACTGCAGGAGATGCATGAGATTTTTATTTTTTTTTTATGTTAATTTCAGAATTATAATTCCTAAAAAGTATTAAACTATAATAAATTCAATCAAAAATATGAATATAAGCTCAATAAACAACATTTTACATTTAATATTCCTATTTCTGATGTAATCGTTATATGGCACACTGCCAGCAAAGTAAATTAACAATAACAGTGTAGAAATAACTTTTCAGCACAAGGCCTGCATCACCAAGTAAAACCGATCGAGTGATACCGTTGTGGCTCATGAGTAATTGACAGTAAAAAGGCTGCAGTGAGCGAGGATATACCGTTCAGTAACACCACCCCCATCCTCCTCCCATCTTTCCATCTTCTCTTTATATCTGTCTCTTGTGTCAGTCATAGGCACGAGGACGCAATTCAAGTTAGGGGAGCGTAGAACCATGTTAGCTAATTGGAAAGATGATTTGCGCCTTGAGGTGTTGAGGCAGGAGCTGATGGTGTTGCATCTCACCACAGAGTTACTCTGTAAGACAGGTGTTTGGTTCCTTTTACCCCTAATGTTACTTCTCTTAGGATATCTAAGGTCGGCTCCTGAACAAATAAAACTAATATGTTGCGTGAACCCAAAATTTATATTAACAAATCAATTATAGACTGCTTTCTTAATAGGCTCTTCTCTGGAGCGTTCATCTGCAGTTCTGATGACAGCCTTCTTGCCAGCCATGTGATTACAACACCTCTATGATTGATGAACCCCATTAATGCTCTCATGCATTCATCAAAGTCTTTTAAAGGCATGAGAACATCCTGCAGTTGCCAAAATATGCACTTTCGGTACATTGCCAGAGGTGGCTACGGGGGCTAGCTCCCAACACATAACATCAGTCAGAGCGCTCATTAGGGATGCGGTTACATGTGTGATCAAATATATGACCGTCCTTTAATCAGGTGGCCATACAGGCAGCTGTGCCTGCTGCTGCTGCTGGGGACAAGAGAGAGATCAATGGCAGAGGGCAAGGTTTTCGATTGGGTCTTTATTCCCACGAGTGTTGGATTCATCCATCAAGTAGCAGGAATGTTAGATACAAGCACACTTACTGTATCACTTTGTGACTGATTTGTCAGGCTTGTCTAGTACTCCTCAAACCACAGGTATGTGATTTGACTGTGAAGATGTTGTCTTTACCAACATATTATACAACATCATGTAAGATAATACTAAGCTAATCCCTCAGTGGAAAACCCGTAAAACTTTAAGATTTAACTAGAAAGGGAAAAACATGGAAATATTTGTATTACACTGTAAGACATAGAAAGATGTTGGTTTGACATTACAGTAGGTACTACACTAATGTGACTACAAGTGAACTGAATCGAGACACGCATCAGTTTCCTGTTGTATCAAACAATATTTGGCCTTTGGAGTTCCATCAATAGCTTTACTGTTTTGGTTCACTTCTCCCTGCTCTTACAGCATTGTGTCCAGTCACAGCAAAAAGCTTTAGACCCTCAATATTGGGGGCAGTGGAAACAAGTTGTTAATACAACATTTGCATATCATTGCCTTATAAGTTGACATGACAATGCAAGTCCAAAATTCACTCTTTTTTTAGCTCCGTTTTTAGTCTCTACCAACTCCTGACAGAAATTGTCAGTCTGGGCAGTTTGTGTACTGTGAATACTGTTGTGTAAAGACAATATGAGAGCGCTGAGAGTGCATCAAAACAGTGAAGTGGCCTGGCGGATAACTAAACAATGAGCTGAAACTCGCTATAAAGCTCCATAATGTCGATGGGGGCTATATGTTGTCATTGATGTAAAACCGGGGTTGGAGCTCAGCTAAGAGACACTGTCTTTTTTTCCCGTTACAAGGCCGCTGTAGTTCTCCAACACGCTTGGGGAACCTGCGGTAACATGAGCCGCAGAGTGCAAAGCCGTGGTAACGCTAGCCACCGTCTGAATCTGTTCCCCCTCTGAGCAAGGCCAGAAAGATACCACGGTGTTAGGGAGGAGTGAGCGGAGGGGTATCCGGTTGGTTGCAATCTGCAACCGCACTGAATGCTGTTTGACATTTTTCTACCCTGACACAGCAGAGGGAGTTTGATTACATTGCAAAAGAATTATAAAAATTTGATGACAATGTTTGCACAAAATATCTGCTCATGAATCTAGTCTATAACTATTGGTGTTGTGCTCGGTGTTCCTTCTGTTTTATTACATCGGCTTATAAAAAAAGATTTGATTCAGGAGAGTATAGTTCCATTTCCATCTGGCAGGTGGTCACTTATATCATAAATCCCTGATGTTATGATGAGTGCGTACATTTAATTGAGTGGCCCTGTTGGTAAACAATCGTGTATGCCACTTTCCGTACCGTAATTCACCAAACTCATATCAACAAGAGAAAGAAAATTGCCTAAATTGTTAAAATTTTCCTGAAAACACACAGTCATACAAATCATCATTCATGGGAGGCCTACTAAGCGCACCATGTTTAACACAATGTGCTCAGGGCAAACACCTTCATTAAACCTTACAAGCCGAACATGCAGCAAGAATCACATTAATTGGTACAAGCCTTGCAGATTTTTGCACCTACGAGCTCTGAATGTTGATGAGGAAGGGGAAAGAGGAAGAGCAGCAGGGCGAGGGGATGTCATGCATGGAATGATGAAGTTTCAGCGCATGAATTTTAACATCATTTATAAAGCATCTGTCTGTCACAGTTTGGCACTGTACTGTACACAGTTGCTCTCGTCAGCTTCTTACTTAACTACACGTAACATGTATTGGAATAATACAGACAGCGGCATTGCATTAGAGGGAGAAATCAGAACTACAACTTTTGGTATGGAGCCTAAATATTTATCCTTGAGAAAATAAGATGCAGTTTGAATCTCACACATAATGTTTATATTTTTTAACAAATGTTTTGCAGTTTGAATAATGAAATCTAAATTAGTAAGCTTTTAAAAGACATTTGAGGGTCAATTGCAACTGACAAATTATTGTCTTTTGATTTTAGAGACCCGAAACGTTGCTATTGAGGCTTTCAGGGGGTCCAATGTGTCAATCAAGGGGTCTCGGACCCCCGGAGACCCCCGTATTTAAGTATATTTTGTCAGCAGTCAATGAAATAATTATACTTTTATTCAGCTAGCCATAATGTAAGAACAAGGTGACCAGAGATCAAAAACAGATTAAGTTCTCCTTACACTGTCAAAATACAAATTTTAGAGACATAACACACAATAAATTTCAATTTATTTCAAGTATGATATAGAGAACCTTTAAAATCCGAAAAAATGCAAACCCCACCTACACTGTGCCTCCACATATATTTAATATGTCACAGTTTGAAACCTCTACATGTTTATTAATACAGTAAACATGTTTTTTAATTGTACTCCTTCAGTACTATTTTTTTTTGTTCAATTAAATCCTGTCTTTGGATAGATTAGGAGCTAAAAAAGACATTTTAAAAATGAAAAGTTATGAAGGACAATCTTCATTTTATTGAAGACAAAAAAAAACACAGATGATGAATTGATGAAGCAATCAACTCAGCAGATAAACAAGTATTGTGCCTCCCTGAATAGAGTCTGCATTCAAAACATCAGTTTCTATCAGTTTGTTTGTAATTTTGCACTAAAGTAAATATATAGCTGGAGGAATGGATACATGATGGTTGACCTCATGGAAGAATGTGTTAAAGATGGAGAGAAGTTTGAAATGAGACACAGTGCAAACAACTACTGAAATGTCCCCACTGGGTGAATCAAAGACGCTTCTGTTGCCCCTCCCAGCTGCGTGTCAGTCATCTAACACGCACACACACACACACACACACACACACACACATGCACTGCGGATGTGTGTGGATCGTCTAATGAAGCCTTCTTTGTCCCAATGTCACAAGGTTTAGGCGGCTCTAGCGCCGAAATGAGGCCCACCATGCTGAGCTTGAGGTTTTGAAGCTCTTGTTTCAGAAGTTGCCGCAGCATCACCTCCCACAGAACAGAGATCCTGACAAACACGCACAGACACACAATTCACGCAGCTTCCTTTTTGTCGTAGCTGAACTCGTGGAGTTAGGAGCTCTGCTCACTCAGATCCTAGACATGCCACGCCTGTCATGTACAGAACTGCAGACAATCCCTCTAATGAGAGTTGCCTAATATAGTCACCTGGAATGTTTGCGCCGTCTTTACTTCCCCAAACACCTCTGCCATCCGTCTGTCTCTTCCCCTTCAAATGCACATTCACCGCTGTTCAAAGAAATTTTGCGATTTTATTGTTGGGCATGCCTGCAAGCAATCAGTCCCGTAGATTTTATTGTTGGGATCTCTCGCGTGCAGCTTTTACGCTAACTACCAGGGGATATGATAAATGGTCACATTCATCAAGATGCACAAACACTCCAATGTACACTTCCTCGTACTATCTCTGTCGGCACATCAGACCCTGTAATATAGTCATCTATCATTACATTTCCCCCTCTTACAAATGAGGAGAGAATAGCATGCCAATTAATCTTCATCTAACACCCACGGTGCCTTGCAAACATCCCAGTATTGCTGGTGCTTTCCGTATTTTGGCACTGGTGTCTGTGCAGCCTCGTTTGTCTCCAACGCTTGTTCTTCAGCTGTTTCACAGGCCAGGAAAGCGGAAATCCAAGTCCTAACAAAGACAGAAATAAGAACAGTGATACAGTATTAAAACCTGGGATTATAGTGGTTCTTAATAGTCTCCCCCATGAGTGCACACAGTGCCGAATCACTCTTAATATTGCCTGGGGTACATGCATCTTCCCCTCCCCTCCACACTCCTCCCTATTACAATATGAAGCTATAACGTAACACAAGAGACGAGATTTCCATATTGTTCCCCACTCTAATTGCAGATTAAAGACAAAAAGTGAGTCCGGCAGATGAAAATGTCACTACTTTGTCACTTTGCCGGCTGAAGAACGGATCCACTATTAGCCTCACGTCGCGGCCTTCAGAGCAAATGACTGTTTGAAGACAGCGGGGGCCTGTTGCCATATGGCACCAGACGGCGTCAAAATTGAATAAACAGAGGAGATTTGCGAAAACAAAGCAGCAGGAGTGCATCATTAGACCGCAGTTGTCCGTGAGAGAGACTGCAATTCAAATAGGGAGAGGGGTCACACAGAGAGTTACAAAGTGCGAGGATCAGTGTGAGGGCTGCCATAGTTAATTCTTACACCACTCGCTCCCCTCCAGCTACAGAGCAGCGGCAGACATCAGATAGGGCTACGACTGACAGTATGTTCCCGCTCAAAGCTGTTTGCCGTTTGTTGTGGTAACTTCTGTGGAGATTTTGTAGGTTTAACTCCTCAGAGTGATAATGTGATGCATTATTTATCACCATGGGGACCTTTTCCGATGCAAGTGGCTCTTAAATGTGGGAGGTCAGGGTCAGCTTCCTAGTCAGGGTCTTACTTAGGACACTTCTGCAGAGTCAGAGGTCGGAATAATGGAGGGGAAACTGTGTTGAACTTAAAACTCAAGGTTTTCACATCTTTTGAGTTTTATAATTTGTGGCATAATTATTCAGTGATTTGCAGAAGTTGAGCTGTTGTTGAACTTGTTTTAAAGGGCAACTTTGCCCATTTTCTAAATGCATGCTTGTTATTCCTATTGTCTTAGACAGTCCAACAAACTTAGTGAACATGTACAACTCTTTCACAAACAAAAAAAACAACAACACTGAGGGCACCCAGGACAATGTTCTGAGTATATAGGTACATTTTGTCTTTCAAAACTGAGAACACTATAATAGTATGAAGCTCATTTAGATATGAAAAAGCAAATATTCTAGGGGTCCATAAAATCGGAGCATGTCTACGGAGCATCTCCAGACCTTATACTTGATGATCTCACAAGTTTGAGACGTATTTCTCTGGTTTCTGGCTTTGAGAGAGAGTAACTCATGTTCATAAATATGAATTGAGCTTTCCTAGGTCATGGAGATAACATTGGAATTCTTAAATCAGGTGGTGTTTCCCTCTAAATTGATATGATTATACATTTAATCCACTTCATACATATCAATGAGAGTAGACTGAAATGTTAGCTACTAGAAAACACACGAGACGTCACACACATACACACAAGATCAATGACAAGATTCATTCATTTTCATAAGGTGACCAAAACAGCCCATAGTGTTAATCCATAGGGAGGCTGCTCCAGAACCTGGGGCAGCAACAAGAGTAGCTCATGACCAGGGACAAACGACAGGCCTGTTCCCAAGACCTTAAAGTCTCACATGATGCATAAGGGGTTATGAATATAGACATTGATCTGATTGTGGACAGCTTTATAGGTGATAGGTACAATCTGGAATCAGTCAGCAAAGTGAAGCCAAGACAGGTGAGATGTGAGTTTGGCTGCTGCTTTTAAAGAAGAAAAGTCCATCTGTGCTGTGTTTTGTGCATGTATGTTTATGTGTGTGTGCGTGTGTTTCTTCTTCTGTGTGTTCACTCCGTACACAATGCTTTAATGCCGCTTGATCAGGAACAGATTGCTCGAAGGCTCCAGCATATCAACATAAAGTAGGTCAATAAAAGCAGGTTGACTGTTTCAGTTCACCATTCACAACTCCAATTCTTCCGCCCCCAAATACTATAGCTAATTTTAAATCATCAGGGCCCCTGATGTATTTGGGTTAGGGTGTCACACGTTCTCAAGGATTTATATTGCACTCTTCGAAAAACCATCTGGAGCCTAATAAAGCCTAATAGGACCACAACCCAGGGCACATTAGCTCAGCCATCTCATTACATCTATGAGTCATTGCTTCCATTATCATATCAGATCAATTCCAGTCCAGTCATTGTTGCTTTTGTCTGATTGTTAGTTTTTATTTCTTCCCCCTGTAAAGGAAATTGGCCAAGAAGCGCAAGGAGACACTGAACAGCACCCGCCAGGAGATGACAGTGATGGTCAACTCCATGGACAAGAGCTACACGGAGCAGGGCACCAACTGTGACGAGGCGCTGTCCTTCATGGACACACACAACCACACGCTGAACACCCGCAGCGAGTGCGCGCTCACGCTCAACGGCCGCAGCGAATGCGCGCTCACGCTCAACGGCCGCAGCGAGTGCGCGCTCACTCTCAACGGCCGCAGCGAGTGCGCCCTCACTCTCAACGGCCGAGGTAAGACGGCCATGCATCGGCCTACCTGCCTTTCACAGTCACACACGCCGAGCATGGTGGAGGCAATTTATTTGGTTTGGTCAGGTGAGAAAGAAATCAGACTTGACTGCACAGGAAATAATTACACTGGGAGAACCTAAACATGTGAGTTTTGGTCCTCTTCCAAGTGAAATGGGGATTTAGGCCCACATTCAGGGAAAGAAATGGTATTAAATCCTTATTTGCAGTGTGAAATATCTATCTTTGCTTTTAAATCAGGACTGGAATCTTATTTGTTTTGACTCTCGCTACAAAAAAATCTTAGAATTGTGGTACAATAGGTGTGTGAGACCGTATGACTTTTTCTTTTTACCATGATAAAGGTGCCCCCGCCCCCCTTTTTGTAATTTACCACATTCAATTGAATAAATTAGTGTTAAATAGATTTTTAATGAAGAACGGTCTCAATGCCTCTTTGTTTTTTTCTGTTTTTGCCTTGTTCAAATCGAGACTTTATTCAGCCAGTGCAAATGATTTGACAGTAATTTTGTAGCTTTTGAAGATCTACCCTTGTTACCAGTGTTATTGGTGGCCAATAGGGAACCAACTTCATCATAACAGTTGAATATAATTCACTTTCATATGACAAAAAAGACTATGATATGATTTTGAGAAAGATCTTGATCTTGTTCCGTTTTTTCTTCACAGCCTCTCAGGGGTTGGTTGTACCCTTTTTACATATTCCCTTTTTAAATGTCTTTAGTTTCTCTAATTAGTTTTGTAAAATAAACTAAAAGTAAACTAAAGTCAGCAATATTAATAATTTACTTTGAGGAAGTTGCTGATACCAGCACATACTATAGTTGTATCGCTGTGTTAATAGCCTGCAGGAAGTCTTGTATTGTTATCAATAATCAAGGCAGCTTGAAATCCCAAACCTGACCTCAAAGCTTACCAGTAAACAAGAACACTGAGAAGTCTGTTGCGAGGTCCTAAACTCAGCATCTTGTTGTTTCCAATTCAAGAAGGAAAAACACAACACATTTTTGATGTGCTCTGTTACGATAACCCATTCCTTCTCTCTGTCCCAGGTTAAAGTTAAGTCTTTGTTGATGGACAGCTCAGCTGTCTGCACCCAGGGCTTGACCTGGTATAATCCCAGTCAAAACCATCAGATTAATACTCCACAGCAGCTTCTGTCTCCACACCCCTGCAGGGGATGAGCCCCAAAGATGCTCTGACCTTGATTAACTGTCTGTTAGCGTGGATTTTCAAATCTGGCCCTCTGTCTGCCAGCGCAAATGATTTAAATGCATTACTTTTGACTCTGCCTATCAGTGTAATGCCTTCAATACTGTACCTAAGCCCTCTCACGCTCTCCATGACCTTACATGGCTGTCAATCGTGTCATTTGGGCTCAAAACATCATGTCTGACAGATTATAATCCTGAACATATACTGCACTGATAACCCAAACCCTCTTGGCATGGTAGTTGGCTCTGTTTATACTGCATGAGGAGTCCTTACTACACATTTTTTTAGGGTTATTTCAGCTAAGGTTACTATGCATATCAAGCTTGCACATACAAATCCTACGATTGTCTTGTAAAATATGTTCTATATGCTCCAAATATATATCTAGCCATGCACAATTATTGCAACATTAGTTGAGTTTGCTGAGGTCTCTGAGATTTCTGCTGCCACCAACATACAATGAAGGTCACTGTTATTTTGTTTGTAAGCCAGAGAATAACATTTATTATAGCGTAAGTGAGAAAACATGCGATTATAATGTTATGCCGTCTTTTCACCAGTGCTGTGTATTGGCAAGAATCTGGCTAAACAATATGTAAAATTTTTAGGGAAACTGTTGCATACAGTTTGAGTAAAAAAAAAATTAGTGAACTTTAAAAAAAAGAAAGCACTTATTAATGAAATCACAACAGTGGGATATGCATGTGATTTTAACACAGTCCAAGAAACATCCAACATTAAAGCACTACTATTAGTGCAATCTGAGCCAATGTCAGCCAAGAATCTTTGATATATACTATAAATTAAAAATTGATAGTGTTTTTGAGAATAGATACAGTATCATAAAATATGATGATATATTTTTTTTACATTGCGGTAATGCTGTTTCTCCTAAAGTAAAAGTTTAAGCAATGCTAGACTATTGATTAACTTGCGTTCCGTTCTTTTTTTCATCGCTAGCTGGATCATCACCCTCTTCCTTCACGCTGCCTAAAGCCAACACTCTCAGTACTTCCATCCCCACCAACTCCTACTACCCAGGTAAACACACACTGTATTTCCTCACACTAATCCTGTTGGTCAACAGAGCGGTGTTTGCTATAGAAGCAGTGGTGTGGAGTGAAACCAGAAGGTGTGATATTCAGAAGTCACGAAACCTGCAGAGGTGTTGTGATGAGTTTATAAAACCAGTCATAATTAGTTTTATGTTCATGGTAAGACCTATTTTTATGTAAATGACATACTAATAAGGTAATGGGTGGTATGAATGAATTTAAGTGCTTTAAAAATTAGAGAACAATTTCACAAATGAGAAGGTAGATAAATTGACTTTAGATGGGTTTACACCCTGCTACATCTGTGGTTTTAACAGAAAAGTGTTTTATATCACTTTGCCAAGATAGAATACAGCTGTTCAATCATGACTTTAATTTCTCCAAATAATATGCATAATTGTATGTCTTATGTAATCAGATCACAGCTCATTGATTAGAGGGAGTAAAGGGCAGCTAGATTTATATTCAACTAAACATAGTGTATAATTAGCTTTTCTGGGAAATATGATATGTTCATTGCTATGCTGCTTAGCAAGAAACCAAACTGTTATTTTTTATTATTGTTTTTTTTTTTGTGGATTTATCTCGGCTTCTTTTATTTACTGCAATTCTCTTTCCTCCTCCAACTTCTGCACTTGTTGGGGTTATGAGCAGATCCCTTTGTGCCAACTGCTATCTTAGGTGAGACACATTTTCTTTTCCCATTGCTGTTGATTATTTATTCTTACTTCTATGTTGAAGAAAATTACAGTGCATTACATTCATAAGATGTCTGTTTTGAGGACTTAACTGTGAGGACAAATAAAAGCACAGATTTTGTTTTTTTTCTCGCATTTTTGGTTTGGTTGGCTCTTTTTACTAAAGATGGCTTCCTCACCTTCATACCTGCCTGCTGCTTCCCCCCCCCCCCCCCCTCTACCTCATCCTCCCCCTCCTCTTCCTCTCCCTCCTTGTCAAACGAGGGGCTCTCCTGTGCTGAGGCTGGCTTCACTCCATCCCATCCGCATTGCGTGTCGTGCGTGTGATGTCACATACATGTTTGACCTCTCATATGCATGGACAGACATGTGGACTGGATGTGGAGGAGTGTCTAAGGGGGGGGCGGTGAGGGTGGTGGGGGGGGCGGTGGGGGGAGTTTGCCCCAGCGCCAAGGCGACAGTGTGCTGAAGACATAGCAGCTGCACTAAGAAACAAACAGAAATTTAACAGTGTGAGAAGGAGACCGCTCTCTTCTTGGCCCCCCCTCACCAAAAATCTCAAAACCGGGATGCGTTCGGTCTGAACATCTGAACAAGTCTTGCATTAGCTGTAATGCCTCCCTTCCCTCCCCTCTCTCCTCACTACGCATTTAACTCCCCTCCCTCCCTCCAAAACAACAACCTTTTCTATTATTCTTTTTAATGTCGCTCCCCATGCCTTTGGCTAACTGCTAGTGACCTACTTGTTTTTGTTTTTGGTTTTGCCAGTGTTTATTCATCCTATTCAGTGATAAAATGGAATTATAAAAAAGTATTTTGTTCTCCTGTTAATTATTACTGGCTTTTGTCGAACATGCGCATCAGCCCAAAGTGCAGTATCTTAAACGAGCAAATGCTTTTTTTTATACCAGAAGAGCACGTAATGTAACTACTAAGTGGGGCACTAGAACTGTAATAATTTAATACTCAAGGCCACAAAGAAAGATGCAATAAGCAACTCTACTCCAGCTCCACCACAAGCGCCATAACTGCTTTTACAAGTACAAAACTTGCAGTGGGGGGCTCTTTTTTTTTCCCTCCACATGACTGCAACTTAAAGCAGTGTCTTTCATCATCACTGGTATGACAGCAGCTTGTGTTAGTTCCACATTTAATGAAGCATGAAACAATTAACATGAAATTGTCACAGCCAGAAAAGGTTACATGCTTTCAGTTGTGACACATTCAGTCACAGCATTGTCTCATCAGTTGAGGTTAATGATCAAAACTGATTAGATCATAGAGGAGTGCTAACGTTTTTGATTTTTATCGCACACTCCTATTTAAAAAATAAAAAAATAGATTTGGTTTAAATGCAGGTGTCACTACTAGCACTGGCAAATATAATTATAGCAATTAGAGACAGAAATCCTAAATGTCAGAATACTCAAAAAAAATAAGTATCGGCATCATCAAAAATGCAAGTCACAGATTTGGAACAATTACAGCTTTTTCTTAAGACGACCAGTATTTCACCATTAATTTCTCCCTCGAAATCCATGACTTCCTTGTTTTGTTCTTTTACTTTTGTCTTGCACTGTTGAAATTGCCCCATCCATCCACTCAACATCCCCCCTTGACTAGGCTTTCTACCTAGGCAGTTTGGACTGAGAAGGCATGTGATCTTGCCCTATAGCGTAGCTCTAAAACACTCTACTGTAACAGGTTCTCATGCTGTATTGTTGCTTATCCCCTCTCTCCTCTCTCTTCTCCTCTCTTTCTCTTTACATACGTAACCTCTTATTTATCTGCTATCTAAAAAGTGCCCATTAATGGTAAGTTTTCCCAAGTGGGCCCTGGGTTTGGGGGAAGGAGGTGGTGTTTACTCAGAAAGCAAGCCAAAAGTGAGAGGCTGCTTCTGACATGGACATTACAACATGTATTGCATGACCAGTGGACATGTTAGCATCTCACCACCCTCCACACCATGCCACCAAGCCACCATGCCACCATTAGCCTAGCATGGTCAAAGTACATACAGTGCCCCATGGCAGCATCACCCCATGCATTTTCCTTCCATCTCCGCTTCCCTCCTGTTTATTATTATTTATTTTTTTAGGTTTGATTTTTTTGTTTTCATTTTTCGGGGGACGAACGGGTGGCAGGGGTTGAATCCTCGCTGTGTTTGTGTGATGCTTCTGAAGGTGCCTGCTGCGACATGCTCACTGTGGCCCACCGCACCCACTCACATCCTCCTCCTCCATGTTTCTGGACACCCTCCATCGTCCGCTGGCTCCCCACAGCATCTGTGCCTCATGTCTGCCACTGACTGGATTACAGTATGAAAGAGCTGGAATGGACTCTGACTCTCAATATGAGCTGCAAGCCCAAACCAGCATACTGTACTACCAGTAAAACAAAAAAAAAGTAAACTTGTCATTTTACAGCTCTTCACGCAGATTTTTACTACTGCTCTATACTGTTTCTTGCAGTTGAGGGCCGCTGACTCCTTTTATTCTGACAGTAGCCATATTAAATGCTAATAGTGTAAGTGCTATCCTTTAAAAGGCCTCGTATTTTAACGGCTATATGCTGTCTGACAGCAGGCCTGTAATATTACATTTTTTCCAGCCACACACTGAGACAGATGGACCTGAACCTTCCCACCACATGACTCATCCTATTACTCAATGATGTTGTGTTGTTGTGACCATCCATAACAAACAGATTACTAGTTGAGAGTTGTTTGTCAATCTGGAGGGTGGTGACATAATGCTTAACAGTAAATGAGATAATGTGCCATCTGCTAATGGGAACAATTGTAACTGAGATATGAAATGGTAGAAGAGGGACACCTAGGCAACCAAACGCCGCTTTATGTGCCGTTTAACTCGTAAAATACCACTGCCATTTACTGCTTCAAGCATTATGTCACCCATATGTATCTGATAACATACTGATTTATCATGCAATGCTGGCTCCAACCTCTCTCTCTCTCTCCTGACCTCCTCTGGCCTGTCCCTGTTTTTGTGTCCCACAGATGAGAGCCAGAACATGGGCAGCGACACCAGCAGCCTGGTGCAGTCACACACTCACTCGCTGAGGAAGCGGGAGCCGGTCGACGTGCCGTACCAGACGGGTCAGCTGCACCCGGCGATCCGCGTGGCAGACCTCCTCCAGCACATCACCCAGATGAAGTGCGCCGAGGGCTACGGCTTCAAGGAGGAGTACGAGGTAGGACGTAACCCGGCCGTCATCCCCCGGCCATAAAGGTTGCAAACACAAATAAAGCCTGTTGATAGACTTGTAGCTTCTCCACGGAGATTCTTTAGTGGAAATGTTTATCAGTCTAATCCGAGGCTTCATCTGCGTCATGGTGTTAAGGTCCCGTGTCTCTCATGTCCCTGTCTCTCTCTTTCTGTCTGTCTGTCTGTCTGTCTGTCTGTCTCTGTTTTGCACCGCGCAGCAGAACTGTTTTGTTTCTCCCCAGATGCACTTTTATGATAAATTGTTAATGTACCCCGTCTCTGTGTGTTTACGGTGTGATTCATTTTGTTGTTCATCTGTTCCTTGTTGTTTGCAGCGAGCGCTGTGCACTGTGTGCTGCTGTCCCAGTTCCCCTCAGAGACTCAGCTGTAGGCCAACGTGAAATGCAACCCCCGCCGTCCCACAAACACACACACACACACACACACACACACACACACACACACACACACACTCAGAAGTGAAAGGAACAGCTATGTGTTAGCCATGTCCCCTCCTTCATTTGAATCAGGTCCGCCTGCTGCTCTCTTAAGACTGTTGTCACACTACAGCGTTCCTAATCTGACACCAAAACAAAAGATCTTGCCCCAGATGAGCATCACTCTCATTTCCTCTCATTAGCGCAGGAGGCTGGCAGGGCTTGGCGGCAGTCCAGCCTCCTCGCCATCCCTCAGCACCACACCAGCCAGCCTCATCTCACCCTGATGCCATGCTGTAACAGACTGGCTTCAAGCTATACTTTTAACATCCGCCTTTTGAAATATCTCATCTATATCACTCCCGTCTTTCTATCTGACATCACACTGACCCTTCTCACTGATAGTATTTCCACTTTTTTTATTCTTTCATCTTCTGTTTCTCTTTATTGCCTTCTCCCATCTCACCTTCTCTTTTTATTTTACTTTCATCACGTCTTTTTCTTCACCCAGTGAATGTATTCCCTTTACCTGTCTTTTGCTTCATCTCTTCTTCAGTCATTTTATTATTTACTCCTCTTCCTTTCCATGCTTTCCTCTCCCTCACCTCATCTCACTCGATGCTTGGTTCTTACTATGTGCGGGCCAGATTTATTAGTAATTAACTCCCCACTTCCCCCTCATGACTGCAGAATTAAATAATGCAGCCTCCCATTGCTACCTGCAGCATCAGATCATTGATGGGCTGGAGTGCTATGGGCTGCCCTCCGGGCCTTATCCATTATGGATAAAGGGGTTTTGGGTTCACGTGGCCGGCATCGCATGGATGCATAACAGTCAATCAAAAGGAAGCAACGCCACAACGAATGATTGGACCCCGTCCCCTTACCCTGTTGTCATCTAGCTGTCCTCAGCCTGTTGCAAACAAAAAAGGCCTGTGGGATGCTTAAAGTGTGTAATGGAGCTCATTCTCACTTGGCTAGAGCGATTCATTTGTATGTTGTGTTCCGCTGCTGTCTTCTTCATATCAATCTGTCTTAAGGTTAATGCCCTTTTTAACCGTTTATTATTGATGATGAGATTGGAGCCCAGTGCACCTCTAAACCTGTTGACTTACACTGTACTATATCTCTCTCTGACCCATGCTTCTTGTTATTCTGTACGTTAACTTTGGATCAGATAAACGAGGTAAGCCAATACTTTTGGTTATTTGTGAGTTTTTATAAATTTGTAGATGATATCACAAACCTGACTGATGGATGGTGCTTGTTGGCTATTTTTAAGGCCCTGTGGGATTACATCATCTCGCATTTATGATCTAGTCTGAAAAGGGCATTTACCAACAGAAGCTATGTAAGGTTATCAAAACATTTGATAGTCCGCAGATGATACATTGTGTAAGATAGTAACTTTTTGTGTTTTTGTAATGTCAATTCTTTACAATGGCATTGTCAAATGTTTTTTCCATGATCAGAATCTCTTAGATCTATAAATGCTCCATAACTTAATTCTAATATTCTTTATAAAGCTTTTCAAAAGCATACCACTCCAGTACCATGATATGCAAGAATAACGCCAGCAACAATAATGAAATGTAAAATGTAAAATGTAATATTTTGGAAGAGAACATAACTCCCACCAGCAATTACAGACATTGTAGTAGTTAATTACAAATTTAGGTGTGGGTATACAAATTCATTAGTGTTTTATTATCACATAGCCGAACCCACCAAATCCCAAAGTTAATTTACAATTTGGACCAAACAGATGATTGACTGGTAATTGGAAAACACCATAAAAAAGGGACACTGCACGTTTCACACTTTATGTTGTATATTTTGCAAAAGCTTTATAAAGCCATCTTTGATAGAATCTATAACAAAGTATTTGCATGTCCAAACTCTTCTGCACGTTGACGCACATGTTTGAGTTAGCGAACCGCAAGCAGAAAAGAGGTTTCATCTGCTTTATAAATGTTATGTTGTCAATGTGTTTCACTTGTTATCAGCTTGTTTTATGGGAATGTGTTGCATCCTGCAATCCTATAGGCTCCAACCACAAATGAACACTAGTCAGTTTGAATGAGTCTCCTTTTCTCACACAGTGAATGATGAATTCAGAAGCAACTCACAAAACAATTCTGCTTATTTCTGTTACTATCCTTTTCTATTACATTTTTTGCTTTGTCATCGTGTGTATTCTATGTCAAGTGCTCTGTTGTCGCTATACTGTATGTAGGTGTTCCCATAGGGATTGTTTTGCAGAGAAAGTATTGTGCTTTTCACTCACTTTAAGTGCTCACGGTCCGAGCAGTGCTGGGACGGGAGTACAGCAGGTAGCCTGTAATTAAAAACATACCAATTTGGATCTGGGCCAATGGGAATAATTTGAGGATGATGAAAAACTACCAGCAGATGCACTAAAATGAAGTACAACACCAACCTTTACTACAAAATATTTTTTTACAGGTGGAGCCTGCAGTTTCAATCACTGTCTAAAGAATTTTAGGCAGCCAGTATTCCCAGTCTGGGTATATAGCCTTTTAATTGAAAGCTTTCATATAATCTCTACCTCATGGGACACTTCACTACTTTATCACCATAATTTATTTTTTTATGAATTCAGGCTCTAAACAGCCTGAGGAATGAGACAATAACATCGGAGACAGGCAGGGTCACTCAGTTTAGGTGAGAACTATTATAAAGTTGGCAGATAGCGCCTTTCGGCTCGAAGATGATTTGTCTTCAGATGCTTGATGTTAGACCTGTATCCTTCAGAGTGACAGAGAGAACGACATTGGCCCACGCGCTTACTCAAGACATACTGCCACAGGAGGAGAGGCCTAAATAATCCGTCTCTGAGACATGCTTCCATCTTCACTGGAAGGATGGGACATATTTTTAGCATATTAAAGCTGTTTCTCAGTGAAATCACTAATCCTCTGGACTTAATATAGGAATGTGTCCTTGTATGGTATCTGAAAGGCCTTTATTTGCAAGACAAACGGCCTGCTGCCTGCCGTATAGCACTGAGATGAATGAAACTATCAAGTCCTGGAACACTGATGATTGAAGACAATGCCCCATTGCTCTCTCTCAGACTGACTAGGCACACTAAAAGAAGCTCTCCAAACAATCTGTTTAACCTCCCATAAATGCTTCCGAATCTTTACTTTCAGATAGTCTGCATTCTAATGTATTAGCCGACTTTTTAAATGTGCATTAGCCGCCTATTTTAAAGCCAGAACAATAACATGTTTTTGTCCAGGCTAGTCTGCTTGGAGCCAGCCCCACCCACCCCTGCCGAACAGCGGTGGACTGGCAGTGGAGATGTATTTTCATAATTTGGCTTAATTGTGCCTGGTGTGCCATCAGAATGGAAATCTCCCCAGCGAGAGATGATAAATATTTCATGAGGGTAATCTGAGCGGCGCAGTTTTGATCTGCAGACGATGAGCTGGCTTTATTTTTCCCCGCGACGCACTGATTGAGTCCTTCAGAAGAGGCAGACAGACAGACAGACAGCCGCTGCGGTGGCTCCGCCCGGCAGAGCGGCGCAGGGGGAGAGGTTTGAGCGTGACACCCGCCGCTTCTGCCCTAATGGCGCTAGCTGTTTGACACCGCTCCCCAGGATCCACCACCCTCTCAGTGTTTCATGTCTAATAATGATGTGAATATATCTCTCCCCGTGTCTTCCTTTCTGTTGCCAATGTTCCCTTTCAGTTTTTTTTTTTGTGGAGCTGAAAGAGGAAGAGTGTGTTCTTTAGCCTGGTTATCATTTAGAGTGCTCACACATGACACCATATTTCATCTCCCCCCTCTCTGTTCTCTGTTTTCTGTCTTTTCAGAGCTTTTTTGAAGGACAGTCTGCGCCATGGGACTCTGCCAAGAAGGATGAGAACCGCATGAAGAACCGATATGGGAATATTATTGCATGTGTGTACAAAGCACCTCCTGAGCGCTCATGAATTTTTGTGTGCCGTTCCCATTCTTCTGGCTGATTTATTGGCCAGGCTTGTGACTCTGGATAACTATAAGCTGCTCAAACAGAGTTTTATTATCAGCCAACGAGAGCAGCTTTGACCTTTCCAATCTACTTTTATATTCATCTTCCTGCAGTGTCTTTTCAGTTATGAGAAATAAGCCATGCAGCATAATGGCATATAACATGCCTCTGCAAAGTTTATAGAAATGTATGAATTTGATTTCACAATTTGTTCATATTGCCTTTCCAAACTTGAGAACATTTGCTAATTAGCGCTGATTGGACAGTTAATTTTCGCCTTCTTTAATCAATGCTTTCACGGGAAAAAAAACTTGAATAAAAAAACTTTACATTACAGTTACATTTCTTAACTTCGGACTGCAAATAATGTACGGAAGATACAATTACAACAAATTATATTTCTTTGAAAATGAACAAAGTCTGGAGACAAGGCTGCCTTGTTTCATTTCATTGACGTGTCTGACCATAAATGCATGTTCTTATTCAAAATAATTGTATTATAGTGTCTGCGTGATGTTCTCACTGCTGACCTTATTAACCGTTAATTGAAGGTTTTCCATTGAGCAAGTTTCAAATAGCTAAAATTAATGAGTTCCAAAAGAATTATTTGAATTACACTTTTTCTCCTAATTTCATATCATCAGGGTTTTAAACTGACAGCAGCATCATTGTGTTTGCCGTTCAGGCACATGTCACATGACATTAGCCATGTTGCATTTCCACCACTCTGTTTTCATTTGTGCCACAGCATGATGCCAGTCTAGTCGCTCCTCCATCATCACTTCCTGTTCCTCTCTTTTACTATCCGTCTCTTTGTCCCTCTCGCGCTTCTCTTCTCCTGGTGCCCTCGTTAATATGATTAATTCAATGCTGGTTTCTTCCTCTCTGCCTCTCTTCCAGATGATCACTCCCGTGTCAGGCTGCAGGCCCTGGAGGGGGAACAGAGCTCCGATTACATTAATGCAAATTACGTTGATGTAAGTACACACACCAGCCAGTGCCACCAACGCAAAGGTCACTGCGCTTCCTCTCGGGGAGAGAGAGGGCGCTGGTGCCGCCGTTGCAGGGGGCCTGAGGGACAAAGCAGCCCCTACTGCCTGCCCATCACATACGCACACACATACAGACAGAAACAGTCTCACACACACACACACACACACACACACACACACACACACTGCCTTTATATTCAACTTTAGAGGGCTGCTGTATCACTCTATTCGTTGGATATATTAAGAGGAATGAAGATCAGAGGCTGACAGCGCTGGGAGAGAAAAAAGGCAAACCAGCACACAGGGGATGCTGAGGTTATAGTTTTGGACTTTGCTTTGAACAACAGCATGAACACGTTGTGAAAACCAAAACTGAGAAGAAAAGGAGGAGAAAGTCCATGGATGATTAATAAGCAAAGTTATGGAGATGGATAAAAGTGAAAAAGGAAAACAAGATGCACAAAGAGAGCCCAATATGGTGCTTTTAACGTCACAAATTGAATTGCATATCCAGAAATGTGACTAAAATAAGTCCAAACTATCCATGTGGCATCTATAACTACTCTGCTGGACATAATTTTGTCAACTTATATCCATTAAGTGGAATATTCAACAATTTCTATTCCTAAATGAGGTAATTTGTCTTTGACAATATTACTGTCACAAAAATGATTCATGTGAACATTTGCTGATATGCTACCTCTATAGACTCTATAGTAGGTTTGGTTAAGTTGGGACAACTATTTGGTTAAGTTTTGTGGATCGTGGGCAAGGAGACATATGCTCATTTTCAGGTTTATACTTGCATTTTGGGTTTCTACTAGAACATGGTGACATGCTTTATACATGTACATGGGCTTGTGTGCATATCTCTGTGGATTGAGCATTTTGATACTTTAACCGTATATATTCACCTTAGCACTTAGATGTGCTTTATATAGAAAAAAAGACATGAAAATCTTAGTTTTGCACCTTTACATTTTCCAGTGTCAAAGTCTGAGTACACTAACCATCCACATCGATCTCCTCCCTAAGATGTTTTCTTGCTCAAGTGTAACTGCAGCCTTTGCTGATGCAAGTGGTCATTAATTGACATCTTCATTGTTAACGTCCGGTCACTTTAAACAATTGAACAAGCAACCGGTGTTGCCATTTTCTGGTGGCTGCCTTGAGAAATTGCAGCCTCACTTTGCTTCACAGCCACATGAAGTGCCTGCCTTCTTCTCTACCATTAGACACTGAAAAACCTTCACGCACAGACTAGTGAATCGAAGCAGACGCAGTAGCTATCTACAGAGGTTTTGTTAGAAGTCTTACCACGGGAGAGTACTTGCAGCACAGCACTTACATGCACTCGAGTGGCTAAGCATACCTTTACAGTAAGTAAAAGTCATTAAAAAGTGGCGTGAGACATGCCTTTCGTTGAAAACAGATCCAACCCACTTAACTCAATACAATACAGAACCTCCTGATCTGACCTGATTTGCTGTTGATAGCAGTGTTAATAGCAGGATGTGACCAATCACAGCAGCTCACTGGTCTCTTTGAGGCAGATGCTTCCGCTTCATGTGTAATGGCCTGGTGATGTACCTGACTCTCTAAGTGGTTTTCTGCTCAGGAGAGAACTCTCACTCCGTCTCCCATCTTCTCTTCCCCCGCCCCTCTAATGTGGTAATTTGTAATCTCTTGTTACGCCTTCAAACATAAATTCATAATGCAAGGTGTGCCAAGGCAAATGCAGGGGGCTTAAATTATTTACCTTTCCCACTATTCAGTTTATGGCCCATTATGGTGCGAAAGGGGCGCTGCGGAGAAGACTCTCACAATAGAGAGGGCCCCATTATAAGATAAGAATACACGCATATTAAAGAGGGCTCTGATTGAAAAGGATTTCCACTGCACTGCCAGTTTCATTGAAAAAGTACTTAGTAGAAATGCAGGCAGATGGGTAATGATGTTTTTGCTCTTCAGAAAGCTTTTTAACCCATCTAGAAGCTTGTCCTGCCCTATAAACTCTTATGTGTAGAACATTTCCCACAGTGTTTGTTATTGTGCTCTATTATACTGCCGATTATTTCAAGTCATGTACGAGTAAGCAGAGCTAGTGGGGTCTTTTTTTCTGCAGCTGATTGAGTATTTTTCATAAGCATCTAGGAGGCAGGAAAATATTGTTATAGCCTTTTGTCTGCAGAGTCGTGTTTGTGTGCACATAGGGCAAACACAGGTTCGCTGGGGTTGTGTAGAGTTTACTGAAATAATGCAGTGATGAAACATCTTTCCAGTTTCATTTTCACTGAACATAACGGCAAACCGTTTTATAACTGAATGTATCTGCAAAATGTTCACCATCAACACATTTTATTCGGTTTTCACTGCAACAGCTACTCCTGACAACTGAAGCAGGATCAATGTGGATATAAATACGCTCGGTGTAAACACAGAGCCGTCTACAACAGCAGTTCCCCCCCATATAGCTGGGGTAGGCAGTATATTTTTGCCATCATTGGCAGAAATTCTAGCCAATGACGGGAGACTTTAGCCAATCACAGATCATTTCAGACATAGGATGTTCCTATTGGCTGTTCGACAAATGCAGATGTGCATGCATGTCCCATCAGAGGTGGTAGCGTGATTCACCGGCAGAATATCCTGCATGAAAGGTTGCTATTCCAGCATTGCCAACAACTGCCGACACAAAAAGGAAGACTGACTTGTCAAAAAGAGTGTGACATTATCGTTATCATTATGTGTTATCCACATAGTATGCAAAGTAACAAAGTCTGCATATGGAGGTGATGGGGGTGGACGAATGGGTCCAAAAAACACAGTAAAATTAAAGTAAAAACACAGAAATTAGAAGTGGACGTTGACTAATTTGTCACGTAAATGCATTAGTTGTGCATAACAACAAAATTGTAATAAATTACCACAAAGCATGCTGACGCACAATATATCTGGGGCGTACACTGCCCCTTAGGGTCGAGGGGGTCAGGGCAGTTTCTCACGTAGCCCTTTTAGATACCCAGCCTTGCTCTCCCATATGACTTATGTATAGCATAAAGATGTTACGCTTGAACATAGCAGAGGCAGCATTTACTCTTGTTATATTTTACCAGATTGTATTTGGCAAAGGAAGATGCATTTTGTACTGTAGGTGATGGGGTTGGTACCCCAGATTTGCAAAAGTGGACTCTCTAATGATATTCAGGCTGAAAGAAAAAGTCATGCCCTCAAGCAAAAACATTTCATGCTGCATATTTTAGACATCCTACAGGCTACTTTTACTGGGGAAAAAATGAATGGAAATGTAATCATTGTTACGAGCAATGCAGCAAAATACAAAGAGCATAACACATATTTAATTCTCCTTTAGTAATTTACACATCCCTGGAAACAAAGCTTGTTCAATTAATAATTTCAACATGGACATTTCTGTGTTTATCTCTTTGTGTTGATCATGAAGAAACACTCGTATGTACCTAATGTAACATGCTTCTAAAAAAGCCGCAAGTCCAATTATAGTAAGCTCTACTCACCTGACAGTCACTGCCAGGGCCCTTCTTTCTTCCTGTCTCTCCCCCTCTAATCCGACGGCGTACTGGGCCTCCACTTTACTTGACAGAACTTACATGAAAGCACAAACAAATCTCCTCCTCAGTCCAGAGATAAAGAAGTCATTAAAAATGGAGGACAGTTGAATGAGCTGAAAGAGCCCTGTGGATGAGAGAGAGAGTGAGGAAAATATCCTTTGTGTCTTTCTCCCTTCATTGGAGGAGCGTTAATCACAGTCCAAGTTAAATTGAATATGAGTGAGATAAGCAGAGCAGCAGGGGTGGGTGGAAGGGGGGGGGGGGGGGGGGGGGGGACAATCAAGAGGAGGCAGGGCTGGGGAAGAGCCTTTAAGTCCTAATGTTTTGTTTCCTGCCTCATATCTCTGGAGAGAAGACAAGGAATTGGACAAATAAAACTTGAAGGGATTAGAGTAATCCGTGAGACCAGGGGCCTATTGTGAAGATCAGTGCTGTTAGTTGTATCTTGGGGATTATCAACACTTTGGCTGCTTACTCCAGAGGTGTGCTGCATACATAATTTGTGATGGAGGGTGTTTATGCATCTTGTATCCAGAGCAGCATCCATCACTAGCTCTCAGTCATGCATTTACCCCACTCACTCAGATATTGAACCAGAGGAGTGAATGGGTGTACGGCAGACTGTACACGGTGTTTCTTGAAAGCGGCATACACATTTTTTTAAACGATTCCTCTAAAGGTGGAGCAAGCAGTGAAGTCATTTTCTTTTTGCTACAGAAACGGGACATCTAAAACTGTTAACTGGGATTCCATACAGTATACATCTGTTCTGATCAGTGGTGTATGTAAAGTGTGCTGTTTGTGTGGTAGGAATAAACTTGAGTTTGCATGCAAATGTCAACCTGCATATCAAAGACAGTGTGTTTTCTGAGAGAGATGGCTTCATGACAGCTGGTCTTCTACAAGTAGAAAGAAAGAAAAGTGACTCTTCTCCCACTTTTTGTCTGTTTTCAGGGCTACCACAGGCCAAATCACTACATCGCCACTCAAGGTAAGAATAAAACTTTCTAAAAAATTGCGAGGCACTCTGGGTTGGAATGTGTGGGCGGTGAGAATTTAAGGCTGTCTTGTTTGTTTGGGGGGGATGAATGTGTGCAGGTGTTCAGGAATATCTCTCTGAACATCCCCATAGTTGTTTACATACGCTCTTGCAAACTCCTCTTTGATGCTCAGTCAAGTGTGTGTTCGGGGAATCTGGTACTGCTCAGTGCACACACACACACACACACACACACACACACACACACACACACATGCCGACACACACTTACGGACCTCTGAGCAAGCAGAACGGCACGCTTTCTCTCTCTGTCTCTTCCCTCTTTCCTTCCATCGGTGGTGTGGGAGCCATTAATCAGGCAGTGTGAGAGAGAGCTGAATAAATAAATGGATTAGCTGACATGTACAGGCACATTTTGTCACTGTGTTAATCTGGCCGGCAGATTCGCAGGGCGAGGAGCACTTACCGTGACCCCAGAGGTTAAGTCTGATTGATGGTTAATTGTTATGAATTTTGCATCAAGAGCGTCACTCCCACACAACAGAGCTGCGTGCATGGGGATTTTGCGTACCACTTTGGAGAGGAAAAAAAACAAAAACAAAAAAAAAACAGTGGAGGGAAGAAAAAAAAAGAAGAGGCGGTTTTGCGAAGAGGCCTTAATGGATTCACAATCTGCTTTGGCGGAGCTGGGAGTTGCATAATTACCTGTTTATTAGTGCATTGCCTCTCTCCCTCAGTGTCTCAATTAAAACAACCCTCTGTTTGCTCTTACTTCGGAAAGAGACGGCATACCAATCAGGCAGTGGCCACTCGGTTTGTACGGCCGCCTGTATGCAAAGCGCCTGCTATTTATACTGACCACTGAATTAAACACTCAAAACGAAGCCGCCCATCAAGCGCCAACTCTGCTGCGGGGCTTCAGTTTACGAAAACAAGCCACTTTAACGGGCGCGTTGGCTTCTGAAAAGGTTTCAGCTGGATTATTATGACTTCTGTAATTGTCCTGTAGTCATTAAAAGCATTCCATATATCATTTAAAAATATGCATATGGGGATCAACAGTCGAAGAAGCCCTCTCTAAGATGAAAAGCTTGAGAAGCCAAACGTATTTCCATTCAAATTAATTAGCCCCTGTTTTCTCATTGAGCTTGCATAATAAGTCCTCATTTTCCAACAACAGTATCGCAAGCACTGTGTAGAGCCATCCAGTACAAAAGAGGGGAGGTGCGTGTATGTGCGTGTGTGTGTGGAGAAACATCTGTATTCTCTGGGAGAGCAGGCCCTTTTATAATTCATCATCAGCTCCGGCAGACTGACAGGAAGGAAGGCTCAGTCTGCTGACACTGAGGCAAAGAGCAGCCCGAGATGATAGGAAAGCCAGACACAGACGTGTCTCTCTCACTCAGACAAACTGCATACTGTAGCACCTGAAAAGAGCACCTGGGCATTGGCACAGTTGCTGAAAAATGAGTCTCTCCCCCAGTAAAGTTTTTCAGTGAGTGACACTTCCACTCAAGTCCACCGGGACCAGCGGTAGCTCGGAAAAAAAAATGATGATACCCGCAATAGTGCTGGATAAGCTAAAAAATCGTTGTCATAAATTGGTTGTGGGGGTGGTTGAGGATGTGCTTAATATGGCAGCCTTGTGGGATAACGTTGTCCCTGTTCTCTTATGCTATAAAGTACAATGACACTCATTAGTTGGGGGGTTTATTGATGAGTCCCTTTGCTCTGTCAAGGTGACAACTGCAGGTAGAACAGCTGTCATTCCATAAAAGCCTCATCACCCAAGCTCCGCTCCTCATTATGTAGGTCATTCTCTTATCCAGGGGATTTTTTGCTGCAGCAATACAGCAACTGACTCTCAGAAATTCACAGACGCCAACTGCAGCGCACCTACTTAGCAGATTGAGCGGGTGCGCGCGGCTCGACCCTTCCCAGCCCTGCTTCTGTCCATTTTTATGACCCGCGGGTCGTTTAAATACCGATCAGACGTGAGCTTCCTCCCGGTCGAGACTGTGAATTGCACTGAAGCCGGGGTGCAAACGGCTCTGATAAGTCCCCGCTTCCTGCTGGTGATGTGGAAAATATTCATGACGCAGGAAAGGGTTCAATTTCATCAAACTTTTCCCCTCTGGTCTCCTCTGCTCCTCCCTACCCACCTTCACAAGCACCGAATGTCACCAGCAGCGCAAAAGTTTTATTATTTACAGGTTAACATCTCAAAGCCCAACGGGGGGGGGGTAGAAAGAAAGAGAGAGAGAGAGAGCAAATCAGTGATAAGTGAGTGTACATTATGCCGAAGTCTGCAGCATGTAATATTAATGGGCAAGAGGGGAACGCGTGTTTGTCTGTGTGTATGTATGCGCGCACGTTGATCGGGAGTTTTGCGGCATACCTGGCTGGGGGACTTCTGCAGCTGTCACACTTCTCGTTTCTGAGGAGGAACAAACCTAGTCCCAAAACGCAGCATCGGCTGCTGCAGCAGCAGCAGCAGCAGTATTAGCTCTCTGACAGCTGGAAGTGCTGGTGTTCTTCCTCTGTGAAGTGCCTCCTCCCAACTTCTCTCAAGAGTGGGGAGCTCTCAAAACAATTTCTCTTCTAACCTGTGGCTAAAACCTTAAAGAGTGCAAGCTTTCCCGTCAGTGACTCACTTTTGTTTGTTTGATGCATCTTTAAAATCAGTACATCTGTACATCTCCCATGTCAAAGTCACACATTCACCCAACCATCCGCCCTCATCAGGAGTTTGAACCAACGTCCAATGTTTTCTCACCATTTTTCTATTCATTTTCTTGAATCTCTCCACTACTTCCACGTGAAAGCTGTTTGAGATCTGTTTGTTCTACACCGAATTATCAAGAGCCGTATTCATTTCCTTACGACTGTCACCATCAGCGTCTTCTCCTCACCTATTCCCCGTCTCTTCGTCTATACGAAACATAAATTGGCTGGCTGAAGCTTGGCAGGAGCCTCTCATTGGATGATTTACCATATAATGCCAAGTGTTATTGTGTTACTGAAGTCCTACACACCAGCTGTCCTGCTTCTCAGTCTCCCTCTCCCAAACTTCTCAGCAGTGTGTATCCTCCCTCGGGGACCAGTGTAGGAGGCAGCAGAGTGGGTGGCTCAATCAGGTTGGGTAGTTATTGGAGAGACTGGAAGTGACTGGAATTGGAGATTGAGGTCCTACAGTTACAATCGAGACGAACCACTTTGTGCGTGGCAGAGGACGTGGGAATACAAATGGAAGATATTGAGGAGATTTGTTCCAAATTTCTAGCTATCCAATTGGGATGGAAATAAGTAAGCAGAAGTTCAATTCTCAATTTTACAAAAAATGCAGCTATTATACTCTGCAAAATGTTCTTGTTTTCCAAAAGGTTGACACAGGCAGGCAGCAGAGACATGGTGGGGAGATGATGGTTCATTTAAAATCATTTATCTCTTTTTTTTTCAGCAGAAAGTCTCATAAATTTCATTTTACTCAGTTTGTGAAAAATGTAATTGATTTAAACTCTGTCACATGAGGCTGTGCTTGAGTACAGTCGGAGGAGAGACGGTGAAGAACCGTTTAGGTGCCGCAGAGAGCAAATCAAACATGGCTTGATCAATCAAGTCATTAAAATGATGATGCCACTTTGTTGATGCCCTGAAGGAACGTAGGTTGTTGCAGAAAATGTAAGCCGATAAGGGCCACAAACTCACAATAATAGAATAATAATAGAAAAGGATGCTAGAGCTGCTGCAACTGGTGTCTAATAGCTTCTCTTGTAAGTCATCAAACAATTACATATGGTTTATATGTAATAAAACCTTTCTTTATTTATTTATGGGGGCATATTGCCTTAGTTTGATTGTATAGAGATACAGACAGCAAATGAGGGGATGACAAGCGGGAGATTATTCATCCCGACTTTTTCTCGTATGCCTCCACCTGTTTTCTAACAGGTTTCAAGGGCTTAAAGGTTATTGAATTTATTTACCACGTAGATGACCAGGAAGACAAACTGTAATAGTTTGTCTCTGTGCCATGTCTTCGACTCTGTCTCTGTATGTCTGCATAATTTGTCATGTCTCCAGGTAATTTGGGCCAACGCAGGAGAATGCACAACTGCAGAGATTTGCATTCACTAATTAATTTGTCAGAAGTCTTTTTTTTTTCACTTAGTGCTTGATTAAAACTAATATTAATAATTTTAATTAACCAGAATAATAATTAAAATCCTATCAATCCACAATTATTGCTCAGTGAAGTTTTAAATATTGGAGGCATTCAATGGTTCGCTGCTCATTTATTTTGATGTTCACCAGACACGTTAGGGTCTGGTTCAGTGGAAAGGTTGGTGTTGAATAGATGAGGTGTAGTGGTAATTACTTTGAGCTTTGCCACACACACACACACACACACACACACACAAATGCATGCACGCAGATAGGCCTTAGCCTCATCTTCAATTGTGTGATTTATTTCTAGTCTCTTGTTTTCATTTTATATAAGCCCTCTGCTGTAGAGTAAGCACTTTGCTATAAATCTGTTGTAGGAAGCACTATAAATAAATTTGGTTTGACATGTTGTTCAATGCTCGATGCGAGGAGTGAAATGGAGGGAAAATGCTCTATAAACTGCATTGTTGCTGTAGTGCTGTAATACCTCCAAATCCCCTGTGTACAGTATATTGTGTGCAAGTTGATCTGCTTCTCTGTCTGCCTGTGAAGACAGAGAGGGATGTGCTGTTGCATGGAGTTATGATCAAAAACCATGTCGCCACGGCATATACATAAACTCAGTGAAGTGAATAAAACATACAATTTGTGTGTTTGAAGTAGAAATGAGTAATGCATTGAATTAAGCAAGATTTTACTGATAAGAATCGTGAGAATAATGGAGAGAGAGAGAGATACACAGATAAAGAAGAACGCTTTATAAAATCAACATTTAACCACTCACCGTTCTGCCTGGCACCAAGTAGAACTGTCACAGATGTCTAGTTCTATGAAGAAGATCTAATTGGGTCCTGCTTTCTATGATTTGGCAACAACCTTTAGTTTATCGTTAGAAATCTTAATATTTCGGCATACAGTTAAAGCCAGCTCAATAAAGACATGATTTTCTTAAGTACCTTTCCCATTGGACCAAAAAAACACTATCACCTTCTAACATCTGGCTTTGTGCTTTAGTTGGAAAGGTTACATTCAGCAAAAATTCTACTGTCACATTTTCACTGATACTACTAACCCAGTGTTCTTGCGTGTCTGTGATGTTGAATGTGACAAACCTCGTGTGCTCGTCTGCTGTCAGTGGTATATCGACGATTTTAGCAGTTTTTTTCTGTTTAAAAAAACCTGAATATGCGCACTAATTTTGGTAGAAAAAATGTTATCAGCACTTTTGGGATAAAGTGGAACACCAACTGTGAGCGAGGCTTAATCGCACGACATCATTGGCCGACCTCATTAATGCTTTCGTGGCCAAATGGGGGCAAGTCCCTGTAGCAGGTTTCACAATCTTGTGGAAAGTCTTCTGAGTGGAATTAGATGTTCAACGATGACATATTGTTGCAATGTTCAGCTGACAACATACTTTGTTTTGGTGTCCGCATACTTTTGGCCATTTACTGTTTGTGTTGATGTGTTTGAAAAAATCTTAAAACTGGGAGCAGGATCAATAGAGAATGTGAAACATACTCACTCTCTCTCTCTCTCTCTCTCTCTCTCTCTCTCTCTCTCTCTCTCTCTCTCTCTCTCTCTCTCTCTCTCTCTCTCTCCCTCTCCCTCTCTCTCTCTCTCTCTCTCTCTCTCTCTCTCTCTCTCTCTCAGGCCCCATGCAGGAGACGGTGTTCGACTTCTGGAGGATGGTCTGGCAGGAGAACACGGCAGCTATCGTCATGGTGACCAACCTGGTGGAAGTGGGCAGGGTGGGTATTAATTAGATGTTCGCTCTAACCGCAGATCTCAAATAAGATTACCTTGCCCCCAGTCGACTGACAGCCTGATTGTATCTCAAGGCAAACGGAGCCATCTTTTTTTAGTGCCTTTGTGTGTTTCGACATCAGTGCCCAGATGTTGCTGTGTGTGTGTGTGTGTGTGTGTGTGTGTGTGTGTGTGTGTGTGTGTGTGTGTGTGTGTGTGTGTGTGTGTGTGCGCGTGTGTGTGTTTGGGTGTGTGTGGGGCTTACTGAGGCATGGGTCTCGCGTGCTGCCAGCTCTTTTTCCATCTATCTGATCAGTGAGAAGTGAGAAAAAACTGATTGATGGCCTTCATTACCAGGGAGGCATCCAGGCAACTGAGTACTCTTTCATCTGATTGGCTCTATAACAGGAGATTATACTCCGCTGTAGCCGCCAGCTCCTACTAGAAACGTCTCTTAATGTTGTCCTCATTGGATAAAAGGCGACTGGTATTGAGTGGTGAGGATAGTTCATAATGTTCAAACTAATGGTAGATCCTTGACGTTTTTTTTGTTCACTATACCATGTGGTGTGCCTCAAAAAAAAAAAAACTACTCCAGTTCTAATTTGTTCCACTTTACTCGCACTGAAGTTCCTCCCGATTGGGTTACAATCAAGATGAAAATGAAGCTCTTAAAGTACAGTGTAATGCTTTGACTGCCAGGGGATTTTCTCCACGAATTTTAAACACGTTCACACTGAAAACTCAGGCACACCTTGATTTCGCTGATGTGCATTTTTGGTGGGGGCTTAAATGTAGCAGAGCTGATAATGATTCATGGGCCCATCTCTAGGTACCTCATTAGGCCGTTCCTCTACAGTAGCTGAGCCCAGCCCGCCCCGCCCCACACCTTCTCCACACCTGCTTAGCTGCGGTGCCATCCTCGGCGGGCCCCGGCCCCCAAACCGTCTGTTATATGATCCTTGTCCAATGGCGGGCGGTAGGCACAGTTGGTCACAGTGACGGTGGCTCCTCAGAGGGCCCCATAAAATCACTCCACCATATCACAGTGGGCCATCTGCTCGGCGCAGTTGCTGATGAACTCTGGGAAATCCTGGCACACGCAGCCTCTGTGTCCCGCTGGTTTCACACACAGGGGCGGCTTTGCGTGCTTTGATGTATGAGAGATTTGGTTTGGAAGGTAGTGTGTGATGAGGTGATGCTAGGTGTTCCTTCTTTTCCATACACTTCATCCATATGAGCGAAAGAGTTCAAGTGTCGTGCACACACAGGTCATAAGTTGGCCCACAGAAAAGAAAATCTGTGTGTAGGCTGGCATAATTTGGCCCAAAGGCTAATTCTACCCAAACTAGGCATCTGATTCAGAGTGATCTAATAAGGTAATGGCTTTTGCCTAATTCAATCTGGCTGGAAGCGGACGGTGGATTTGTGATTGTCATCGGGGATTAGTCATCAGGGGTGTCAGAGAGAGGGACCTGAACGTCCCCCTCTGTCTGTGTCACTCCGCAAACCAAAATCTCATTTCATTCCTAATCAGCGCAAAGACTCCAGAAATGAAAATTGAATCTAGTTGTGGCTGATGTCACATTTATCCCTCATCAAAAAATGATCATTCTCTGATATACCTCCATGATCTCAATCTCTATCACCAGCCTTACTCCCCGAGTATCTTCAGTTTAATTGAACAGGGTGAGATGGGGGGGGAGGGTAATATTTCCAGTGGGGTGTTTTAGGTTTCTGTTGGGAAATCTGTTTTAAACAACTGAGGGTTTATTATGTCACATCATTATTGGATTGGTATCATATCTCCCTCATCCAATTGTAGTACAATATTATTTTTTTATGTTTTGTCCTATTTCTCCGCACCGGTAGTCAAAAACTTAAGGTGGACAAATCTTACACCCCAATTGTGTCAATTCTGCTCTGATCCAGATGCTGTACGGTCTACCTTTAGAGTCATTCTCACTTTATCGACGTGAGAATGAAAAAGCAATAATGTGAGAAAGAGCTCTCCATCAATACATAATATTTCCATTTACAGCAGATCCTTGACTAGGGTTTGAAACTAATACGAAGCAAATCTCATTTTGACTTCAAAGAAATTAAATATCAGGTGGCAAACGTGGGGTGACAATTATCTTTTTCAGGAAAAAAATGATGGCCTGCAAACTTGAGTGAAATACAGCATTGTTTGTATGCAAATGTCAATTCAATGTAGTTAGCACACAGTGTGCAGGTGGTTATGAAACATGCTTTTGTCACTCTCAGGTAAAGTGCTGTAAGTACTGGCCTGATGACACTGAGATCTACAGAGACATCAAGGTGACACTGATAGAGACTGAGCTGCTGTCAGAGTACGTCATCAGGACCTTTGCTGTGGAGAAGGTACACTTCTTAACCTCTATTGTCCACTAAGAGGTTTGAAAAAACATTCATACTTATGCTCGGTACTAGACCTCAACATTTGGCTATTGAACAGTTTGAAGAAGTTATGGGTTATGTGCTTAGCTTTAAAAGTTTCTTTGCTACTGTGACTTGATTATAAAAGATGTTGTTAATCTCCAACGGTTTCCTTTATTAAAACAAGTTATCAAGGTGATAGCATTTGACTTGTGCTGCCAAATGTGTTGTCAAATGCCGTTTTGAAATTACTCAAGTTCTTCTCATTCGAACCAGCATGATCCTGCACAATACGCTGCATAATTTTTCCTTTTTTTCCCCTACTTTTTATAGAATAAACACTTTTAAAAAAAATATATATATATATATATATATATATGTATATATATATATATTTAAGAGACTAATACGTTTCTCCAGTGAGACCCATTGAGACCCTCTCTAACCATTAAGTTCCTGCTGTTTAACTTTGAATATTGATTAATTACTGTTGAAGAACAAACAGTAATTTACGTTACAATCGGATATAATATATAAAAAAAGTGTGACTCCTTATAATCCAAAGCATCAGGCGATGAATCCACCTATAAAGTAAAAACTTCAATTCCAAGTTACTACAAATTTTGAAAAGTGCTGTTTATATGTTGAACTGATCTGTGTCCAGATCATGTCAGTAACATATAATCCTGTTCTACAGGCAGTAAAGAAATAAAGCTACAGCACCCTTGGACATCCTGTTTGCTCTTAGATAATGAAACTTTGCTCAACCCCTCCTCCACTTTGCCCATGAGGTGTGTGTTTGTATTCAATCCAACTCTGTATTTGCTTTAGAAGGACCTCTCATACCGTCTGCACACTGTATCCTCTGTCTCCTCAGCACATCCCCGCCGTCTTCTGCTGTGCTTTGTGTGTTTAACATGATGACTCTGTTCCTCAGAGAGGGGCTCATGAGATCCGGGAGATCCGACAGTTTCACTTCACGGGGTGGCCGGACCACGGGGTGCCCTATCACGCCACGGGCCTGCTTGGGTTTATTAGGAGAGTCAAGTCCAAGACTCTGACCAATGCTGGGCCCATGGTGGTTCACTGCAGGTTGGTGTGTTTCATACTTTTGTTCCTACTCTGCCTAACCAGTCAGTGCGTACTTGTGCATACCGCTCCTCTGTCCTACCAGGAGAGTAGACCTGTGCACAACTGTAGATCATATATTTTGGAGACAAACCACAATGTAAAAAGATTGATTTAAAGAATATAAAGATCAACACAATTTCCTCCAACGTGAGGGGCATTTGTCTTATTGCTAGTAGGTTAAACCATGTTGTCCTCCAAAGTCCCTTTGCTCCTAATGGGTCAATTCACCCAAATTACAACAACAACAAAAATATATATATATTTTTTCATCGAGCCATGCAGACAATGAGAAAAAATGTCATTAGAACTTTTCGACCAAAGACATAGTCCCTAAAGAAATCTGTGAAATATCCCGAGTACAGGGACATTCTGTTAACACCTCAAACAAAAATCCAATCATCTTCAACTGTCTTTAGACAGAGTCAGACAATTATCTTAAAGTGAGACTATGTAACTTTTGCGGCAGCCACTGTGGCTACAAGTGACCATTGCAGAATGGTGATAGATGCTGAAATATGGTAAAAACATAATGTAACCATAGCACAAGTATGAGAATTTTAAAGTCAAAATCAAAACCATACTGCCTACTATTTACTCAGTCATCATGTACAGCACACTGCCTACTAAACTACAATTGGTTATGAAATTACCAACAGACTGTTCATACTGAAGTAAACATGATCTTTGAAAACGTAAGCAGCAAATTTCGGATAAAGTGACGACATATTGGAAAATCTAAATGGTTACTTTCTGGCCTGAAATAGTATTACAATGTATTAAAGTGAGTGTGTTTCCCTACAGTGCTGGGGCGGGACGGACGGGCTGCTTCATCGTCATCGACATCATGCTGGACATGGCGGAGAGAGAGGGTGTGGTGGACATTTACAACTGCGTGAGGGAGCTGCGCTCGCGGAGGGTCAACATGGTCCAGACTGAGGTACGGTAGATCTGGTCCCCCAGTGGTCTCAGAAGAGCAGGACCGGCCCACAGGGGCTCATGAGTAAAAGGAAGAGTGAGGATGCAGATCGACAGGCTGCGGATTAACTAGTATCTGCGAGTAATTCTTAGCATAAGCCCCACTTCTCTGGTGCCCCAGAAAAAATGCTCAGAATTCATAGCAAAGAAAGGAGCATTTTTTTCTTATTACTTTCAGGAAGATTTATCATTACCTGACTTTTATTAGTCAATTTTTCTACAGGATAAGAGAACTTGTCTGTAAAGATTTTTTTGGGACATTTTGCTAGTGACTGATGATGCCTATTATCTTTAAAAATGCAGCATAATTAGTTTCAATTTTTTTTCAAGTGCCAGTTCAAGTGTTGCATTTTTTTCAAACAATAGGACTACATTTCATTCTGTGACTAAATTATCCAAATTATAATTGACCTCTATGTGACAGCTGTAGCATGAGTGCTCTTCAGTGCTTGTTTTAACCTGCTTCAAATATCAGATTAATTGTGTTGTATTTACGGCAGATGTATTTATGGCTACAACTTTACATTTTTATGATCATTTCTCACAAAGACATTTATTGAAGTGCACACCCTAACTATTTCCCAGGATGCTAAGCACAAGTGCTTGGCAATACGTGCTATAATAAACGGGTTTAGAGGCTTGTAACTGAAAGTATTTATCTCATATTGATGGCTGATAGCATCCCTGGCTCATCCTCCATCTCTATGCCAGTGTGGGCTACCAAAGGACTTTGTGCTTTCCTGAACACCGGCCATCTGGAGGTGTCCATAGTCTCGTTGGATGCATCATTTCACCGTAATTCCCTTTAAATCACAGGCGTCATTGGACTTAATGGGCAAATGTTTCATCGTTGACGTCCGAATTGGGATTTGAGTAACTGGAGACCAAATGTTGTTCACCCTGAGTCACTCTCCTCAAATTCAGTGACCTTCAAAGTGTGTGTATGTGTGTGTTTTCCCTCGCAGGTGTTCAGGCTCGCTGGCATGGCTCCTCAGCCTGCGGCCAGACACTAACTCTCCAACGTGGTTTAATCTGTTCGCGGAAATGAAAAGCCTTGTTGTTGTTTATAGTTTATGAGCTCAGATACGATCTATCAATTTGTGGATTCTGGTTTGAGTGTTGCCACCGACCCGCTGACCCGGCCCGAGCTATAGTCAAAGTGTCCGGTCAGCAATTCACCCCCTGCGCTAGACTTAACAAAATGGCAACACATGTTTCTCTGTAAATCTGAATATCAGTGACCCTTGTGCATGTGTGCGGATTTTGGTCCGAAGTGACAAGGGAGTGTCAGCTGAAAATGTCACTTCAGAATAGATTTGCGTCAAGCCTCAAGCTGTGTCACCATGTCGACTGCTTGACTGACTGATGTGAGAAGGAGGAGATGCGTCGCGATTTCCAGTTTTGCTCTGCATGAAGTTAAGGACAGCAGCGGTTGTTTTTGTTTTGAAGACGTCCGCCTTGTTCTTGCCTTGTTCATGCCTTGATCATGACGATGAAGTTTCAACTTAACTAAAGCCACCAAGGTTTGACAGGGTCATGACAAACCTGAAAAGGTCACGGAATTTAAGAATAGATTTCTTCCAGGCCTCTAAATATTTTAACGTTTTTTTAAAAATTAAATTTTATATCAGTTAAATCAGCTATGTACCAAAAATATGCAAAATTATGTAATGTAACCTTTGAACACAGACAATGACAAATATTAGTCACAGAAACTGCCTCAGGGGTAAAGAATAATCATGGTAAGGTTACGTAAAGGTCATTGAATTCTTCTTGTTGTGGAACACTGGCTCATGCATTTCTGCCTTTGGTAAAAAACAAAATCATATTTTGTTCGTTGTCGTGAGCCTTAGAAGTCTGATAGATCCGCAATGAGGATGCTGTTTCTTGCAGGAGCAGTATGTCTTCATCCATGACGCCATCTTGGAGGCATGTCTCTGCGGCGACACCACCATTCCTGCCAGTCAGCTCCGCTCCGTGTACTACGACATGAACCGCCTGGACCCGCAGACCAACTCCAGCCCCATTAAAGAGGAGTTCAGGGTGAGGAAATTTAAACACAATAAGGAACTGTTTGCAAAATCCCTAATCAAGTATTATCTCAAGTGCAGGATAAGTTGAAAACAACAGTAAACATGTTTTCTCTTGATGAGTGGCGTGGTCCCCCTCTGGGCCAATCAGTGGCAAATATATCACCTTGCTTTAATCTGTAATGGTAGCACCCCTCCTTGGACCAATCAGTGTTATATGAGATGCATCGCCCCCCTAAGTTTCATCACAGTCACATCAGGGGAGTAAGAGCTATCGCTAATGTAACTGATTAAAGAATTGCATTGTTAATTACCATATTGGGAGATAATTAGCACACTCAAGACGCATGTGCCTACCTTCCAGCGTTGGTATGACGGTGCGTAATTCTGCTTCGCCCCTGACAGACTCTGAATATGGTGACTCCCACGCTGCGAGTGGAGGACTGCAGCATCGCCCTGCTGCCCAGGAACCATGAGAAGAACCGCTGCATGGACGTCCTTCCTCCAGACCGCTGCCTCCCCTTCCTGATCACCATCGACGGGGAGAGCTCCAATTACATCAACGCTGCGCTCATGGATGTAAGAGTCAAACGCTGTTGAGGACATTTCACGTATGAGGAATATTCATTTTACAGGGTCAATTAAAGGACCATTCCAGTGTTATTGGAATTCTTGCTAATTGGATTCCTGTGATTTTAATGTGGTAAATTTACAATGAGTCACAAAGCAGGTAATTACGGCTGCCTCTCTCTGTGTGAGCTGAAACGTCCCCCCATGTTGCTTTTCTTGTCTAATCAGTAAAGTCAAAGCAGGTATTTTTAATTTGACAGTTAATGGAAAACATGATGGTCTATTAAGGAAACTGTAAGTGGCAGCGTTGGTGTTTCAGCTTCTGATTCAAAGGACTTCTCTTTGTGTGATTATTTAACATCAACAAATAGGAAAATAGAAAATGGATTACCGTTTTTAAAATCCATTGTGTCTGAAATATCTTGAGGCAGAACTGTGATCTTGAGACTTGAACTTTACCTCAAGGATTCGCAAATAGATACAATAAGAAACGTAATGTGAGATAGACAAACAGCCCATTTCCCAGCCGCCCACAAAAGACATTGAAATTGAAATTGACTGTGCCGACAAGTGGTCTTTTATCAGAAGAGAAGTTGATAATAAGTATATGGAGAGTATAATTGAATAAGAGGAGTAGGACCCATGTCACAAAACCAAGGACTTAAGACTTAACTTGAAAGCAAACATATTCTATTGTCAGGTCTCTCGACCTGATAAAATGTACATTTTTTACACTATTAACAGTTGAGTTAAAGTTCAAAGTTTCAAATCTTGACCTTGTAAACTCAACAAAAACAGACCCACGTAATGCAAAGTTAATGTAGCTGCTGTCCTCGAGGTTGTAATCACATCCCGTGATCTTCATCAGATAAAGATTGCTAGTTGTCATGGAATTGTAGATGTTGAATTTTCCATTTTTTTCTGAACACATCGAGGACTTCTTGTACTGGTTAGGTTTTAAAGTTAAAGGTAAACATTCATTTTTGGCATTGGAAATGGCAGAATTGAGAATCAATATCAAAAAAATGATGTTGGTTTCACTACAAACAAAAAAATTGCATCTATTGTTGATGATCACGTGACATGATCAAATGGCGAATAAATAGACCTTGAGGTGTTATTGTTTGGTTAACTTTTAACAGGACTTTAAAAGAAAACTGTTTAAATGCATTTAAGTACGCTAGATCTTAAAATTATCCAACCAAAAAACCCAGGACCTTGTGTCCTACTCTTTTCAATGAAAGTAGCTAGCAGCACTAGCTCCAGAAGTCCCTAAATCTAGCAAGAATGTCGACAACACTGACAGCCAGTTCCAGTCCTCCCTCCAAAGCCACTGCCCCAGGATTATCATTATGAAAGTAAACAACGAACATGGCTATGGTTAGCACTCACAGCTGTTTAGCTAGCAGCTTGTGGAAGACTCCAGTGACGTAGTAAGTGCATGGGCGGAGTGCATGCAGGCAGGGTAGACAGGCAGGCAGGTAGCTCGTCCAATCATTACAGGTTAATTACAGTCCTGCGACAGCCACAGATATCAGATTTTTTTCTTTCTTTTTGTCAGAGCAATTCATTTATTGATTGCTGGATGTAATGACAATTTCAACAAATATAATGAAACATAGTTTTGAAGAACATCACCAACCCTAGATTAAATTTTCAATTTGAGGCCTGACTTGGACTAAAATCAAAAGCTGTGTTTTCTGTCACAATAACTAAAATGCGCCACAGGACAACACAAAATATACCCGAAATGCAATGTATAGCAATTTTCAAGTGTTAAATGTATTCGGGTTAGACCTTACAAAGAACACCTTGACAAAGCTTGTGTCCATTGATGGACTTTTTGGCTCTTGCCTCAATTGAGAAGGCGACCTTTCAGGAACAGGATCCTCTCCATCACTACTGGGCTAGCCAGAAACCACATTAAAAGTGCAGCGGCCTAATATAATCTCCACAGACATGGAATCTCCATTAAAACAGCACTCAGTGCGAGGCAGGTCAGAAAATGGAGGTCATTTTAAAATGGTTATTGGTTTATTCTTGGTAAATTGTCAGCTTACGTGCTATATAATATGCATGAGGTGTATGTAGCGACAGTGTTTCAAATCTTTCTTTTGCTTCTTTTTTCCCCTCTTCTACTTTTCTTGCTCTCCTCCAGAGTTACAAGCAGCCCTCTGCATTCATAGTGACCCAGCACCCGTTACCAAACACAGTGAAGGACTTCTGGAGATTGGTTCTGGATTACCACTGCACATCCATAGTAATGCTCAACGATGTCGACCCGGCCCAGGTAAACCCGACCTGATATGCATGCATAAACACACATATACAATACACAAACTAATCCTCGAGAGATATTGCAAGAAGCACGCTGACAAACAGATGAAGCGGTACCTTTCTGTATCTAATAAAGCCACACAAAAGGACAGCGTGGGAACTGGATTCAGGGAGAGATTGCTTCTTTTTTTTTTTTGTTTTTCTTTTAGTATGAACTCAGAGGAAAAAAACTAAAATGTATCTCTGCTGGCAAAGCCATGCAATGTATATGTTTGAAATGAGGTGGATGCTGCGGAGTGGAAGAGGACTTGCCATGAAAGTGTGGGTAGATGGAGAGACAGGCCTGTGGAAGAGCCTATCCAGATTTCTCAGCCCGAGGCTCTGTCATAACACCCGCGGATCAAAGCCTGAAGCCAGGCTTGCTCTCCCCATCCAAATCCCCTTCCCTAGGTGACTGACTGACTGGTTGACTGACTGGCTGGATAGAAAAGGCCTTTCATTCAATATTCTCACTGTAGCCAGCAAGCCAGCCAAGGAAACAGCACAGGTGGGAAGGGAGGAAAGGGGGGGTGGGGGGGGTTGGGCGTAGATGGAGACGAGGGAGATGGAGGTTTACTATCTTCTCCATCAGCATCTTTGTTTTTGCATCTATTGAATTTGTCAAATTTTGACAGGCTCTTAAAAGAAGCTAGAAAGCGGTGCTCTTGCTGCCACACACACTCTAAACGTGTTTGTGCTCCATTTATATGCGTGGCCTGTTATTTGCATTCTTCTCAGGTGGTCACATGTTCTTTTCCCTTTGTTTGTTCATCACTCTGCATGTAGGCTTGTCTGTCTGTGCAGAATCTGTCCATCTGTGCGTGTACACTTCCACTTGTCTGATTAAGTGCTGTGAGGCCAACGGTGTGCTCTGCAGGTGCATGTTCTTCACCGGGCTTTCTCTCCTGAGGTTTTTAAACTCCCATGATGCTGTCCCAGGCGTTTCTTTCTTCTGCTGCTGCCAGAGCAGCCAATAACGCCATCAATTATTGTTTTATTCTTAGTAGATCTATTGATTGCTTTTTCAACTGATTTACCAAACGTATACTTGAAACTGTTCAAAGACAGTGAGAAAAACATATCCGAGCTACACAAAGCCCGAGACATCTACAAATAACAAAAAAATTGTGATTTAATTAAAAAAATGTAATGTAATCGGTCAGCTGTAACATCTGAACGCCATTGTTTACGACTGAGTGTGTGAAAAATTGTTTGCAAACTGAGCAGTCTAAATATCTTAAAGTAATGTACTGTAGTAATGGTTCAGATAGATGACTAATGCATAAGCAGTTGAAATAGTTAGCTGAAATAATAAGCTAAAGTAATGGATTCACTTTTTAAATAGATGGCTAATGGATAAATGTTGATTGAGCTGAAAGTAATGAATCAATAGCTGAAATAGATGGCCAAATTAAACGGTTAATAAATTATCTTAAATGTCCAGTAACTTTTATATCAATCAAACATCTTTTAATAAGTGTCTTCTTCTTTCGATTACCTATTTTCTCAGATTAATTTTTTTTTAAATTGTTTTTAAAAAATGGCTTTTAAGCAAGAGAAAGTGTGTGTGTGTGTGTGTGTGTGTGTGTGTGTGTGTGTGTGTGTGTGTGTATGTGTGTGTGTGTGTGTGTGTGTGTGTGTGTGTGTGTGTGTGTGTGTGTTTCTGTGGAGATAAAAACATTAGTCAAGGTTTTCCAGGAATTTGTGTTTAATTTCTTGAACAAATGGTAAGTTGATTAGGAGAATGCTTTCGCTACAACACCTGTGTTTAGTCTTTGGTCTATCAAAAATCCGGACTTTAGTCTAAAGTTTCCTCTGTGAAGAAGCAATTCATCACATTGTAAAAAAAAAAAAAAGCACTTCAAATTGAATTACTCACCTTCGCTCTCTCTACATCTGGTTTCCCGTTATTCATGTCCTTAAAACTTTGTAATCTCACGGAAGCCTCTTTAGCATTTATGTGTGAAGAGTTGAAATCAATGTCACTGGCTTCAGTTGGTATAGTTTGGACTCCGAAACTAATGAATCATCTTCCATTTTATATGTTTTCTTTGTTTTGTCTGTGTGTGTGTGTGTGTGTGTGTGTGTGTGTGTGTGTGTGTGTGTGTGTGTGTGTGTGTGTGTGTGTGTGTGTGTGTGTGTGTGCTGGTACACCCACACTTTTCTGTGTGTGAATGTATGTGTACGTGCCTATTTTGTTTAGTTGTGCCCACAGTACTGGCCAGAAAACGGAGTCCACCGCCATGGACCCATCCAGGTGGAGTTCGTCTCTGCCGACTTGGAGGAGGACATCATCAGCAGAATATTCCGGATTTACAATGCAGCACGGGTACGGTGACATGGGAGGGTCACGCTTCAGACCGAAAGTCATTTGTTTAGGGGAAAAGAACAAACACTGAATTTATGTGATCATGTACTTTGTTCTGCTCTGCTAGCCAATTTTTTGTGTAACTTTTACAACTTGTTTGTCTTCTCTGCGGTTATCATCACAACAGCAAATTTATTCTGTGGCTGCACACCTCACACGTCCCACTCATGCGCCGGCCTGTCCATTCAAGCTGTGCAGTGCCAGTGTCGGTCTGTTCTTTAACTATGCTGCTGCACCAGTGATTGGACCGAGGTGTGATCGCCTCGAGTCACATGTCTCTTAGACAGCTTGAGAAATGTTCACACGTAGTTAAAAAAGGTAGAAGTTGAACTCTCCGACTGCTCCTTCAATAAACACCCTTTGGGTAGAACATGGACCTACCTGAAAACATCAGAACAGAGATTTTCTTTTCCACAACAATACAATGCAAAATACACCACCTTCCATTTCAGAAACAACCTCCTTGTTATTCTGGACCCCCCCCCCCCCCCCCCCCCCCCCCCCCCAAGTTCACAAGATGAATCTGAGGATTCACAAGAGGATTGATGCGAGAGGAGAGAATTTCAAATATATTTCTTCCACACCAAATTCTATTTATTTTTCAGATTTTTCTCTATTTATTCCTACTCTTGTTGAATGCTATTCAAATGAAATATTTTTTTTTTATATACTGCTCACAACTCATAGAAAGATTTAACCCGTGACAAGGGGGCACATGTACAATTTTAGTTTTAAAAGGACATGAGCCAAAAAGTGCTTTACATCAGTGGTCCACGATCATTTTCAGCTTGTGCCCCCCTAAAATAAGACAGTCTACTTGTGACCTTTAATTACAGGACACGTTTGGTAAGCAGCTCAGTCAAAGACTATTTTCCTTCTAGTTTTATTTGAAGGATTTCTCTCCCAGTATTTCACGTGAAAAATAAATCATCCTGTGACCACTTTGATAATTCACAGACCTTGCTGTGAACGGTTTTATTGTAAGTACTTTGTAGTGAAGAAATAGTCCCTATGAAAGCTGTTGACAGCGTGTTGACCATCAAGAGCAGCAAGCACGCTGATTATGGATTAACACAAGTTGTAAATTTCATATTTCAAATATATGAGCACCGCAAACCAAATTCACTTTTTATTGGAGTGGCACATTTCAGAGACGCATATCTCACAACTTTGGCAAATAAAAACATGCTCGGCTAGATGCCTCTACAGGTAGCTCCGCCTATGTATTTTATGGTGTGTGGGGGAAGTGACCTTTTTATTTTGAGCAACCATACATCACTGCACAGTGAGGGTCCTGGCCTGCGCCGGCGTCACCTGCAACCACCTGCGTAAGCTCCTTACCCTTACAGTCTGCCCACAGTTGTCAACAATCACTCCTCATATGTGCGTGCTATGACACCGTCTGGACGGCAGAGGCACCACCACCACCATGTTAAGTGGAATACAATCTAATCACACATGATCTCTGACAAGTGTTATTGATTGATACGTCTGAGTGTGATTCAGAGTGTCTGTAGCTCTTAACTATCTGTCTCCAGCTGAGACTGTGCTCATCTATCAACCCATCTATGCGCGCATTCATCTCTTCAGCGACTCTTCCTACCCTTATCCATCTCTTGTCCTACTTGTCCCCATCAAGGCTTAGCTTAGCTGCATCTTTACAGTCTGATTGCATCGTTGCACAGCAGCGATTAACCCCCCCCCCCCCCGCGCGCCTCGACTGTGTGTGTGTGTGTGTGTGTGTGTGTGTGTGTGTGTGTGTGTGTGTGTGTGTGTTAACCTGGGATAACCAGAGTGTCCTTCCCCTCCAGCCTCAGGACGGCTACCGGATGGTGCAGCAGTTCCAGTTCCTGGGCTGGCCCATGTACAGAGACACACCCATGTCCAAGCGCTCCTTCCTCAAGCTAATTCGACAGGTGGACAAATGGCAGGAAGAGTACGACGGAGGCGAAGGACGCACTGTGGTCCACTGTCTGTAAGTTATCGCTACACTCAGGGCAGAGGGAAGTTCAGTCAGCGCTGCCATTAAAAATGAAACATCTCCACCTACTGACTGAAGAGCTTCACTGCATCATCCCTCAGTCAGCTTTATTGTCAATCCTTCCTGCTTTCTATATTCATCGAAACTTCAGTTATCTTTATTTTTTTAATGCTTGGCTTGTTTTTTTTATAAATCTAGGAATGGAGGCGGCCGAAGTGGGACATTCTGTGCCATCAGCATTGTGTGTGAGATGCTTCAACACCAGCGCTCTGTGGATGTTTTCCACGCTGTCAAAACACTAAGGAACAATAAACCCAACATGGTGGACCTACTGGTGAGAAGCACCGCAGCAGCACTTTTGTCAGACTTTATATAGATACATAGTTTATTATAACCTCCCAAAGTACCTGATGGTAGTTAAACTGGATACTCCAGCATTTTATATTACTTCAATAAAGTTGGTGGACTTATATTTTATAAAAGAAAAAATAACCTGGTAAATACTTCTTTTATGCTCTATGCCCCTACTTTTTAATGCTTTGCCATTTCCAAGCCCGTCTAGTTTGCAGTAATATATTTGTTATTTGTTATTTGTTTTATCTTCATTTCAAAAATTGGTGGATGACTCCTTTAAAAGTCACAAAATGTTACTTTCTTTTGGTCAAACAAGTTGCCCAACTTTACAGGTACCGAGATATTATACATCTAAACCTTTTGGTGATCACAGTAGATGATTCAATTCATGGAAATATTATTTCACATGGGCCTTGTATTTTACACTTTGATTCTCTTTAGATTATTTAAGTCGTTAATAAAGAAAGAAATGTTATGTAACAAATTACAGTGAAAATATAATTATAAGATACCGGCACGTTGATAAACAATCTAATTACACTGATATTTAGTCAAAGTGATTTTATTAGTTTTTTGTTATTTCTTTTGACTAGTCTGTTTAGCTCCATGTCTCAATTATCAAACAGGCAACTGACCCTTTTTGGGAGCACAGATCCTCAGGGGCCACAAAACCTTGGCTTTGCTCATATTATCAGCTTTACATATATGTGTGTATGTACATATATGTGAATATTTTAGTACAATTTGATTTAGCACATTATCTGAGATGAAAAGGGCCTCCTGCCCTGTTACCTGATAAGGGCCCTGTCTTTATTTCAGATGATATTGTGTTTACACAGTGCATATTCTTAAATGAATAAGGGCTTATTAAGTACTCCAGCATAGCAATACGGCATATCATTTACAGAGAGGGTGTATTGGGGAGGAAGGGGAGGTTAAATCTGTCGGTGTACTCCGTCACAACTGCTTGTGAAAAAGTCAAATAGCTTCGGACCCCAATAGTGGCCCAGATGCTCTTTTTTTTTCTTCTTCTCTCTAGCAGGTTGATCTGGCCATGTTCGCCTCTCTAATGTTTTTGTTTGTTTCCGCTTGTCTCATAGGACCAGTACAAGTTTTGCTATGAAGTGGCACTGGAGTACTTGAACTCTGGGTAACTCGGAGCTACTGAACCCGCCAGAGACTTAAAGTTTGGGACATTACAGAAGACTGCAGCTCACATGTGTGCATTGTGCTAAGTGCGTGTGTGTGTGTGTGTGTGTGTGTGTGTGTGTGTCTTACCGACTCGACAGGAGCGAGGTATGCACATAACCATACATGCAGCTCTTTTTTTGACCAGCTCTCTTCTTCTTCTAGATGGGGAAAGGTAACTGAGTTGTACAGTGTTAAATATCGCCGCCTGTTTCTGTCAGTACCGGCTAAGGAAGCCAGCAGGAGCACAATGAGGGTCTATTTTTTTTCTCCTCTGCTGTGAGTCTCCTCCTCTCTGGATCCCTATTTCTCTCTGCCTCTGTCTCTCTCAGCCGCCTGTAGTCCCGTGGTTGTTGCCTTGAGCCTCATTGGACGATGAGCGTTAAATATTCTCCAGTTTTCCGTGGAATGCGATTACACTGTACATAGCGTTAACGTGTTCATTTTACTCTCTCTGATTTTAGTTTTTTTGCTCATTATTATAAGTCATTAAATGCAGGAGCTCAAAGCCTAAATGTTACTAAATGTCCTGTAAATTTCTGACTTCTAGATGATTATTGCTTAATACTGTATGTTGGGGACAGCTGGCTCAGTCTACATCTGCTTACCTTATTTCCTGTACAGGGATCCAAAGCTTTATTTGCTCTTCCATTTGAATTCTTGTTGTGCATATTGTACATATTTCTGTAGATTATTTATTCACAGTATGTACTTTTTTTGTGACTCGCAGTAAGTGACAATCATGTGTTCTCTAGGTTTGGTTTATTGACTGTATTGTGTGCTCTTTTTTTTTTTTTTGGTCACTTGTGTGACAGATCAATTCCACTGTAAAGAAAAAAAGATATTATATAAATGTATCTACAATATAAACATTGGATTATGTATTTCTGAGTGGAGCTGGAAAAGATGGCATTAGGGGGACATCTGTTGGAGAGATGAGGAACAACACAATCACTTCCACGCCACAGGATTGATCCGTTTTCAAGATATTGCCTTTAGTTATAATTGTATGCTACAACATGAATGATGGCTTCCCTGCAATTTTGCAAATGGATACAGTTTTGTTTTGAGACAGTTTGTTAAATGAAATGATGAAATTTAGGTTCTCACAGAAACCGGGACCCTGATTGGACTGATTGGACAAAAAAACACTACAAAGAGGTAAACCGTCTGACTCCTTACATTACAGTTCACATGATGCAAATTTGACTAAACGGGCAGTAGTTAGCTCACGTTTAGTGAGAGAAACAAATGTTGCATCGTGATAATGTTGAAGGGTATATGGTAAAAATATGTATTTTCATTGATAGTTTACAGTTCTGTTAATATCTAAGATGTATAAATCTATAAAAGAATATCTGAAATTCTTTAAAGGAACAGTGTTTAGGCCTTAGGAGAATCTATTAGCAGAAATGGTCATATTTTTCATTAGTGTTTCAGCACCTGAAACTAAGAATTGTTGTGTTTTTGTAAGTTTAGAACGAGCCCTTTACATCCATATATGAAGTGGGTCCTTTTCACACATGTTGCACCGCCATGTTTCTAGAGCAGCCCAGAACAAACTAACCAGACACTGGCTCTCCACAGAGCTTTTCTTGGTTTTACGTTACCTGAAGGCCATTGTAGTTCTCCAACACACTTTAAAAGGAGAGGAGTGAGCAGAGAGATATTCAGTTGTTTGCAATCTGCAACCTCACCAGATGCCACGAATGCTAATTCTACTCCCAAACAGACACACTGACAGCTACGCCACAGACGCCTAGCAGTTCTGTTCATAGTGTCTCAGAATCAATGGGTTCTTCAAATGGGTTTTTGGTGAGTTCTGTGGTTAACACAAGCTTAAGAGGTTTTTAAGTTTTGTTCTGCAATATAAAATACGTAACTAAATACCCTTCTTGTGAATTTTCAAGCTTTTACGTGTCTTAAAAAATGTGGTTGCTAACAAGTGGCAAAATGAGACTACAAAACATCACCGACTAGTTTACAGCCTCAATACTCCCCACCGTTTGCCTTTTAATTCTGCCGATTGCATTCACTCTTCAAAAATCATAAAAGTGGTTTATGAAGATTCACAAATGCTTTTTGAATCATTTGTAAAGATCATATTGCTGAACAAAACATATATATCTATCCTACATATTTGGTTTGCCAGAGTTTATTTTCTGCATTAATCCAAAACGGATAAATCCCGTTGGCTTCTTGTGGAGGGAACCAGTGCGATGCTAACTTCTGAGGTTGGCCTACAAAACTACCTCATATTTGCACCACTCTGTACACTTGAAGGACAAGCTCCCCACATGCGCAGTATGCGTACAGCAAATAAGCCATACGCAGACGTCCGCACAGATCCTGTTCTAATTACTTTAAAAAAGTTATTTCAAACTGATAACTTGATGTTATTTCATTAAGTTCTAGATTGTGTTGTTAAATATAACGTTCTCAATTAAAGGCCTTAGATTACTCACCTAGGTGTACATATTATGATGAACACTTGTAATGATAGCCTATAATGCAATCCAATACAGCAGCCCTGCAATCAATACTACCTGTTTGAGGGTAATCATGTTACATGTTTAAAATGTTGGAGAGGTGGTCATTTAACTCTTAGGTCATGTTTCGAGGCTGTATTTATTGGGATACATCATATTGTAAAGTTGCTCCCTGTATTTTTTTTAAAACAGGATCCATAATTATTAATTAAACTTGAAGAAATATTTACTTCTTTTCATCTGGCCCATCTCCACACTTGTTCTCAAAAAATTGTTTTTTTTTTACAAAAACATGTTTTACAGTTTTACCTGTGTGGTGAGTTTGAGACGTTGGAATCAAAGGCAACACATTTAGATTCTTACAAATGATTCATTTAAAAAAAATAAACCAATTGACATCAAGCTTCTCAGTCTTTATACTGACTGCCAGAAAAGACCTAAATTTGTTTTCAGAGCACAAGTAGACAAAGACCTACCTCTAAAAAGCTTGTCAGGGACTTGCAGCACAGCAACAAAAACTTAAGTTCTACACAGATGGTGGACGAGCAAAATTGGCTTTTCAAGTTTATCGTTAAATGTAGAGGAATGCGGACTGTTTCGTTTGTAAGTGGATTCATTAATTGAACTTTTTCTTTCTTTTCTTTTGTTAATTGGATTTCTATGTCAGTTACACCTAGTATAGTGTAAGTGAGTACGTAGTGCATTCACACTGGAAAATATCTCTGTACTAAATTAACTTGATTTTTTGAGTGCACTTTTGACAAATTATTCTCCTACAATGTATTGCATAAATGATATTTTATGAATAGATTATTTGTTGATTAATGGTTAGTACAGTTTCTATACACCAACTGTAAAAACGTTGATAGACCATTGTGCCATCTGATTCATTTGGGTTTGTCGCCCTCTGGTGGTATCCATGAGTACTTTTCCTGAACTTTCTCCTGTATTGCAACATTTAACATTATTCATTCAGTTGCACAGATACATGTGGCCGTGTCCAAGACCGTGTTTTTAGTGGCACCATGTTCAGGTTTTACAACTGAGTAAGATGCTTGTAATATACACATATTTTAAAAGTACATGACTTTTGCTGTTGGAAAGGTTCAGAAGTCTCCATCAAGGTCAAACTTAATTATATGGTACTGTTGGCCTGCAGATATAAACATCAAAAGTTTTTCTGACATAAAAAACTTGAAAGGAAAGAAATCTCTAATCATATCTTTACATTTCAATTTATTTTTAAAGAGTGAGCAAATTAACCTCAATTGTTTTATTCATATGCTAACCAATCAACACAGGTTATCCCCCATGTAAAAGATAGAATTGCTTAGCACTGAAGGGTCGCGGCAGACAGCTGGTTTGGCTGAGTATTACATCCATGTGTGAAGGATTGGAAGTACTTGCACATAAATGTTTCTTGCTGTTATTAATCAGCACATTCACTTGTATTGATTGTGAAGTGAATACAGTAGCGGGAAGCTAATTTGACAGTTTAAAGAATAAGAAAGTGTGACAGCTACAGCTGCAACAGAGCACCCTTCTGACCACATGCTGCAACACACATGAGGCTTTCAACCACAAGAGGTCAGTGTAAAAATGCTTTTTTATGGTATTATGCCACTCTTGAGGAATAGTGAAGTAAGCTTGGAAATAAGGTTTTAATAAAATTGTTGTTTTAATTGAGCCTATTATTGTGCAAACTCATGCATCTCTTTGCAATTCTACTGTCATTAGTCCCAGGAATAAAGCCTTAGACTAGGGTGGTTAATGAGCAACTCACAATGTCCGGTTCAAAGCATTCCATTTCTTTAAAAAAATTGATATTTGGCTTGTGTTGGCACCTAATGCACTGGTTTGTCTATACAGGCTGCAGCAGTGCCTAGAGGAATTTGTGAAAAGAGGAATCTTTGGCACATCCTCATGGAAGCTGAGCGTCTCATCTTTTCCCCTCACAGACTGTTCCAGTCGGTCAGAGCCACGGGCGCTGTGGCACCAGGGATGGTTTCATATTTCATTGCAGCACTGCTGGTGAATTATTTCTCTGTTCACACAAGGAGACCGGGGAGCTGATGAGCCGAAGCAAGGAGTGGAGGGAGATCGAGGAGACTGGGGGCTGCTCCTGCTGCCGAGGCTTGATGTGAGTTGAGCTACTGGGAGAGTCCACACCAGATGTTCCCTGAGCTAAAGTCCAGAAGCTCAAGGACAACATCTGGATACGCAAAAAACATGCTTACTGAGCTGCACAATAGTTGATGTCTGGTGCAATCGGCAACTGAGATTTGTACCAAGTTCATTCCTTGGATTTAAGGCATAAAAACAGATTTTGCAAATTAAGTTTATTTCTCAGGTGACATTCTCAATAACTCTATAAACTATTTGCTGTATGCATGAATGGATTACATGGCAGGTCAGGGGGCTCTGGCATGTTAATGTACTGTAGTATTTAGTATGATATCTGTGCAGAGGAGGGTCAGCAAAACAACCTGGAAAAAACACACCAAAATGACCACAAAGAGATGTCAAAGAAACACAAGAAAACCTCAGAGACTGAAAACATCATCAATGAGATGCCAAGTGACCAAAACGACCACAGAGAGGCTCAAAATTACTACAAAGATACTCAAAACGACTTTAATGAAATGAAAGGAGACTGCAAAATCACCACAAAGAGATTAAAAATAGCCAAAATAATTAGAAAACGGTTGAGAGGCTAAATACAACCACAAAGAGACACAAAGGCCACATAGAGGCTCATAACTTTGTTCCACAACCTTGATTGTAATTTGAGAGTGAGTTTACTTCATTCCAGACATCATATTGCAAGAATCAAGTTTCACATTTTCCAAAATGGTAGGCATTACATTTGGGGATGAATGTTTTATGAGTTGCAATTGAGAGGACCAAGGTCGCTGTTGCAGATGGCTCTGCATTTTGGCATCGCATGTCCAGAAGATGGCAGTGTAGTGCAGACAAAGCTCACAGCGACACAATGTCAGCTAAAAGCAACGGCAGTGGTGGAGAGCTCTATTTAACACTCTTACGGACTCAATTTGCCTTAAAGCTCATATGCAATTCAAGTAATTAACATGTTATCCCCAAAAGTCAACATTTCATGAATCCTGTAAAGAAATCAGAAAAGAGTTGATGTATAAAATGCCCTGATGATGATAAGAGCAAATGTTTCAGGTTTGTATTCATGCAGTTAAGGTGCGTATTGTTATGCCCGTCATTCAGCACATCTAGATGTGTGTCACAGACGGATACAGGATTACATTTGTTTGGTCTCCATCTTGAATATGCATACTGAAGTCATGAACATCATATTATTTTCCCACACCCCGGTCTCCTCTGCGCGATTGTGAACAATGTAATAAATAAACCAATAAATAATGAATGACTCCCCAATTGCCGATGAAAGATTAAGCGGTGTGTTTTCTCATCATCAAGATGCTCGCTGAATTGCTGGACGCAGCCTCCTCTAAAACAACCATCCAGCACTCACACATACATCATTGCAGATTCTCACACATGTGCACACACACACACACACACACATGCACACATGCACACATGCAACAACTGCAGAGCCACACATAGGTCAAAGGGTAGCTGAAGCAACTGGAGGACAACAGCCTGTTTCAATCTCTAGGGACTGGATTATTCTCTTCTCTCTCTCTCTCTCTCTCTCTCTCTCTCTCTCTCTCAGCCTGCCTTTATCTCTTTACCACCACCCCCCCCCTATTGCTTTTCTACCACAAACACAATCACATAGACTGTATGGCAAATCTGTCTGAGAACAGAAGTGGACATCGTCTTCACTTCACAGCCCACATGTGGCTTTCCATTCTGTATATTTGAATTGACTACAACAGACTGGGCTTCATGCGGCTATATGATCAGAATTAGTTTTTTTTATAATTCTTTTTTTTTTTAATCACCTCTCGCATAATCTCAATTTGACCAAATCTCAAAATATCTCTACATTTGTAACGTTTCAAAGCCTCTAATCAATCCTACATCCTCGTTATTCTTTTGGAGAATGATGCAGCAGCTGTTTTAAGCTGACTTCCAATAATTCAGGGTATTTGCTTTCAGTTCCAGCCCTGCCATCGAGCGTTTGCCAAGGGGGAGCGAGCGATCAATCAATGGACCAGTTTAACATACAAAAAAAGAGGCCCTGTCTAGCTCTCACATCCGAGGCAAATCCATATCTCATATTTCCTCCGTTTCCATGCAGATGGAGGGGAGAGAGTAAGATGTCTCTGCTCCCTTGACATTGTTCCTATCACCCCCTGACAGTTTGATGTGATTGCATTGTCAGCCCTCTGAGTTTGCTGGTGCTGTAGTACTCTTGGTTAGAGGCTGCATGAGAAAAGGCTGGAGAAACAGTCTTCCCGGGCACAGATGTGGCATACATATTTCAGTAGTTTGAGACTACATATTTTAGAAGTTGCAAGCTTAGTGTCAACCCACAAGTGGATAGCCTAGTTTGGTGTATGGCTGGATTATTGCATCACTTTCACCCTTTCTTAAATGGGTCCAACAAGCAAAAAATGTATGCACACAAACACACACACACACACACACACACACACACACACAAATGCTGGCGTCAGAATATCTATTCCCATCATGTCAAAAATGCACGAGAAGCAAAATAATATTGGGAATCTGCCCGAGGTCAAGTCCTCATCTAAGTCGATCTAATTTCCTGCAACTCGGGGGGGCGGGGGGTGCTGACGACTTGGCCCCCCCATGTTACCGTGGCAGCCAACAGTCCCCCTCTCTACATATGATCAGTCTGTTGCCATAGCAGCCCCGTAGAGCTTTTCCTGCCAGTCAGTCTAGCGGAGAAGATGAGTGAACCAGCGGTGCCCCCATCCAAAGAGGCCTGCATGTCTTCATCTGTTGCCATGGCACCGTAATAGCGTTCCGGATAGATTTGGCATGGCGGGGAGTCAGTCCCTTTATCTTCCAACGCGTAATATTGAGCCGTGCTCGCCTGTGTTCGGCGGTCACAACATGGTGAGCAGACAAAGGGAGCCAAAGGGGTAGAAGGTAGATGTCAAGATAGGGTGTCTTTATTGAGATCTAGAGCGGTGCTAGGCTTAGCCGGGGCTGCTCTGCTATAGACTCAATTTGCCTTAAAGCGTATCGGGTGCTAATTAGGTGGTACATATAGAGATGTTGTATGTTGGGGAGACATGCCTGACAAGGCAACCTGGAGTGGACGCTCCAGCTGTCTCACTTTGTATTAGAATGAGTGGTCGTGTGCAGTCATGCTACATTTGCAGTGACGATGTCTGAAAGCAACAAGGAAATCAGAGAGCCAGGCCAGTTCACCCTTAAATAGAGCTGTGACCAGTTTACATTGGAATTACCGTCCACTACAGAAAGAAAGTGCTGTTTTTGGAAAGAATGTATTTGTTTAATTTTGTAAGTAATTTTTCACTCTTTTGAGCAACACAAAAGAAGTTCCAGTCCTGTCTGTCGATTTGTGTTGGAGGCAAAAAATACAAATATCTTTAAAAAACTTTGACAAATAAAACCTAAACTACCCGCATGGCTATCATGTTTGTTTGTTTTTTGCAATTTGGTTGACCTCGCATATTTATATTTAAAACATGAAAATAAAATGGAGGATGAGCAACAACATAAAATTAGTTTTCCCCACAGCTTTTCTTAAGAGAAAATACTTCAAGGTTTTATAAGTGACATTCAAGGTACATGAAGGTTGTTGTGTTTTGCAAGCTTATGTCATTGCTCTGAGAGTATATATATCTAGCCAGTCAAGATGACTCTATATGCAACCCTATAGAGACTGTTCTCGGCTGTGGATCCTCACTGCCAGAGCCTCGTGTGTCGGGCTTTGCCTGTAGTGAGATGATGGTAGTGCTGGGATTACACCCATCGCTCCCACCATTTGGTAACCTCACTGTGAGGACAAAGAGGAGGTTGAACATGACTCATGTTCGGCTCCTTGAATCGTTTCCCAGACCGACGCTGCTGCTGCTGCCCTGCACTCTCTGAGGAGAAAGAAGACTACATGTAGATTTGTAGAACTGGGCAGTATGGAGTTCTCTCACAGCGCAGGAGCGTCATCTTTTTATTTTTTGAAGGATGTCTCCCTCTCTTTGTTTGCTGAGATTCTTCCCTTAAGTCTTCCGATGGGAGCCACTTGTATGATATAGGAGCCAATGTTCACCATCATGGAGTATGTGGAGGTCTCACGGCAAGAACGTCTCTGTGTTAAGGCTCCTATCTCTGGTTCTGCAGAGTTAACATGGAGGGGAAGACCAATGCTCAGCAGTTGAGACCTGTTCCCCACACAGGTTAAGAAGATGGAAAATTCCTTGTGGCAACTTGGTCAAACATGCCAGTCAATTACTTTTTTTAATACGACCTGCCTTGTCAGATTTTCTTCCAAACGTATAACAAATTATACCCAAATTTGCAGAAAATCAGCTAAAGAAAACGCATAATGATGTGTATTTTCGTCCGCAAGTCTACTAATATGCTAACAAAAGGAGATGGGTGCATTTAGAAGAAAAGTTGCCATTAAACCATGTTTGTTATCTAACTATAAAGCAAGGAATCTCAGTCTGTCTGTCTGTCTGTGGCTATGAGCTTCGTATATCTCGACAAGCGTTAATCTGTGTCGAATTTGGTGCAATTTGTCTATTGATATTGATCGTGACGCAAACTTAGAATAAACAAGGGAAAAGCACTCGGAGCCGGAGTGTGAGACTGGGTCCAGCATGTCGTCCACAACGGGACTGTCTTGCATGCGCTGCACTTCCTGTTGCGGCTTGATAACACATAGCATTATAACTGAGCTCTTCTACATGAACAGAAAGCCAACTGGAGGCTGACTCGATTCAGAGTGTATTTCATCGCTGCAATTTTTTTTTCAACCACCAAATTTCAATCAGTTTCCAATTTAGATGGACAAATTATCTGCAAGGATTACTCCCCACCTTAAGCTGTGTTTACCCACAGTCAACATCTGACATAAAAAGCAAAACCTCAGCATCTTCCAGTCCCTCAAGAGAAGAGAACGGCCCAAGATCCTTGTTTCAGCCTACGCACGTCTTTAGACCCCTGGAGTGATTCTCTCCATGGTGGAGAAAGATGCTCTATACTTTCCCCGCCTTCCATCTGATCTCAGTCCTCATGCGCATCCGTCCATCATTAGAACCTGCAGGGCTTCATTCTGCACATCCTACTATCAACCGTGTGTGTGAGCAATCCATCTTATTATGTCAGGCTGTGCGGGGAGGTCCTTGGCCACTCTGTCTTGAAGCATTTCTTTGCAGATGTAAGGAGGCAACATCTGGTGTTACATTTGTCTGCCCGTCAGTGGGAATTGCCTTCAGGAACTCCTCTCTCTGAAAGGAGCTGTTTAAGCCCTTAGAGACAAATCTGTCACTCACCTTCAGCTGAGAACAAGTAGACGAAGCTATACTAGCAGCACTGACAAATGAGTGGAAAATGTTGACGCTTGATCTATCCAGCCTTGTGTCAAAGGTGCAGGCGGTAATATAATGACACTTAGAGGCTTCTCTTTTCACACGGCAATGTAACAATTGTGCATCGTTTGATTGTGCAGATCTTTAAAACTCTTGGTTGTTGGCGGAGTGAGCTCACTTATTAATGGGCCTATGAACAACACAGTGATTTCATTTCAGTCACAGCTAAATTCATATATTGCATCGCTGAGATAAGTTGTAAAAGAAAATGAAATTGCTCCATAAATTTGCAGCTGAAAACTCTGCAGGATGTGAGTGATGCTGTTGAGTTGAGCTGAACAAAGATCCCTGTGAAACACTGCAGTCCCTCACCGTGCCTTAAACGATTCAAGCTGTTTTGGATTACTTTGTGTCAGACATTCCCCATGATCGTCAGTGTTATCGTGACAATGCTGCAGAAACAATGATATATTTCAGTGAGGAATTTAAACCCTTTTCAAAGTTTTAGAGTTTTCTAAATGACTGCAAAAACTTTACAAACTAAATGAAATGGTATACGTGACAGATAACCAGCACAGACCTCAGCAAAGACTACTTGATGTTTTGTTTTCTGTAAAAGCCGATAGGCCTACTCCTCAAACCTGCAATAATTGAACATATCACACCTTTTAAACTGCTATTACATTTTTTCAATTCAATTCAAATCACAAATTTGCCTCAGAAAGCTTTACAATCTGTACAACATACAACATCCTCTGTCCCAGGACCCTCGTATTGGAACAGGAAAAACTAATATGGTGAACTTCTTTATCAAACTGTTGCTTATTTACACATCCAGTGCAACATTATATGTAAATTAAATCTAAATTATATTAATTCCTCAATTCTAGAGCTAAATATCTGGCTCTTTAGCCCCCAAATGCTCCACTATGCTCCCCAGCTAGTTGCTGACTGTGTCTGTCTGTCATTTGGTGCTGAGCAGGTAGGTTACTGTGGGTGTTTAGAGCTTTTTCACTAAAAATAGCTGCCTGCTGCGGCTGAAAACAATGCCCTGAGAGCAGTTAGAGTGAAACTTAACAGTGAAGTTCGATGCTGGACGGCTGTGAACTTCCTCTTCACTGATTTATGTAAACAGAAGATCCAGTTATGTGGTGAAGCGTTGACGATGCACAACAAGGGCGCTGTGCGCATTAACATAAAGCAAAGTCAGAGCACATAACCAACTGTCTGTGTCGATAATGAAGTTAAAACAAAAGAGCCGATCGGTCTTTGTCCTTCCACACTCCACTGCTCTAAGTGTGTTTCAGAGGAAAGTGATGAGTAGGCACTCTCACTGGAATGTTTGGTCTGAGGCCAGTGTACAGCCTTCTTTGTTGTTGTTTTTCCCTCACTTCCACCGACTTCACACTCCATATTTCTGTCTCTCACTCCCGCTCTCCCGAGCAGCAGAAGGTGATAACAGTAGAGTGTACAGCATGTCTGAGTGGTTTTACTCAACATGTTCTGCTGACCGCGCTCATTATGTAAGGAGGATTTTTGGCAGTAGTGATCATTTACTATAATAACCAGCACTGTGACAAAATTAGTTTTTCTGTGTTGTGTTTATCACAGAGGTCCGACAACTGGGTAATGTGGATTCGGACCTTACATGCCACGGCCGTGTCACCAAATTAACCAGAACAATCCCAACATCCAATGGTTGTAGTTGTATTCCAGTCAGAACCAAAGTGGTGGGCCAGCTGACATTGCTAACCCTAGAGCCATGCTGCAAGCACGGCTAAAAATAGATCTAAATTAAAAGACTTCTTGTCACACGTAACTGCAGAGAAATTTACATTTTCCACTTGTCGGTTGGAATACTGCAATGCCCTCCTCAGAGGATACTTTTGGTTTTTATAGATTATACTAGTTGCTGGAATATTTTACCATGTAGCAATATTTTAATATCACAAATGTATCAAATAACTTACAACAAATAACCCACAGAGACTTCATTCACTGACGCCACAGTTCCGGTGTCGGTTACAGACCATTTCAAATGTGGGGGGCAGGCTGTGGCCATATGCGATCTTTCACATCTATTACATTTTAGGAGGTAGAGCGGTCGTCCACTAATTGGAAGGTCGGTGGTTCATCCCCGGCCCCTGCAGTCTATATCTTGAAGTGTCCTTGGGCAAGATACTGAACCCCAAATTGCTGTGAGTGTGCATGTGAATGTGTATTGCTCCCGATGAGCAGGCGGTAACTTGTACGGCAGCCTCTGCCACCAGTGTATGAATGTGTGTGTGAATGGGTAAAGCTGACTTGTTTTGAAAAGCGTTTTGAGTGGTCGCTAAGGCCTGAGCGCTATATAATGCGGTCCATTTATCAGCTCCATAGGTTTAAACCCAATAAAACTCATTCAGTGCTAATGTACATGTTATCACTGTTATGAACAATTTCAGTTTCCCCTCTCTGGGGATATTGTTTTGATTTTTTACGGCCCAAAACTGTTTGAGTTCACTCTTAACGCTCTCCACATTTCAACAAGAGCTCTGATAAAAACCCACTGTACGCGAATGGCCAAGCACCAAACAGCAGACAGACGCAGTTGGCAACTAGCTGGTAAACATGGTGGAGGATTTAGCAGCTAAAGAGCCAGACATTTCCCTGCAGACCAATAATGGAACAAGAGAAAGAGTGAATATTGGACGTAGGTCCAGTTGGCCAGAAACACAACACCAAACAGATGCTAATAATAATTCTCTGGATCTGCATGATAGAATAGGCAACTGTTTGCTACAACGTTCACCATATCAGCTTTATAAGGTGATAATATGTCAGAGTTGTGTTTACAGCCGCCCCACCTTGGCTAAAAATCAATTAATGTGGTTTTAATATTGTTAAAGAACAGACTGAAAATATTCCTTCATTTTGATGTTCTTTGCTTCCTTGCCAAGAACAATGCCCTCTATAAGTTTCTCCTTCTTGCTCTTTGATGAAACTTTACTCTGCTTTGCTTTGTGTCTCTTCCTAACCACTATCTTCTTTTTTATGTTATATCAATACAGAAGATTGATGACAAAAACAGGTTGTGTTTAAATGAGATCTGTGACCTCTCCCTGATCCCGAAGACATATGACAGTAACAATAATTTATTTATTCTCAATAATGCTGCCAGTGTGTTGAAGTGAGCTCACAATCATACCGTTCATGGTCAATTTGTTTCATTTTATTGCTTGTTTGTGGTTAATAAATGTCTGAATGTAGGTCAATAATCCAATATGTGGAAAGCTTTCACCTATGGCAGACTTGTATCTTCAGAACACCACTGACAGGCTGTTACTCAGTTCATATCATTCGGTTTGCAGTGGAAAAACTATATAGACAGCTCCGACAGCTCCGGTTTTCAACTGTCCTTCCAGCAGTAAAGGTTAATTTGCCTGATAACACAAATGAGTCTGCGCCCTTAATTCATTGGAAAATGCTGATTAAAATATTAGCATATAAAAAGATGAATGACCTCAAAGATGCTCAGATAAAAGCAGTCAAAAGTGGTTGTGTTAGGTCGACCACGAGATGAAACTCTTTTGATTGGAAATACGTTTCCAGCCAGTTGCTACACAACTGGGAAATGTTGTGATGGAGATAAGTGATTAATGTGCTAAATATATGCAGTAAAAAAAGACTGTATTGTTAGATGAATAAGCAAATCAGCTTTGGAGAGAACCCATGTCATTAAATTTACAGCATATTTGACTGTCCAAAGTCAAAATAATACTCCAAGCGGTCACATCCATCTACCATTTACTGATGTCTTTGTGACTCAATGGAGCCTTTTTATATGATTAAAGAACTTATCCAAAAGAAGAAAACACTCTGGGGAGCTCTCTTGTTTGTCTCCCATCAAACCACCTATAGTCTCCAAAACCTAAACTTCTGTGTCACACAACTGAAAATAGAAATAGGAGTGGAGCTGTGAAAAAGACAAACTGGACACATTTTCAAAAAATCCACTTACAGGATTGTGCTGAAATGATTAACGACTTATTTTGCCATAGCCTACATATTCTTAAGACTCTGTGTTCTTGTTTTGCTCTCTTTCTTGTTTTGAGTGAAGAATGGAAAAGATATCCAGCTTTGTATACCGTCATTAATCAAGGAATGCTTTAGCTACCAAGCAAATACCAAAAAACTCAATATTTTTGCTTTCTCGCCCTGTAGCCTTTGACTCTTCTGAGAAGTGGTGACATAACTGAAATTCATACAGCCAACGCCAAGACGCAACATTCCTTCCACTTGGTTTACCTGCTCAGGTAATATCATGTGACTGCTGCTGTAGCCATGGCAATGAACCCCTGCAGATGCCCTCGACCCCGGCTCCTCTGACGGGCTGATTAGCATGCATGGATGAGGCCTGCGCTCTGGTCCTGTCAGCTCCTGGCATGGGCTCTAGCTCACCCCTGCAGAAGACCCAGCTGGCAGTATGCCTCCCTCCCATCATGCTCACGCCTGCTGAATTCCACATGACTGGACTCGTCCTCCAGGACCCGGAGACCATGCTCCTGTACAGCAAATGTCAGCGCCAGAATGTCTCAGTGAATCACATGCAATGATGGTATCTTTCGAAGTAGAGTCTCTAAATCTGCAACCAAAACAGGTTTTCTTGGACATGTGGTCCTGCTATAAAAACTGACAATATCTTATGTCATCATATATTTCCTCTTGTCTCTCAGAGTGAGCTTTTTTCTTTATTTCTCATATCCTTTTTCATTCTGAACGTCATGCCTTTTGACGGGGCAGCTTACAAAGACGTCAGCTGAAGAAAAATATTCTATGTACAAAGCCGTCAGCTGTCACTTCTGCCCTCTCACTTGATTCTTCAGTGCCTCTCTACCAGCCCTCCAGCCCTCCAGCCCAGATAAAAAGGGACCTCTTCTAAGGTGTTTCATGAGGCATTATAAAACGGTTGCCATGGAGACCCAGTCTGAACAGGCTCCACATACAGGCAGCAGAGTAGGAAATGACAGATGCAATATTTCACATTAGAACAAAAACTGTTTTTTCTCTTGTAAGCACACAGTCTGATGGGCAGTTGTGTTAAAATGCCAAAGATCAAGACCCTGAAAATAGGTCTGTAAGGCTTCGTGTTGTGGTCCGTGAAGCTGCATTGGAGGGATTGCTTCTTGCTCCAGCGAGGTGGGTTCAATGGTATTTTCCGCCTCATTTGGTCTTTGTTGTTGTTTCTCCCTGAAGAGATGACCTATATTATCAAGGATGGGAGATCAAAGAAGGCTTTCTTGAGAGATCTCATGAAGCTTGCATCTTACAAACCCCAAGAATTAGCTCTGATTGCGCAACGGCCTCGCTGCACTGCAAAATGTGGCCATGAAGCCAAACAGTGGAAAAACAGCTTCTTTGTAGCTGCTCAGCCTACAGGATTCATGATCCTGCAGTTTAGGAGGAACAGAGCTTTTGATGTTGAGGATTGTAATTACTGTCTTTTCTTGAGATAATGCACACTCTGCTCATCGCTGTTTATTATCCTCTTCATAAGCATCTAAGTGGTGGAAATAAAGAAAGTTTTTACTTTTTTTGGCAAACTTCAGCACAACTTCAGTCTTAAAAGAGATGTCCGAGTTCTCTATGTAGGGCAAGCTTCCATAACGTTCTCCATATTTTACCCATGAATTCTCATTAGTGTTACCAGCAGATAATATGTGAGCTAATGCTGGCCTCTATTCCTGTTCAGGTCCTTGGTTGCCCATTCATCAGCCATTTATACTGTGGAAATGAAACAAGGTCACCAGTGGGAACCGGCTACCTGCTGGGAGCAAGTGTTCACCCGTCGCTTTGCACTCCCTCACCTGATCCTTTCTCCTTGGTAACCCAACTCCTGGTTCATGTGCCCGCTACAACTGGGTGTCTCGTTCCATTTCCAGTGCTCCGCGTGATGTCACAGACGCCTGGCTGCCGAACATAGAAACGGATACACCAGAAATGCCCATATGTCTCCGTGACCTGTATCAGTCGGTATGCAGTCACGCATCTCATTAGCCACAACTTGACGCAGCATATTGACCGTAATGGCCATTTATCAAAAATAGGTCTTCTCCCTGCAGTACTTGAGCACACAATGGTGCAGAAACTGGGGAACTGGTGTGATTTATGAGGAGGTTCTCCATTGCACTGTTTGAGTTGCCATTGTGCAAGATAATGAACATGGTGCAGCTTCAATCCAAAACTAAAGGTCAATAGTTTGATGTGTGTGCGTTAAATCATTATTAATAGCAATCTGGTTTAGTGAAGGAGAATACTTTATTCACTGTTATTTCTTCCTGACCCTGTTTTGTGCATTGATAGCATCTGTTGTGATTTATGCAGGAGGATGCTGGAGTTTAATTGTGTGATCTTTTGGGGAATTCGTGGAGTTCTAACGGATATTCCAGGTTAGATCAGGTATAACAAATGGGTTTTATACTTAAAGGATAAGTGTGGCCGTGTCATATGTTTTCTTTATGTCAACAATTCCCATGAAAATAATAAAACCAGCAATAAACTGATCCCACTCGCAAGTTATCCGTGTGTGTGTGTATATCCAAAGCCTGATATGTCGTAATCTATAGAGCCCCATTGTTAATAAAATGCTCTCTAGAGCATCAAATGTATATCAATCTGCAGCTGAAAATAGTCCCTTATCAATGTACAATTTATTCCTGTTTGAGTGTCATTTTCTAAAACTACAATGCCCAACTGTTAAGGAAATGTATTAACTAACTTTGTAAATGAATCTATATATTTGTGACTTCTTGTTCAAGCTTCAGGGCCCCAACCAATTGGTGCCTTACTTGCTACAGGCAGGGTAGTAGTCGTAACGTTTTGAGAGAAACTGATTGCACATCTAATTAGACAGGAGGCAGATTTTTCACTCCTCAATTACTCATACTAGAGTGGTTGTTTCCAGTTTAACTGATGGCCCATCATCTCCCCCAAATCTGTAAAAGCTCTCAGCTGCTGTGTCTTTATTTCTAAGGCCTCAGAAGGGAGCACCGCTTTTATGTCTCCAACTGACTCCTGCAGCAAATAAGACGTAATGATGAAAAAGTCTCCCGGAGGGAGTTGATCTCTCACTGAGTCCATATCTCAAGTTTCCCCTTCACCAATTAGCCAGTACAGAAATTAAATGAACCCCCTGCAGCTCCTGATGCTGCTTCATATATATATATATATATATATATATATATATATATATGTGTGTTTTAGCTGTTAACCAGCATATTGCACATAGAAAGAGTGTCTGACAAGTAAAGGAAGCCAGAGGGCAAAGTGAAGGCCGCCTTCTGTGCTCTGGCTGTGTCGATACAAACCATAACAAAGCCGGTTAGATTTCAGGAGGAGATTCACTGGAACTATTTTCGACACTACTGTATTTGTGAGCCCTACCATGGTGCACTGTCCCCTGGGAGCCTGGATGTGTGAGGCACGATCTCTTTTTTTTAAAGCATGAGTAAATGTTATAGAAGCCAAACTGTGACACATCATTCAAGGCGGACAAAACTGGAGACAGGTGTCTTAAATAACCGTAACAGATTATCACTGAGGGTCAAATTGAATTATTGAATTACTGCTGCCGTGTGGATGGGAATGCCCCTCCCAAATACGACAGACCCAGTATTAGGAGTGTGTGACATAACAAAAAGCTCAGAATCTCTACTCTCGCTGTTTCTCACCTGTCTATTCTCTTTTTCAAATTGCCTTTCTTTCTCTTTCTACGACTGAGAATGCCCACTTCATCCCCTTGCCTGAGGTGAGTTTAATACCTGGGGAGGTCTCGATAAGAAATGATTAAGTATGTGAGGGTAAAGTCATTAGGGCAAGTTGGAAAGTCTGCAGAAATTAATGCTAATCTCCTGCCGCTTCTGCAAGAGTCTGCAATCTTTCACCTGTAGGTCACGGAAACTATACTTCACATAACAATGAGATGGCAATAACGTGAGTTTTTCACAAAAGCTGCCTTTTGCCAATAACATACTTATTTCTCCATTGTCCTACATTGTTGAAAGACTAATGAATTCAAGTTTTTTTTCTTCCTCTTTTATGTATTCAATTAATTAAACAGAACAGGTGCTGGCACATCTTTGGCACAGAGCAGATTAGCCACTGTCAACAAAGATCCATTTAAGAGAGCTCGCAGTGAATCCAAGACCTCGTTTTGTGAGTGGCAACTTGGAATCAGACTTTCTTTGAAATACAGAGGAAATAGAAAATATGTCATGTGAGTGTGCTCTCAAACTGATTAAGTGATTGGAATCAAGAGATTTTGAGGGATATCTTGAATATGAGATGGGGGGGATGTGCAGATGATGTGACTAAGGGTGTCGACTTGTATGGTTGTGGTTGGATTCTGCATTTAAAACTGAGTTCATTTCCAAATGTATGTAACACTTTAAGAGAGTGTAATATAAAATGATACAGTAAAAATAGCATTTTTGTCACCGAGCCTCTTATCCAGCTACTTTAAATGAGTGAGATAAGGGTACAAGGACAGTTGGGACAGGCTGGTGAGGCTTCCACCTGTGCAAACACTTGGCCTATATTCAGTTGAGTATTTTGAATCATATTATTTCTACAGGCTGTTAACTAATCTTACTCAATGGTTTTGTCATAATCGCTACTGTCTTTCTCTCCTGGATATGTTCCAACAACATATTTTGGAGTATTTGTTCGCAGTAACAGAGTTTTACGAAATATTAAGTCCCTGTCAGAAGCTCAGAAACATCTGCTGTGTGTCAGTGCCTTCCTATATTGCACAAGCTTAGGGCTATACTAAAAGCTGCTCCAGACCTCCAGACCAACACTGGTTAACTCCACGGATTAAAGACAGCTCTTTAAAACCCCCGGATTATTCGCCATGTCCGTATATACTTTGACTCCCAACTGCGGCATGCACACTTTAGTTTTCTCTGTTCCTTTCCTCTAATTTATGCCATAAACAAGACACATTTCTGGGTCATAAATTCGCAGTCAGCTCTCTGGAGCATCAGCTAGCTTTTATAATTCCTGCTCCCCCTCCTGCGATGTGTGTAGCTGCTGCCTCTGTCTCCTGTCTCACAACACTGAGACACATCTGGACTCTGTCATATTTCATTCTGTTAAACATTGGGACGCAGCATACGAGCAATTATAGCAATGCAACCCAAGGGAGAAAGGTAGGGAGAGGAAAGCACATGCTGTTAGAGATGATGGATTTGGTATTTTTGAATTTGCCTTTCTCTGACCTCACCTGCACTGTATGTGCAGTTTGAAACTCATAACACAGTCATTTATTAATGCTTTGTATTTCCCCCCCTATAATTCTCAGAGATATGCACATGCAGTGTCCGGTGCATGCACCTTATTATCGCTGCCATACAAATTCTGAGATCATACCACAATTATAGACTGTGGCAAAAATGCAACTGGCATTCGTATAATACGCGATTATTATGCAACTTTCATTCAGCAGGTTACTGCTTATTTTGTGTCCAAACATGTAAGACAATCTAGGAACAAAAGATGTGGAAGGGTTAAGAGCATAACGCACAGTATGATAAATGTCCTCAGCAGCCCTCCTTTTTCACGCTGCCCAATAATCACCACCAATGAAAATGCAGTTGGCCCGCCCCTGCCGGTCTATTGTGAGTCCGCGGCCAACTGGAGACCACTCTTCCAGACTCGGCACCAAAGTGGCGCACCGCGACATGCACAGCTGAACGAGGAGTGCGCCTTTGAAGATGCTTCGTTGTCAAGCCACAATTTCTGGTAAGAGATTCGATGTTTTATGATTTCATTGATTTGTTTGTACCTCCTGCGCCCCCCCGCCCCCCCACCCCAATTGAATATCCGTGCTTCTTAGTCTGATTCCACATTGACTGCTATCAGGCTGTATCGAGGTAGAACGGGGTTTAGGAAGTCTATTAATTGTGCAACAGAACGGGTTTAGTTGGGGAGCGTTATTGTTGTATCTCGAATAAATCGACGGACAAGAGTTTTGATGTCAGAGAGGCGTTAGACTTGAAACAATGCGCCCTCTAGTCTTGTTGTATCCGTGAGATTAAAATCATGATTTTGTTGCAGTTTATGGAGATATGTCGGTCTGTCTTAGATATTTGCTACATCTGTCAAATATGCGAGAGACATAAAGTAAAAAAAAAAGGTGGGGGAACGAGCAATATGTCAAAGGCGGATCTATTTATCCAGTTAAACTTTTTTTTTTTTAACGGCTCTGATGTTGCAATGAAATACCGATTTGTGATGAGTTACATCACTGGCATCATGCGTTTGAATAAAGGTATAATTACTACCTCACAGCTCTACCGTTATGAAAGCATGGGCTTCGTCAGGCCGTGGTAGAGGTGCGGATGTTTGTCATCTTGTCTGCACCTTTGTGAGCCCCAAAAACACAGTGTTTGGCTTTGTGCGGGAGCGAGATGCGTCGCTGTGGCTCTGGACATTTTCAGGAGCACAGGTCTCAACCTCCACAGCACCTCGTATTTTGCTCCACGTTCTTTTTTTTCTAACAGAAGGGGAAACAGATGCGCTGTAATGTCAACAGTCGATTACTCATGCAACATTGCGCGAAAATAGGCGCCCCCGCAGCTTGGACGGACTGAGCGTCGAAAACCGAGCCTCGTCTCCCTCCATCCAGCCAGACGAGCGGCTTCTTCGGGGAGACGTTTACCGAGGAGTTGGCAGCTTCCTGTTCAGCACCGCAGACAGAGACACAGTCCGACTTGTCCACACCCACTTTCTGTGTCCACGTTACTGCTGCCCTTCTCCTTTCAAACATAGACACGGGTCCGCCCACGCTCTATCAGTTTTAGTGCGGGTTGACGTGCTCTCTCGCCCGGGAGGCATTTGAGTGCTCGTCGGATGCGATATAGTGAGAAAGTCGCTATAAGCAGCAGTTGAGTACCGGTGGGTTGTTTGCGGAGGCTCAGGTGCAGAGCCCATGTGTTCTACTTTTACGTGGGAACTGCCTGTAATAACTTGGATCATAAAGGGATGTCAAGGACTGTTAAGGTTGAGAGAGCAACACCCAGAGCAATCTCTAAACACGTCTTTTTAATTGCTTCTCTGCAAGGAATTTGTGGAATAAGTTATTCATGAACCTAAGCCCTAAGTCATACACAATTAGGCGTGATTAGTCAAATTAAATACCTAGCTATCAGCACAATCAAGGAGGGAATGCTAGAGTCTAATTAATCAGCCTTGTCTTGCGATCATCATTCACCACATGTGGTTGGAACTCATCAGCTGTCTGTAATCCTGATGAGTGTTTGTGCCTTCATTGCCCTTTGGACCGAAGCTCCCACTTATTGGGCTGCATAATCATAAAACAAATGCAAACATCTTACGTGGCGCAGACAGTGTTGGTGTGTAAACAAATGGCTCACATTTGCCCTTTGTGAGGTGCTGTATATGTGAAGGGCGCCGTCATCTTGAAGCACGCCTGCGTTTGGTTGACAGTGAAGTGGATTTGGATAGAAAGCAGGAGGAGGGGAGAGTGTTGGTGGGAGAGGTTGGCGCGAGAGAGGAGAGGCAGAGAGGGATGGAGAGTATGGAAGCGAGAGTGAGGTGGAGAGAACATGCCCGCTGGCCTCCTGTCTGGACACATTACATTTTCATAGGCTGATATCGCACCGGCACAGCTGAATATAGATAAATAGCACTCCTTGTTCTCCACTGTCAACTTAGGTATATGTCTCTGTTTCTCTTACGTCATTGTATTTATAGATACAGCATCAGCATCAGCAGATGGATGTCATCTGTTGGTTTACTGACCATCTGATGACTAATATTGCAGCTGCCTTTGGTGCAAAGAAGCAGTGTACACTCTACCTGTAGGGTAATCTCATACAGGGCCGCATAGTGGATCCTGGCATCGTTGAATCCTGAATCCCCTTTTCCCATCCAACCCATTTCACCCCAGAAACCAACAAGTATTCCCACGCTGGTATATTAAAGCCCCAGAAAACTTAACTTCAAGTATTTCTCTATATCATTAAATATTCATGACAAAAAAAAGTAAAAAAAAAAACAACAACTTGAAAACAGCAGCTGTTGAGTTTAAACTCTTCAAAAATGGCTTCACGCCTGTGTGGGTATTGTTTCATCAGATGTGGTTGACAAACAACCCACTAACTGTCATCAGATTGTGATTCCAATGTTACTAAATCCTCGGAAGTACGTGACATTGTGTTTTTCCAACTGACTCCCTCCCATGTCAAACCAGTAAGAGGAGCAAAGACAAAAATGAAATACGTAAATAGTCTCTCAAAACTGTTCTTACTGTGGCAGAAATATGTGTCTTCATGTTGGACCCCAGCGCTGATTGTAAGAGAAAATAGGTTCTCAGGGCCCTCAGATGGTATCATAACTAGATCTTCATACCATAAATCCCTTAACATTTCAGTTTATATCATGTTTTAGTAGTGCTTATCACCAAACACATTTCTAAGTAATTGTTTCAGAGCGAACCTGCGGCCTTCGAGGTCCCTGAGGGTTAGTTGCCAGCTTTGCCTGGTTGATAATCCTTGTATGTATGGTAAATCTGGATTACATGTGTAATCTCTCAGTGAAATGAACAAATTCACTCTGTGGCTCTAAATGTCTAAACCCTTTTCTTATCATGTAAATCATTAATCATTAAACTAATACTCTGTCTTTTTTATTTTGTGTCCCGCCAGGTTGAGTGACAAGCCTGCGGTCCAATCGTCACCATGATAGCCACAGGTGGCCTGCTGCGCATGAACCGGCGCCAGGATTCCCTCCGCTCCAAAAACCGGGCGGAAAACAAAAGGAAGCGGAAATCCAAGAAAAAGAAGAAGAACGATGTTGTGGTGGTGAAGGGGAAGCTCAACCTGTGCTCCCCGGCCGGTTTTGTGGCTGCCGTGGGACTTATAGTTCTCATGGTTGGGATTTCCATGGCGGTACTGGGCTACTGGCCAAGCCAAAACCAGCAGCAGTACCAGGAGCGCCGCAGAACTGGAGGATACCAAACCAACAGGATGAGCTACTCCAAGAGTCTGCCTGTTCCCTCTAACCTGACCCGTAACAAGCCTCCCTCCGGACAATCCGGTTCACTCAACCAGAGCCATTCTAACAGCAGCGCCCCCGACCCCGCCCCTCACTGTGGCTTCCTGTGTGACTTCCTGAATAATTACCTGTACTCAGACAATCTGAAAGTCTTTGGACCGCTGGTGATGGGAATCGGCATTTTCCTCTTCATCTGCGCCAATGCAGTCCTCCATGAAAACCGAGACAAGAAAACCAAAATCATCAACCTGAGGGACATCTACTCCACAGTTATAGATCTACACAGCATACGGTCGAAGGAGTACTCGCCTCGAAACGGTTTGGTGAACTACACTCAGTCGAGGAGTGCCGAGGTCCAGTCGGGCCAGTTCCCTGTGAGCGGGGCGCTTACTCGCAGCTCCTGGCCCTCCACTGGCCTCGGTATCCAGGGCGAGTTGGGCGGCGATGACGTGTTCAGGCGCCCGTCGTTGGCCAGCAGGCCTCGGAGCTGGTCCAGAGATGTCCAGACCTTCACGGACACCGTCTACAGCATCTACAAAGACTACAGCAATAGCAGCGAGCAGGCGCCGCAGCCCCGGCAGTGGGAGACCACCTCCATCGTCACCTCCTCTGTAAACGCTTTCACCCTCCCCGTGATCAAACTGAACAACTGTGAGGTGGAGGAGTCTCAGAGAACGGAAGCGGAGGGACGCTCCGAGGAAGGGGTCGTCATCGAGGCCGCTGCTGAAACCATCAGCGAGGAAGGACAAACCAGCGGCAGCCCGACTGACGAGACGGACGCCAAGGAGGAGGACGCCTCGACGACGGATTCCCCCCAGCCCCGTCGGAGCCGCGAGGACATAGCCGCGGACACAGCTGACCAACAGGGGGCGCCACAGGCTCAGCCTCAGCCACCGTGGACCCAGCTGTTTCCTCCATCGCCTGTTGCCAGGGCAATGGGGTCACAAATGTCGCTCAACTCCCTCACGGATCAGCCCAGGTCTGTACGCCGCTGCAGCCTGTCTGTGTCTGTGTGCCGTCAAGGCGACAGAGCCAGGCGCTTCAGCTGCCCCCGTTTGGAGCGCTCCAACAGTAAGGGCTACATCAAACTGGCTGATCTGGGGGGCGAGTCCTTCGAAGCTCCCGACACGGACACTTCTTTAGTGGCAACCGAACAGGAAGTAGCAACAGACACAGACGCAGCAGCAGCAGCGGAGGAAGAAGCTCAGGGAGAGGACAGTCTGATGACATCCGTCACCTCTGCAGAATCCTAGACTTTTTGCTGACGAGCCTCTGAAAACTCTTTGATGTCTTCTTCTTTGCTTCATACCTTCTTCTCTGATTGCTGACGTGAAGCTGGCCATTACAGATTAATGGAAATCTGGAGAGTAAGCAGCTAAGGACTATTAAAACATAGCCATGAACACTCAAGAGCAAGGCTCTTTATAAATACCACATCCACAGCTCAATATTCAGATGTAATTTTTCTATTTTTTCAATGTAGCAAGAGCAATACTAAAGACTTGTAAGAAGATTTAGTAGAGATTTCTAACAAAAAAAAACAGAAAATCTGATCTGATGAGTTTTCATTTTTTCTTTTGTAAAACAGTAGGGCAAACAATGTAGCCTGTAGAATTGCCAAAACTGTCACTGAGAACTACTGTCTGACATGTTGTACTGTAGCATTGAAATATGCCACAGATAAAATAAATAGTCTAGAATTGTTTCTCTGCATCGTTATGTGAATACCACGTGAATAGGTGAACTGAATTGAATCTCAGGTAGACGTTTGGTTTAGGATCAGGACCTTGAGGACAAGGTCTTCCCTGTGCACACTTGTTTATATGAAAAATTCATGGTTGAATAAACTTGACTGTAACACTCCTCCTGTCGGGTCTCGTAGTTGTCCTGGTTTGATAATAGATGAAGTAAAACAGATGCCAATAGTTTGTTTGCTCCATATAGGCTTTAGAAAAAATAAATGGAAACAAATGAAAAGCTGTGGGACTGTGAGTGGTTAAGTGTGTGGTAATCCTGCAGATGGTATAGATTTTGACTTCCTGCACTACAGCAGCACTTCTTCTCATTACTGGGAAAGACTGCAGTGGTATTGATGTTACACTGTCCGTGCTAACTGAACTGAGACCAGTAACCTATAAGTGACATTTACAACGGCCTTTTTATTAATTGGCTTCACGGTTAAAAAGTGGAAATCAACAGAGGCTTATCTGCTGATTCAGATGGGTGACAAAAAAGAAAAATTAGTATACTGTACGCGTCTTAACAAGGTGTTTTTAGAACAAGCTCAACATTTCCCACAAGTGTTCAATTGGGTTGAGATCTGGAGACTGCGAAGGCAAAAGCATATGGTTCACTATATTTACTATTCCTGCCCTGTATGGAAAAATCTGCAATCATTATGTTTATGTTTTATTATGCAATCATCAGAGGTTTTCTTTAATTTGTCACCTGTTTTGTTTGTGGTTCTTCTGCACTTATGCATATTGTTATGCAAATACGTTGCTCATAGCTTTCAATGATGGAAATGAACAAAGTCCATGTATTCAAGTAGCACTTGGGTGAAATGTTATGGTACATTTCTGGATTACTTCTAATTTCTGCTACTTTAATTAATACTTCTACCCAATACATTTAAGAGTAAACATTGTACTTTTTGCTCCATTACATGTATTTGACAGGTGCACTGCAGTCAAGTTACTTTGCATCTTACTGTAAGGTGGTACAAAATGCACTGAGTTGCCAATAAGGTAAATGTTGTTTATTTTTTTGTTTACACAGTAGCGCAATACAAGTGATCAACATGAAGACACATATGATACATATACACATATTGTAGTACGCATGGGTGTGTAGAAGAGAGCGTGAAAGGGAAGATAATATTAACCAAAGGAAGTAAGAAAGAAGGAAGGAGAGGAAAGAGGAAAGAGGAAAAAGGGTTAAAGATTTAACGCAGGACTGCTGTATTAGACTGCTTTAGTTTTAGCTCGGTGTGGGCCTAGCTTATGTGGGCCTATGTGATGTTACAGATTTAAACTACCTTATATGCTAGGAGAAACATCAAGTATAAAACAGTTTAGATAGCTCCACTTTGACCAGCAATAACATTAAAACACTTAATTCATCACTAAAAAGAATCCAATAACACAAACACCAAGTGCTTTTGTTTTTGATGCTCGTAGCTTACTTGCTTATAATACTTGAATACAAGGCTTTTACTGGCTATGCTGTTATATAATAGTGTACATTGACATCCAGGTGTTACTTTAACTTATGTAAAGCCTCTGATTACTTCTTCCACCAATGAATTTCACATTCATTTTACTTCTTAGCAGTAGCCTAAATGCAGGAAATACACTCTGCAATCAACATTATCTACAAGTTCAGCCATCGTGCAGGAACATTGACTTTGGTTTGCAGACTTTTGTCAGGAAGCATCTAAATGCAGCTCAAGCTAATGAGGCCATCTAGTGGTCATGTGACACATGGATGACCATCAGACGTCCGTCCTTCTTCCTGCAAAGCTCCACCAGGTGGCACTGGGACTTTGCTGCCTGCGTCGTCACCGTGGGCGTGCCCGTTCACAAGTACTATGGGGGCCGGTTTCTGAGGCAGGAGGGGCGGGGTCAGCTCGGCCCCGTCTCTGGGAAGGTTTGCCAAAGTCGGCGCTTACAGGTGTCTGGTCCTTTTCACCCGGACGAGCACCGCGTTGGGATTCCTAGTCTCCGGTAACAAACTCACACACACACACACACACACACACACACACTGGTGTCAGCTGGTGTTTAAGTAACTTGATTCTTGTCATTATAGTCAGGTAACGCGTTTATTACAGTTGTTTGTGCGCTGCACAACTTCCCTACGTATCAACACTTGACTGTGAAATAATTTGGGCAGCATCAAACATACAGCTAGCGGTTATTGACATTGTTTTAAGTTTGATTTCCTGAAACCAATCAGTCAGTAAATGTTTTCTTTCATTTGTTTCATTTCTCTGTCTGTTTCAAACGCCGGGGTTTTCAACACGCTGACGCGCCTGCTGCTACTTTCCCCTGTGACTCGGGACTGTGATATGGTGAGTACACGCGTTTGTTCACGAAAGTGGGAAGTATGTCACGTATACACTGAGGCAGTTCACACGTAATCGGTAAAGATCGTGTGTGACTGGATGTATGAAAAGAGACATCCGTTTCAGCGGCACTAATTAAGGCTATAAGGTCAAGCAGAAGGCCAAAGTGCCATTTTATGGATCAAGGGTCACTAGGATCACAAACTACTGTGTTGTGCAAAAGGTTGGTGGAGCAGCTCTTTAAAAGAAAAGTTCAAAAACGACTTCAGTTTAATATAACTAAACCAAACCCTCAACAATATTTACTTAGGTCACTTTTTGGGACCTTACATTGACTTACATTAATTTACTGGAGTGTTGCCCTAAACAAAACTACTACTTGCCTAACTCCTACCGTAACCAAAAATCATCGTCAACCTGATCTTAAGTCTGTAATGTGTCCCCAAAGGTAGCCTCAGTTAGGAACACACACACACACACACACACACACACACACACACACACACACACACACACACACACACACACTGACCTGATCAAAACTTTGCTGGGCACAGGCAGACAGTTCGGAAATGGGAAGTCATCACAGCATGTGTTTCCGCTTGTATTCTCCCCAAAATAGAAATGTGCGTGAATCAATGGATGAAGAGCTCTTTGATTTCATACTCTCTTTCATGGACTTTTTACACACAAACTAAAAGAGTTACTGAAACTTGACTGTGCGGTGATTATTTAAAAATATTTAGTAATGACTCAACATCTATATGGCTGTAATGAAGGCGTATTATATATTTTCAAGATGGACTATGGCTTTTTATATGGCCACATGGTCGCTGTCATAGTTCAGTAGTTTTAATGAAGTTGACTGTACAGGACCAGGGAGATAAGGACGGGCAAAGTCTGTTGGACTTGTCATGTTCACTGGCTGGTGGTAGCATGTACAGCGCTGCATGTTTCTCTGTAAAGCATTCACGAGTAGATGATTATAAGCAAATGCTGAGCTGGTGCTTTTGCTGTCACCGTGACTAACTTTACTTGTCTTTAGATCTTGTTATGCAAAATGCACCTGTAGTATGTCACGCCATATAAGCAGGGGAGGTAGTGTTATGTCCTTCCATACTGATTTTATATTATTTGAAATTGCCCTAATATTTAAAGACTCACAGTGGATTCCCAGATGGAAGATTGTTTGGTTGCTCCTTCAACTTGTACTTCAATATAGTCAAAACTCTCTCACAAAGCCAGAAACCAAAGCTCTTATGTTGCGTTCCAGAGATATAATTGTCAGAAATAACATTACAGCCCCTAAAAGCCACTGAAAATGTGATTTAAAACCGTAAACCGTAAAGTGGTTTGACCTCTTGGGAGCAGTGGAAACATGTGATCATCACCTTTTTAAACTGGTTAGCAAACAGTTACAGTTACAGGACAGAATGGTAACACATTTTTGTAGTCTGTTTGTGTCCACCTGGAAAGTAGAAGTCCTATATTAGCTCTCTTATAGCTTTGCTTTTGGTTTCTACCAACTCCTGAGGGAAATGTCTCTTTAGCAGCTAAGTGCTCCACTATGCTCACCAGCTCGTCCCTCACTGTGTCTGTCTGCTGTTCGGTGCTACGCAGCAAGTATACGGTGAGTTTTTTTACAGCGTTTTCTGAAAACAACTCCCTGATGCGCCCGAAAGCGACGCTATGAGAGCAGTGAGAGTGAACCAAAGCAGTGCAGTTGTGGGCCATACAGCTAAACAATGAGCCGATACTCACTTTAAAGCAGGAGCTGCAGGTTTTGGGGGATAATTCTCTGTATATTTGTCACTACGAGGGACCTCGTTCACATTAGACGTTATCATTTTGACGCATTGTTATAGTAATATTGATAAAACTAAAGGGGGCCTTTTCTTTTTAGCCACTTGTTAGCAACTGCCTTTTTTAAGACACATATAAGATTCAAAATTCACGAGTGGGATATTAACTTGCATATGTTATGTGTTAGAACAAAATGTTAAAATCTGTTGAGCTTGTGTTAACCACAGACTTGATTCCAGGCATCAAACCAAAACCCATTCCAAAAAAACATTGAGTTTGAGAGAAGGGAACCGAAAGTGCAGAAATGCTGACTCATTTCCTGGGTTTTAGGACTCAATTCTGCTTAATTCTATTTATTAAAAGTATTTTCTTCCAAGGTTTGATCAGATTTGATTGACAGTGACCAAACAACCCATCGACTGTCATCAGACTCTGATTTGTTGCTCAATCCTGATTGGTGCATAGAAGTATGTGACATCACGTTTTCGAATTGAGCCAGTGAGAAGAAGACAGACCGAAAGAGAAATGGCTGTAAATTCAAAGCGGAAATCTGCACTCACTAATTACAGCTCGCATAATCTGTCATATATTTATATATATAGTAAATTACGTGATAACAGCTGTAACATGAAGAAAGTGTCTTTAAATTCTGTGGGTGACCATGTTATTTTGTTATTTGCCTGGTTTTTCAAAGCCGGGCCACTTGAACTCAGGAAGGTTGTAATTATGGACAAACAGCAGGGAATTTCCAAACTCTGACTTTGACTGGAATGCAGCATAATGTACAAGAGCGTCTGCTTCATCAGGTCATGACATCTGAAGATGTTGTTTAGGTGTTACAATTGAAAGGCCAGTTTCGATGACTTGCAGTAGAGAACATCTTGTGACCTTGTGAGGAATGTATTCCCTTTTGCAGTTTCCTTTTTGAAGTTTATTTAATTTTGTGTCAGGCTGACATAACAAGATAAACTCTTCATTCTGTGGCTCGGGATCATTCATTCATTCAGGTTCATAATTAAAGCTCATTCTGCTGCAGACATCCCTCTACAAGAGAGATTTCCTGCTGGTGTTTTGATGTAGTGTTGCCAGTGATAAAGACTATCTCTGCCTTTTTATCTTAGGAATTAAGATCAGTACTACTGTCAGATCAGTTCACGATCAATAGCGCTGCTGGCGTTTTACAAAATGAAGGTTGTGGAAGTGCCCATTTGTGTGTGTGTGTGTGTGTGTGTGTGTGTGTGTGTGTGTGTGATTCAGAACTAGAGGTTAAAGATAAAAAGAAATAGTCTGCAAATCTCTGGCATTATAAAGATTTAGTGATAAGACATGCAGAGGTTGGAGTAAAGTAATTTCTTAAGACATTCTTTGGACTAAAAGGGCTGAGCCAAATATTGAGTTATTACATTATGCCCTCAACCTTCCCACAGAGTGCACTCTGTATGATCAGGATTGTGGGCCAGTTATTAAACTAGAAGAAAAACTATAAGTGGAATAAAAACTGTGTTTAGATCTCCATAGCTGTTTTTTTTTCATATATTTAAATTATTTTAATCATATTTAGATAAATTGAAGAAAGAGAGAGAATTGTAGCTTGGCAGTAAAATAGTCTGCAACGATACATTTTGTCAGTAATTTTTCCAACAAATGCCAAACAACAGACCAAATTTAAGATAGTAAACAACTGTTTTATTGTGACTTTCATGAGGAAAGATCGTCACAGCTCAGAACGTCGTGTAAGTTGACCGTTTCGATAACGACAACATCAGACGTGTCCATCAACAAATGTCCTTGAGCAAGACACTGAACTTCTTCCTGCTCACTTGTTATTTCTACCGTAACATCAAGAGCATCAGCCTGAAGTGCAAAATGCAAATGAAACCATCAACACAGATTTCTTGTCAGTTGAAGTGAGCTGAACTCGACACGTGAGTGCAGTGCACTTCGGGGGCTGACAGAGATAACACTTATGACTCAATCTTGTTTAGTGGAGAGATAAGCTTGTTGGGAGTTTTGTTATCTTCCAATGTTGCCTGATCACTTGAGAGCAGCATGAGGCTGCCTTTGCCTTATAAAGCTACAGCTCATGGGGTGACACCTTGGCACTCGCAGGGTATTTATAGTCTTTGAAGTCATCCCACGAATGTGCTATTGTAAAGGAACTTGTGTTTCTTGCCAAAAACTCTGTTGCACTGGTTCCAATGTGCTATTTTGCTATGAGCATCCAGGCACTAAGCTTCCCTTTGTCCTTGCCTTAGTTTATCCAAACTATTACATGTCCCACATTATTATCTAAACATAGAAAACATACAGAGGCATTATAGCCAACCATACTAATCAAAATTAGTATTGATATTTGGAAGTTTAAAATATATGGATCCTTTTAGATTTGTTGTTTTCGTCGGGTCGGTTTACAACTTTGGTCCGGAATGAAATATCGAAACAATTGGTAGAAACATTCATATTTGCTTCGGGAGAGTAATTCTGGTGCTCTCCTGACTTTTCATCTGCGCCACCATCAGGCGAAAACTTTAGTTTGTCCAATACTTGTACTACAAAACTTAACATTCCCATATGCCTCAGCGGCACTTAGTGCTAATTTAGCAAATTATAGCATGCTACACAAGAAACTAAGATGATGACATGGCAAACATTACTCCTGCTTGACATCAGCACGTTAGCATTTGTTAGCATTTAGCTGAGCGCTACACAGAGCTGCTAGCATGATTGTTGACTCTTAGCGGCGGTCGAATAGTCCTTTTTGCTTAGGAAGGTTCCTAACTGAGGGAAATGACCCGGAATTATGTAACAGGCAGCCCTGATAAGAGCTGGTCTAATTCTATAAGCGCAAAGGAAAAGTGCTTCAATGCTTCCTTTCTTATCTCCTTTAGCATCCTTTACGAAAGGTGATAGTGGCGTCCCACAATTCCATGCGACAGCACCACAGCATTCCCACGTCAAGAACATCTGCTGAGTCATAGTTATGTAGCCTAGTGTAAGAGCAGCCGGATTCTCTTAACACTGCATCGTTTCTTTCCTAAATCCTCAACAATTCTTCTTCACATCTTTTCCTTGACCTCATGATGTTTTCCATCCAGGTCAAGGAAAAGTGGAAAGGAAATGTTTTTATTATGAATAATTTCACGCAGAACATGAATATTACGTGGCAATAATAGCAACGCACCTCTTTCTCAGAATGACAACGAGGTCTGAGCTTTTCGTGTCGCGCATAAAGCCATCAACCAATCAAGTCCCTAGTGTGTAACGGCCTTTAATTCTGTTTTTAAAATAAATACTGAAGTGATTGTTGTATTTCAATTTAGGGTTTTAGGATACGCACAACAACAAGAGTCATGAAAAGCCTGATTACAACATATTGTGTCCTTTTGGTTTACAAAGAAAAGAGAATGCTGTCAAAATGAAATGAATTCTGTGATGTTACTACCTCAACCCATTCATACACTGCTGCAAGGACAATTTAAATGATTCTCCTTAGTTGAAACGCTGATATCCAAAGAGAGCTCTAGAAGGGAAGAATGGTTCTAAATTCTGCTGCAGTTTTTTTTTTTTTTCCTCCAACCACATATGTGACCCCTCCCTTTCTCTGAAAATGCCAGGTCTCTAATCACTTGACGGGCACAATCATTAGCCTACTGCTTTCCAAAGGTTACAAATGCAGAACACATTTACGATTCCTTCGAGATAAGATGTGCTTCCTACATGCAAAAAAACAAGAAGGGGCGTGCTCCTCATTATCTTATTAATAACCCATTTTTGCATTAATCTGCACTGTGTTCCCTTGGCTTTATATGAAAGGGAGCCAAAGTTGAAAAGAATGACTTTTCTAATAGGAGGGTGAAGTGTGATGATAGGGAGTCGATTTGGGAGCTTTGGCCCAATAGGGGTCGTCAAAATCCGACTCTAATTTGGCTCGCATGCTTGCTGACCTGCAGCCCTTTGGGAGTGAAAGCGCTTACAGCTGAGTAGAACTGGACAGCAGGGGATAGTAGCTTTGGTTAGTTAAAGGTGAAGAAGAAAGCTGGAGCCAATTTCACTATGAGTTCATTGAGTTTGAGGGTAACAAGGGCCTGGTAAAGTCCCTGGTTGTTGGCGTCTGAAAGCCCAAAGACAAAATGGAAATGTAATTCTGTGTTTGGGCAGAGATCTTTTCCCCCTGACCTTTTTTTTTTTTAATTAGATCACACAGATGCTTTGCCATGTATTGTAAGGGACATAACTCAATATAACTATGTATTGATGAAGTGCCAGCTTGCTTGTTCTGACCGCAGCACTGGAAATTGAACAGCTGTAATGAGGTTCATACTGTTTTAGAGAATATACACATTTTCATACACACCAGGATTTAATGTTTTTTTTCTCCCAGATCTTAGTCTCGCAGCACCACCGTTTAAATAAACCACTAAGTTGAAATCCATTAATTTGACGTACTTTACTTTAATTTGAATCATTAAATGCCAAATTGCCGTGTAAGCAGATCAGTATCATGCACCTTTCTTCCTTTTATGTCACGAATCATGTAAAATAAAAGAGATAGTGGCAGCATTGCTCGTTCATTTTGCATGAAAAGGACAACATAACCTTATGTTTCAAAATTATGTTAATACTTGAGAGAGAACAGACGTTGGTATTCAAGGCTATCCGAGTTCAAGGGCAGATGAGCTGCACAGGAACCAAGTGTCTATACGCAGCAGAAAAAAGTGAAGAGTCAAGCAGCCACATAAGCTACGTAGAGTCCAGAGATCACATGTTGTCTGTCTTGTGTGGTATTAATCATACTGCTGACCAAGCGTTTTTTAAATTAACTTGGTTACGTCACTGTCTCTTAACTTTTAGTTTCTTTTAACTTGTCTTGTTCTGTGTTTTCTCTCTGTAACTATGTGTTTCTTATGTTGCTGCCTGTCTTGGCCAGGTCTCCCTTGAAAAAGAGATTTTTAATCTCAATGGGACTCTCCTGGTTAAATAAAGGTTTATTAAAAAAAAAAAAAGGGCTGTTCTGGAGGCTCTGAGGAGATTTGCACTCACACTTATCTGCAGGTCACTGTACATACAGAGAGTGAGAACTCATAGACAGTAGAAACTCTTCTTTTGAAAAGGCGTGGGCCTGATTTTAGAATTTGTGTTGGTTATCTGGAAGATGTTTCAATTTAAGAAGTTTTTTCCATTTGTCAATCAAACACAGTGGGTTAACGTATCAATTCCTGTACAGCAGAAAGTATGCTTTCATATAATTCATTTCTGACTGTCGTATTACATTGGTTTTGCCGAGTTGGCTGTTAGCAGATGCTGTCTTGTGCTTTTGTTTTCTGTCTTTATCTGTAAAGTCAGAAAAATACATCTAGCTAATTCATAAATTAAAGCTCTACTGCAATTAGCTGTTTGTTTTTTTAACAATGCCAGTATGTGAGAATTGACGTTTCCTTTTGGAGATAAGCGAATCCTTCATTTACAATTTAAGATTGCTCTCTGCATTACAGGCGCACAGTCACCACCCACTGGCCAGACGGGCCGTGATGAGCAATGTCTCAGACGATAAGTCTGCTCATGACAACACTGTGCCAGACTCCACCTGCTCTAAATGTAGATAACTATTGTTTGGCTGTGCAGAGGACAGCGAATTAGTTGTTCCTGCTTAATGTGCTGTGTGTATTCTCAGAGAGACATATTGCAGTGAAGTTTATTATAACAATCATGTCTGTGCTTAAAAAAACAAGAAATAAAGGGGGAGGAAGTGAAATAACCTATTTTTGAGAAATGGTAGAATAACAGTGTGTGGAATTTGTATTTTACCGTACTGATCGTTGAAGCTGTAAGGCTTCCTCTCCTCATGTTGTCACCTAAGTACAATCGCATTCTTAGACCTTTTATGGTTACTGGAGCTATGACATTAGACTCAGCAGAGATACTGCCATGAGTTATTACAGTGTCACTGTGAAAAAAACGATCCTCCTGACAGCCCTCGTCGGCTATTATTTCTCCTCGCTGCGTCGAGGGTTGCAGGAATATTTTTGTTGCTCCCTTTGTTTGGCTACTGCAGCTGTAAACCTCAGTCTACTTACTGATGGCTGCTTGTAAAGTTAAGGAATTCAAACTTGCACGTGAAGAAGCTCAATCCCCTTTGGATTGTAAGGTGATTATATGTCTTCAATGTAAAACACTCATTGTTGTTGTCGGTGTTGTTTTTTATGAGCTGTGTTACAATTAGCTATAGAGGAGGAGCCAGTTGTCTGGCTGCCTGTAGGAGTTGAACTGTGTGCGTTAGTTAATTTACCCTCTACTATCTGCAAAGCATGCCTGCTATGTGTCTGTCACTATTTAGGGAATTCATGAATGACTGCGGCAGAAAATTCTCTGAAACCGTAATGTGCACGACTGTGTGTTTTTGTATTTGCATATACTGTAAATTGTTGGCATGTGGTATCCTACTTGAGCATGAAAGCAATTAGATGAAATAAAAGTCAAATGGGTGACCGAGTTGGGTCAAGTTCCCGCTGAGAGGTGGGAGGCAAAACCCTAAAATCCCCAGAGGGAACAACCCAGACACTAATTAAAAACTTGCTTTTATGTCTGTATTTGTGCACGCACAACCACATGTATGTACCTTGAGGAGGGCAGCAGATGTGTGTGTGTGTGTTCATGTGCTCACTATATTGGTTTCTTTCAATATGTCTTGGATTATGTTTTTCATTTGGAGAATATTTGAAAGTGCTCCAGACTGTACAGTCAGTAAATCTTGAGCTGATTTTAACTACTTTATATACTTTTGAGTACCTTAATCTATAGCAATGCATCATATTTCATGAGCTCATCAGAGCTTTTTGGTGTATAATTTAACACGAAAATATTCTGGTGAACAGAACGGTTGTTTGAGTTTAAGTTTGCTAAATTGATTTTATTGCAGAAAAGAAAATATTTGTCTTTTCTTTTTTTGGACGCTTTTACAGCATTGTTTGAAAATATATACGCAGCATTCTCAATCTGGTTTACGTGAATTTGCGGCATATCAGGCTTCAGCTAATTGCTTACATTATCGATTAATCTGCTTATTACTTTCTTGATTAATTGTATGAAATCTGAGACAATACTGAACAGTATCATGGGGATGTTTCATCAAATTGCATGTTTTGTCAAAAAAAAAAAATTAAAATATATTCAGTTTACTGTTTCACGAGAGAAAGAAAAGCAGAAAATCCAAACAATTGAGAAGCTGGAACCAGAGCTTGAAAAAAATGACATTTTAACAACTCATTGTTTCTGCTCTAGTAGTGCATTGTAAGCTTGGCATAGCTGTATTGAGTTTTTTTAAGTGGAATAAGTACAAGTATTTCAAAACTATGTACTTTTAGTACAGTATTTGAGCAAATGTATCTTTTTACATTTCACCACTGATTCAGTTTCATTTCACATGCGCTGCCTTTTTCCAGTGAAACAACAAACCTCATGCCATTAATTGGCATGCTGTGTCTGTGTGTGTGTGTGTGTGTGTGTGTGTGTGTGTGTGTGTGTGTGTGTGCGTGCGTGCGTGCGTGCGTGCGTGCGTGCGTGCGTGTGTGTGTGTGTGTCTCTGTGTATGTGTGTGTGTGTGTTGAGGGGGTGTGCTGCTAAAATAATGCCCCGGCTGTCCTGATATCCCACAATTCTGCTCAGCTGCACGGTGGAGTTTGATAGGCTGGTGGAGAGGGGGAACTGCAGCAGAGTAGCACCGCTGTCAGGAAACAGAAGCCCACTACGAATGCAACTCGCGTAAACCAGCTGAACGAGGACGGTTTACCTGGTAATAAACCTTTTTCTTTTGCTGCTTTACTCATCTTATCAAACACTTCGGCGGTCTTACAAGGCACGCGCGCCTCCCCGGTATGTTCAGCTCTCTGTTTAATCTCCTCTTATTCCACATTGGGGTCGTCCGACCACAACACCCGCGGCCGCTGACATATAATTAACATTAAGATACTCTTCTACTGTAGTCACTCAGGCGGAAAAGTCGAGCGGACGTGGCTAACCGTGTCGGAAACGTAACCGTTTCATCCCAGTGTTTTGCGTTGTAGCCTTTGCGTAACGTTGTAGCGACATGTTTTTTGTTTTTGTGCTGAATGGGCTGCCTGCCGCGGCCGTTATTTTGTAGCTAAAAGTCGGATATTTCAAAGCAACAAGCCGCTTAAGGTACAGTAGGCTAACGTGCTCCGGTTACGAGGCAGAAAGTGGGGAAATGGGTGAAAACGGGACGATAGATCAGATTTTTTTTCCAACCTTAAACCCCCGCGTGTTTTTACATCAGTGGAGGACAGTGCTGAGTCACTGGCAGACACGGTAACATTTGAGCACAGTTAATGGATTAAAATAGTTATATTGTCGGAAGGTTAAGACGACATTCTTGAGTGTTTTTGATCTGCAGTGCGGTAGGCGTGGTTAGGGGCAGGATGACACGGTCCGGATCCTCTTTTAGCATCCTCACATCCTCGTAAGCACGAAATGTAATGGCCGGAGTCTGACTTGACAATTTAATTAAGATGCACAGTAAGCTGTTGTTGCAGTAGCAATGGAGGTAGCGACATCGTGGGCCTTGTTAGCAGGCTTTCATAGTGTATGCATTGAGAGTGTGTCTTTTGATCCCAGCCTAACATGTTTTTTTAACCTGTTAGCAGTGTTAGAATATTAAGATAACTGTCTTTCTGTCACACATTTGCTTAAAAACTGCTGATTTTATTTGATATTCAGGATGATCTTTCTGCAAAACCCAACTTCTGTAGGCATGGTGAAGCTTTACAGGCATGAACAACAAGTCAATCCAAATCAAATCTTTGTTTTTAGGGCTTTTGGATTTCTAGAAACATATGACAGCCTTTTTCCTTAGACACTTGAAAAGGAAAAAGTACAAATATTATTATGACTGGCTCACAGTAAACACAGAGACACAATGGGGTCACTTTAAGGTAAACTGAAGCAGACTGTTTTTTTCATTGTTTTTTTATTTTTTTTAAAGTCAACAAGGGTGAATTTGATGACGTCACCTTGTGATTATTTTCTGACATCAACTGATGAATGAAATGAGTAGCAGAATAACTGATCATGGAAAGATAGATCAGATAAAGGCAACGAGCAACTATTTAAATTAAGTTTGTCTGTGAAAGGTCAACAAAGTTCATTACATTTTATACTAATAACTTATCTATAAATGGTAAACATTTTACCATCCTCCACTAAAGTTGTGACTGCAGAAAAGAATACAATCTAGAGTTGAAACGATTTATCTTTTAGTCAATAGACAGAAAATAAACTTATATTAAATTTATTTTGCTGAACAATTATTGTTTTAAGTATTTATTTTAAGCCAAAATGTTTAAAAAAATAAATAAATACTGTGAGTATTTGCTGGTTTTCTTTGTCTTCTACGACATTAAACTAACTATTTGGACGGCTGGTTTGATAGAACAAGCAATTTGACAAATGTCAACTTTGGCTCTGGATCATTGTGATACTCATTAGTTGCTGCCCTGTTTCAGTACTATATGTGCCTCAGGCGAGGCTGGGGTGTTTCCCAATGAGCATACTGTCCAAAATAACTATAAAAGTGAGTGTGGGGATGGCATGTCCCAGCTGATGTCAACAACCCATTTTAACGTCGTGCTCTCCTGCAGACATTATTGGTTATCAAGTCACAGCCAATTTACTGATTACATATAGCTAATCGCTTAACATGCTTAATCCCTGTCGGCCCGCCTAAGAAGTTATTAGCTCCAAGCTTTAGTTCTGATCTTTTACATTAACAGGGGATTTTCCTTTTGTCAAAAGGTGCTGTGAAACTGAACTGAGAGCTGCTATACATGCATTTCAGATATTTTCCCTGTCAGACTCATTGGTGATGATGCTTTCAAGGAAAATAACCCTGGCCTTAAGCGACCACACGGCCACAAAGACATTGAATGTGGCGAATAATAATAACGATAAGTTAGCTGGTCTGTCTGTTGTATCCCTGAGTGCCTTGCTGCGAGTGACAGTAATGCTAAGAATGTAAACGCAGCAAGCTGACGGGATTTATGGCCTCCTCAGCAAAAATGCTCTCAGCCTGGAGTCACCTTCATGTGACCAGTATCTCTTCCCCAGTGGCTGCTGTTGAGCTGGGGAGTGTCTGGTCCTGTTCAGGCTACAAGGGTTCAACTAAAAGGTCTCTGAAAAGCCACTGGAATGTCTACTAAATGGGAAAATACAACGGGCAAGAACACATTAGTTTCAGCTGTTCTGAGACATGTACGTTTCAGACAATAACCATCAGTGAAGCAGTGGATGATGCTTCAATACTCAGTTTCCAGTTTATTGGGTACAGCTATCTAAAACGAATGCAGCCTAATGGAGCAGATCTACATTAAATACTACCTTCATGAAGATTATGATGTTCAGTTATTGTTGAATCTGTTTCAGAGAGATGTTGAAAGTGAATGATCATTTTGGAGGTTGTAGTTTGTGGTGCATTGTGTTCTAATGACACGTGTTTCTATTATTATGTCCGCCCCATTCATATCAAACATCTTTACTTTAGATGTTTTGCTCAGTCACTCATGCTACCATTTGTCTAACTTGTAGCTTTGTAGGATGTTTTTTTTTTATTATTATAGATGGCTGTGTTATTGGCTGGCCTGTTTGTTGGCTCTATAAATGAAATATTAGTTGCCAGAGCTGTCTCTTCACTTAATTTGTGCTGCACCAGAGCCGGAGAACAGTCTGGCTGAAACCACTGGGGTAGAGAACGGATCTGGGCTGTTTATGTTTCTTGAATCGTTTAAGGCAGGACTACACTTTGCTAAGTCATGAGATGTTATTGAGAAACATTTTGTATGCATGTCTGATGCCTAACTCAACTTTGTCGAAATGTCTATCCTTATATTGCAGCTTGCAAGCTAGATCAGTCACGTGTTGTTTCAGTGAGAAACAGTAATAGTCTCTATAGAGTCAGGCTAACAATTAGTTCCTGGAGTTGCTTGCTACACCAGTTTAGTGGACTGACAAGTTTAATTTTAGCTCTGTTTATTCCAGTCTAACCAACTAACTTTATTCTAGGGCTACAACTACGGATTGCTTTCAGCATTGATTCATTTGGTTATTATTTTCCTGACTAATCAAGTAGAAATTTTCAGCAAAATTTACATAATTCAAAGATGATGTTCAAAAACCAGACACCATCCAAAACACAGACAAAATTGACTAGAATGTAAGACAAGGAAACAATAAATTCTCATATTGGAGAAGCTGGGGACATGAAAATAATGCTAAAAATAGTATTTTATTCAAGTTATCATCATAAAATTTGCTTTCAAAAGTACAATTTTAGTTATTGTGACAGTTTAACTACTCACTAATAGTTTTCATTGATGGTGGCACTCTATTAGGGCTGGCCTAATACAAAGAAATTGTTAGTCGACTAATGATCATACAAGTTTGTCGACAAATCGATTCGTTGATTTAATAGACAGATCTGTAAAATCTGAGTTTTTCTCTATAGAATCAGCAAAAGCACCACTTTAAATCTTGTGTTTACCAGAGACGTGCGCACTATTTATTTATTTATTTGTATTTTATACACTATATTCATCCCGGAAGGGGACATTTGTCTCTGCATTTGACCCATCCCTGTATATAGGGAGCAGTTAGGGGAAGTCATTCTAATTGACTAAAAAGATTTCAGTCGACTAAGACCAACAACAGACTAGTTTACTATCCGTACACACACCGTGCATGCAGAGCTAATGTTGCATGTGATGTAAGTCGCTTCAGTTAAACTTATTCACTGAATGCCTCAAATGTCACGTAAATGTTAAATGACAACAAACGTAGGAAACGAACATGGTTTGCCTGGAATTGAACATCACGTTCATGATAAGACAAATCAATACATTTGTTTGTTGTTTTGAAGTCAGGACAGTTCGGGGATCTGTGGCCCCTCAGCAGAGGTGTCTCTCACTTGAGTGGCCAGACCAGCTACATGGTATCCTGTTACAGAAGTGTGTGTGTGAGAGAGAGTGAGTGTGTGACAGCTGTCAGCCCTGCAGCCATGTCGAGGGGTCTCATCATAAACTGCAGGCCCACTCAGAATGGGCCTGGACGTGTCAAAAAACGCCAACTATTCCCCTGCATGTAGCCTCCATAAGCTCCTCAAGGGGTTATGGGTGTGGGGGGGCAGGGGTGACAGGGATGGGCCCAGCTGTGGTTTACTCTGGCTAATGGCACTCGGCACAGATGGCAGTCCCTCATCCTTGTGTGTGTGTGTGTGTGTGTGTGTGTGTGTGTGTGTGTGTGTGTGTGTGTGTGTACAGGCCACTTTCCAACAGTATGCATTACAATCACAAATGGACCTTTTTTAAATGGAAGTGTGCATGCACACAGTATTTAGTGTCAGCGATCTATTATATAATGTAGCTACATATTGATAAACCCCTGCTTAGCTTTTAGCGTGGCATGATTATCCACTGCAATGGATCGTCTCACCAGTCGGTCTGAATGTGTATTGGCACACAGGGGGTTTGATTAACTGTGGGTTACTTTGATGTGTATTGTAAAGAAGAAATGGACGTGTGGTAATAATTATGTAATTGTTCTTCTGAGGAAAAGTTTGTTTCTGGAGGAAGAACAGAAGATAGATGGTTTCTCTTTGTCTATATCTGCAAGTAGAACTCAGGTGACAGTTGTGTGAAATGTGTTTTATTGTGGTAATCTGAGAGATCATTGAAAAAACATGAGGATTATGGTGTGATTTGTTTTTTTTTCTTTACCAATGAAAAATGTTTTGTTAAGTCTGTAGAATGTGATGTGTAAGCCAGGAAATCTCTGCGGCTCGACGATGTTTCATTTTAAAATGGTATTTTGACATTCACTTTACCCTGAACAATAGGCCATGTTGCGATTTAACACTATTTTTGATTAATTGCGCTGTCCTGGTGGGTAGCAGCGTCTCATTTTTAGGTTGTAGGCACAGGTTGTGAACATTAACTAGGCTGTTTCTGCTTTCTCAGCCAACAAAAAGTAGTTAGACATCTTTGAGTTTTGTTTATTTAAGCCTGCAGTTACTTGCAAATGTTGAAAGGTAGATTTGAAATGATTCGGATATGATGAGTAGATTCAATACTGTCTTGAATCCATCCCTACTTCCTGTGCGCCTGAGGATTTTTGCTGTAATACAGCAACTGTTTCTGACAGCAAATGTAAAAGATTTAATGACTTTAAATGTTGAATCTCTGTAACTCAACATTATTCAGCAATAGAGCGGCAAAGCACGCGTTAATGTGTTAGAAAGTCTGACGGATAATTAGATTTGAAAGACTTTGCTTCAAGCTGAATCTCTTAGTCATTATGATAAGACTGCATTGGTGCAATAATCAGCCGCTGCTGTATACCAGCAGTAATCCAGGACACTAAATGAGTTGTGAATACAGCTTTCTGAATGCGTTATGTATGTGCCAGTCCATGGTGAGGGCCACACACAAGGCCGCTGTGTGAGGGCTGTTGTGTGGCCCCGTGAAGAGTGCCTGTCACCAGTGACTGAACGTATTCTTCCTCCATTTCTATGGTGCTAAGATGTTCCTTTCCTCCCCTCCTACTATAGTTCCTGTTTCGTATGGGGTCTGAGAGAAGCAAAGGTTAGCTGTGCAGCCGTCGCTGATTACTGAGCCGCTCCTCAACTCTGCCACACATGACACAACAAAGTATCGGAGTGCTTCTGAAAAGGACTCCAGTTGAATTTGCCGTAGTGGTGTTTTAGCGTTAGTTAGCCTCATTTGGAAAATATGTTTTTTTTTGTTTTTTTTAAAAGCCAGGGTTGGAATTTGGATCTTGTGACTTCTTCGCTTCATGTACGTTTCCGCTTCTCAGGCCTGTAATCAACATTCAGCCATCTTTACGGTCTTTTTATGGCACCTGAAGTTCTTGAAGTTTAAAGGTTAGAAGAGTTTGATCAGCATGTTGCGTTCAGTGACCCCTGATGTTCCTGACTTCTATGATAGCGTGTGCAGAAGTAACGAAAGTAACGTGTCCAAGTCCAGATCATTCTGCTCCATTTAAACACCAACAACTCTCTCTGCTGAAGTGTTTTTTATTTCTTGTCTGGCTTTATATTGTATTCCCATTTTAAGTAATTCCATAGGAATTCAAACCCATTGTTCCTTTTAGCATTCAAAAACACAATGTCCTACTTACGTGTATCATTCTGCATTATAATAAACAGTAATACCAAATGATATTGAATCAAGATGTTGTTCTTGCTCGTTTTAGTTTGCACGCCATTTAATCACACCTATGGCGCTTTAAACGAGACAACAAAACATTCCTTTCAGTTTAGCTCAAAGTATTTTAAAGCATTGCATCTGTCAGAGTGTAAGATGAACAAAGCAACACCGAGGCATGATGAGGGCATGGACTCCAGCTGTTAATAAATCCAGCTATGTGCCAGCCAGTCCTGTTCACAGCAAGACACGTGGAGTTAGGCACGCGGGCCAAATTTAGTCCTTGGAAAAAGCTTTCGAGAACAAGTTTCTTGTTACAAATTGTAAAGTATTTTCACCGCCTTGCTTTGTTTCTACAGCCACAGTTTCCCATCGTAGTTTTTCATATAGCGCGGCCGTCGTTTTGGGGATCACCTCGGCCCACAGTGTTGCTTTTGTTGACCCAGAGGCCGCTGTGCCCCCGCTGGAAGTCAGAGATCCCCCCCCCGAATCCTCCCGGAGTAAACACGGCCCTATAAATAGAGCTCATGGAGACGCAGGCCGACAGCAGAATGACAGGCATCCGCCGTACTACAAACCCCAAACTCCCTGCAGCAGAGGCCCCAGTGTGCTGTCCCGAAAACACGCCCCCTCCGAACCCCACAACCCAATGTCGAAGTGTGTGCGTACGGTTAGCACAGGGGCCCCCAGTGCAATCCGTCCCATCTGTCGTCTTCGTTTGGCAAAACTGGCTATTAGATGTTTCCTCTCGTTACACGGTTTTGGGCCCTTGGGACGGCATCTGTCGCTGGTATGCTGCTATCGACAGAGGGAAGGTCATGCTCTGAAAGACGTGTACTACTGCTGCAGTACAGTACCGCAGTACTTTAGAGGGTTGTTTGCAGGGTTGCCGCCAGTGTATTGCAAGTCATTTCATTTAAGGATTTTTTAATAAATTTTTTTGCTTAATTGATTGTTTTGGAGCCGAAACATTACGTATATAATATTAGTCCATCAACGGAACAAGAATTTACTAATGGTTTAGGTCAACATTTTTAAACAAGAATGCTGAATATTCTCCAGCGCCCTGCTTTCTCTGTTTTATTCCGTTTTCATTTATTGTACACTAAACATCTTTTGGGGTTTTGGACCCAAAAAAAATCCGATAATGACAATAATCCTTAGTTGCACTCCATGTGAGTGTGTTTTGAAACGGTTATGTGTGTGTGTGTGTGTGTGTGTGTGTGTGTGTGTGTGTGTGTGTGTGTGTGTGTGTGTGTGTGTGTGTGTGAGACATACAAGAAAGAAAGAATACAAAATATTTGATTTATCTTTTTATGTCACTTATTGTCCCTCTAGTTTCTCTCCTCTCTCTTTTGATCTGTTTCACCGAGGGGGGAGATGGCATTCAAACACTCAGTCTCACTAGCAAAATTAGTTCCTGAATAGGAAAATGAATCTCCCCTCAAGTCGGAACAACAACCCCCCCCCCCCCCAAAAAAAAAAAAAAACCCCGAGGGAAACGCTGAGTACATTGTAGAAACTGTGGATGTCAGGGCACCAGCAGTCTAAGCACTTTCCATTATCAGCTGTTGAGATTGTTGAAAAGGAGTCTTGAGTGCACCAAAGCCACTTTATAATTTCACTTTTTAGTCTGCTGTCAAACAATATCCACATCGCTGCATTTTCTTCAGAGAGGAGCTGATCGTTACACGGGGCTGACGGTAGATAAATTCATATCCAGTCAGCTGACTCATCTCGCTGTCCTGTTTACCCCCCCCCCCCCCCCCCCCCCCCCCTCACTCCAGCGTGATTCACCATGACAACTGAAACAGGAGCAGACTCGGAGGCCAAGCAGCCACAGGAGAACAAGGAGACGGAGAAGGCCAAAGCTAAAGCAGCAGCCGAACCCACCTCGCCTCAGAACCAACCGGAGCAGCTCCCCGCCGCCGCCGGACACAGCACCCCGGCCAGGAAAGAACAGGTCAGCCTCTTCATAACTACAGTCGCCCCACAGTCAGCGGAAATCATAGCTTCAAACATACTTTTTTGATATTCTACTAACACTTAAGTCATTTATTTGAAGGTGTTTTTATCATGGTGTAAACACCGTACGTCTCCCCTCTAGATTAGCTTGAATTTGAGAAAACATACGAGCCATTCATCCCACTCCTGAATGAATTGTGTCTTTGTGTGAAAAATGTAAATTAACAAAATAAAAACTGACGACATGACCTCAGTGTTCTCAGTGGCGTTTATAGCCATGCAACAGATGCATCTGTTGACAAGTCAGTGCTCGATGCTTTAGTTTTGGAGATGGCGTGAAAGACGTATTGAAAAATGTAATTGTTCCCAGTCAGCTGATTTTATGATGCATTTCACACAGCTGTAGGGAGAATAAGTAAACAGACCTACTGAAGAAAACCTCGAGGCTCATAGCAGTTCATGGTTCCAGATCTCTGGTATATGTCAATGAGATGAACTCTGATTTGAACTGCAACGATGACTTATTGTCAATATTTGGAGTAGTCCACACTTCTTTATCCATGGGGTATTCAAAAATGATAAATGAAATCAAGAACCACCTTTTTGGCGAGAGCTAGCAGACAGACAGAAATGGCAGGTTGGTTTAATTCGCTCTCTAGATGAATGAATGCGTAAAGATTTCCACTCTCTGTATTTGCCTTTTCTACCTTCCTGGCAGCGAGTGATTACAAACACACTGCTTTTGTATGCCAAGTCCAACAGGCAGGGGTACTGATATACTTCTGCACTTTCGTAGGTCCAAGAGGCACTAAAGTAATTAAAAATCTGGTGATATTCCATTTTCATGTCGTCCTCCTCAGTCACTGATGGCTGATGGATGTGTACGCCAATGTAAAACCATCCGATTGCCGCAGTGTAGCTACTGAAGGTTCCCAAACAACCATTGCTTTTAAACCCGGAGTGGGGGAAAATGGGCGGGGCAGCATTAGGTGAATGGATAAGTAAAAAAGCCTCCAGTTCAGGTGATCTGTTCTGAAGAAGAGTGAAGCCCTCTGCAGCCCCACTGATGTTCTCTAAAATCTAAAGTGCTTGGTGCTTGGTCCAAACAATCTATTATCTAATCACTTTACAAATTGAATTTCTAAACTGCAGTGGGACTGTCTCAGACCTGAGGCAGATTCCTGCTTATTCCTTAAGCTTGTAGCTGGTGTTCTTATCTGACAATTCTGATGAAGATAAACACTGTATTGAGTTTAAACTTATAGATTTGTCATTTACAATCAGCCGATGTTAAGGAGTCGAAAGTCACCACAGCCAGATGTGGACAGGCAGTAAAAAGTCAGCGTTGGTTTTGAGATGTTTTGCCTTTTCTTGTGATCTGCTGCGTGTTAATGCAATCTGAGCACGCTCAGGCTCACAGCCCCACAGACCGAGCAGTGTGGCTTTTATCATGATGTGGAAAAATTGAAATATGGAAATATTTGATGAGGAGAAGAAATAGAGCATGAGTTGACGCACAAATCATAATGGACTGTAATAAGAGAGCAGCAGATGCAGGGTGAGGTGATGGATAGATTCATCATGTCCTGGCTGAGCAATGTAGCAAAAGAAATCCTAACACAATTTTAATGAGAAAAATATGAATGTACACATTAGAAAGCTGCGCATTACCGCCGTGATGATGATACCCCTGAGATTATACAACTTTGTGAACACCAGAGATTTTGCCTTGCTGTGTATATACTGAGGTAATCATCTGATAAATTTCTATCTATCTATCTATATATATATATATATATATATATATATATATATATATATATATATATATCAGGCCACCGTTGCCTGACCGGCCAGTCGGTCTCAAATATAGCCACTTCTGTGCTGATGTTTACACTCATGTGCTGCATGTTGGTTCACGTCGAGCAGTAACATACAATTATCACGGCCACACACACATGATAATCACGGTGCTCCCTTCAGCAGTTCTTGAGATGTTTTCGGTCGGGAATGAAACGTCTGATCAACCGACCGACCTCCCTAGAGCCACTAGCATGGCTAAAAACTGTTTTTTAAATGTATAATTTACTTCCTTGCATTCCCTTAAGGTGTTACTTATTAAGTTGATCCATACCAGTATCTGCGTTAAACAGACCTCATCGTGTCACACAGCAGATGATGGATGATGCTCTGCCATTGTCGGAGCCGTGTGAATTGGCAGGAACGAAGCTGAGAAATATCACAGCAGCCTGACACACCAGTGTCTGTGCTTCCTGTGAGACACATGCTCAGGCTGAGACATTTCTCTGGTCCAGCACGGTGCACATACATAAAATCTCAGTAGTAGAACAGTAGACGGAGGCCTCTTCATTCATATTGTATCGTTCACGAATAATCCGTAAGGGTTTTGAATACATCATTTGGTAATTCTTGTAAATTCAAACTAAATCAAATCTAAAATTAGACTTTGATCCTCAGTTCTCTAAAGGTGACTGCAATTCCCTTCTATTGTTCAGCACTACTTCTAAAGGTGTCTACTTGAGCTACATTAGATAGATACAATGTGATGGATTCAGCCTATATAACAAGATAAGAATGTTTCAATATATAAATGAAACGGGGCATTAAATCCACTTTGTGTGTAAGTATGAATGAAAAATGTCTCAAAGCCAGAGGCCTCTTTTCCCGCATGAAGTCAGTCAGCAAGGGCTTTGTTTTCAGCCAAGTGGAAAATTGGATTTTCTCTATTTAAGACAAAATGGCAGTGCACCTCTAGCTCTCCTCAGTGGGACCCGATTACATTTACACAGGGTCCCAGTCTCCAAATTGAGGTTTTGGACATGTGACAGAACTGGTGGTTTTGTCAAAGACAACTACATTAAGGAACTGACATTAAGGGCAGTTGGGTAAGGACATGGTGAACAGAAGGTCTTTTTCATTTCTGATCTGTGAACACCTAAAATCAGAATGCCATCCATACAATGAAATATATGCAGAAACGTCTCGCTGCTTCACTACGTTTAACAAAGACAACAGAGAAAACTGTAATTCATCGTTCAACTAATTACTGTTAAACAAAACGTGTTTGTTTTCTTCCTCTCAGGAGCAGCAGGAGGGGGACCAGGTATCCCACAGGTCATCCACCAGTCGTCTCTCCAGGTCTCCTTTGAAAGGAGTGAAGAAGACGAAGATCATGGAGTGTAAAATCACCCTGCTGGATGGCTCCGACTTCACACTCAACGTGGAGGTGAGAGGAAGCGGGGAACTTTTCGTTAGAGGGTAGTAAGGTCGGGAGGAATGCAGCCGATATAATGCATATAGGGCATCAGGCTGAAGCATAATTAATTTCAGGATAAAACAGATTTTAAGTTTGCAACTGCATTCATTTTTCTAATTTTGAGCTTTCTTAATCTGCAGTCTGAAGGTATATTCAGTTATTTAATGGGCAAAACCATCAGCACTTTTGCTGGCAAAAAGGGTGGAACAGGGTTCATGGAAAATTTATAATAATTTTGATAAACAAACAACCCGCCTGGATTTCACAAAACATAAAAATGATGGTTGATTACTGCATTAATATGTAAAAACAAGCGTGATCCACAAAGACATTGTCATAGGGAGCTGAACAGCTGACACTGTTCGCCTTCTTAACTGCTGGTTTAAAAGCCCTTCTAAGAAGTAAGGATTTAATGGATTTCACTACACATTTACATTTGCATTGTGTCAAATTTGCTTTGTGGAATTCGTCTTCCCTCCAAAGCTTCTCTATGTAGTCTTGAAAGAGAAAAAGTAATTTGTGTAACGGTTCTTAAATGTTTAGTTCTTACTTCAAAGCTCATCCAGAAATAAACCCTCTGAGGAAAGGAGAGCCAACAATCAGCTGGGAAACACGTGTCTTTGTGTTGTAAATGTGGAGCTTGAAACACGGCCACACCAGCCGCATGGCTTTTATCATAATGTGGAAAAAATAAATATGGAAATGGGATTTTTTTTTTTTTGGAGAGAAGAAATACAGCGCGAGTTGGTTGTTCATCATTATGGGTCACAACGTGAGAGGAGGGGGAGGTGTTGAATGGATTCATTATTTTCTGCCCTGGCCATTGCAGCAAAAGAGAGAAATCAAAAGTTAAATGTTTTAAATTTAATTGGCCAAGACGGTTATATCACTAGAGCGTTTTTACCAGGATAAAGCCGAGGATTTCACTGCACAGATACGTTTGTCTCGTCTCAAACTGCTTTGTACTTGAGTGGAACAATTACTGATTGTCTATAGATTTAAGTATCCAGTGTTCAGAAGTATTCCCACTCATACAAGGAGAGGCCTTCAAAGAAATGTATTTTTGTTATAAATGTGAGTGTCAGAGGTTCAAAACACAGTAGCTTCTTTCTGCCGTCAAACAATCGTTCTTTCTTTTAGAGAATTATCAATTCAGGAATAAATCTGAATAGTGAACTTATTTGACATTTCACTTTTACATATTTATGTCCTTCACAATGGAAAGTTGAGCCTTTTTCTCAAAGTTCTAAGTCTTTAAACTTCGTACATTCTCAGAATGTGTGCGGGCTGAACAGGGAGTACCAGACGCTCCTCCTCAAATCTCCCTTTGAGCAGATTCCTCCTCACCAGGGGTTTGGAGAGAGGGATTAGCTGGCTGTTCTTGTGCTGCTGGTAAGGGGTTCAGACTGTGAAATGAGAGCATTTGTTGGAGAGAATCAGTGTCATTGAGTCTGTGTGTTGGCATGATTACTTAATGTCCCACTGGGGCCAAGGAAGGACCTTTGAGGACAGGGATCTGGAAACCGGGGTCAGAGTGGACTTCTTGCCCTTGACACAGTGGCAGAAATGCTTTCTGCAGCGCTGAAAGAGCTGCATGTTGAGATTCCATAAATTCATATTTTCATGTGCATTTGCATACAATATGTTTTAAGTCGTTATCCTTTATCTAAATGTAAAATAAAAGATTAATTGACATCACTGGATTGAAACCTGCTTTCACTCTAAAATGAATTGACAGGTATTTTAAAGGGGAACAAGTGTTGTACTGTATTTCCATAAAGGTCGGGGATTTGTGAGAAAGATTAATGCAGCAAAAGGTTTTGGTCCCAAATGTTGGTCAAACTAAAAAAAAAAATGGATTCTATGGTTCCCACAACTCAACAAGGTAAAACTGGTTGATCGTCTTATCTTTCCTCTAAATTATGATCAGTGGAAAAACTTATTTTACATCTAGAAGTTAGATTATTCAAGTAATAAAATATGACGATGAAATAAGCTCCATTGGCAAAACCTCAATAGAAATGAAAGTATAAAAAAAATTACATTAGGTGCTGGATTTATAACATGCTGGAATGTATAACATTTTAATCAAAGAATAACTGCTCTGAAATCACAGCTCCCTCTGATATTATTTAAACATTTTGTCTAACTTCCTCGTGCAATGTCTTATTTTCCTTTTTAATCAAGATATCTTGACACACATAAATGTGATTATGATTTTACTGGTTATTTTGCTATATTTAACCAAATAAAATGAAAGCGAGCTGTGAGTCCAGTGTGCGGGAACTCCTTTGGATTGCAATATAACAGAAAAATAATTACATGATGTGGACACTTGAGCAAGCCTTTGTACTTTCCGTTTCGCTGCACTGTCTGCATAGCCGTCTCGTCTGTTTCTTTCATACGGCCGTGACGGATGCAGGCACCTTTTTAAGAAATAGCAATAACACAAAATCAAGCTGCTAGATGATGCAGTGGTCATGATGTAGGCATGAGTCACACATGGATGATGTTGGACAATACTCACAATTACAATTTCAAATAATGGTCAGTCTAAGGAACATTAAGCAATAAGGCAAATGGCTAATGACTTGCTTACTTAGCAGATGAGTACTCATAGTAACCAGTAAGGCACAATCATGACGAGTCGGTTGCATGAAAGAGTCCTAACAGCTGACTGTGTAACACAGCAGACATAGAGATAGGTCAGCTTATGGTTTTTTGACACTTTGGTACAATTGAGGTCAGAGGATTCTCGGATAATTGCCAGGCAGTCCTCTTCCTCCTCCCAATCCTATTTGAAACTGGTCCAGAATGACAACATGTGACACTTTCATCCCCCTGACCTTGTAGTTTTCCCAGCTCAACTCCATTTCCTGTCTTCAAGATGTTGCACTAATCGTTTTCTATCATTTTCTGTGACACAGAACTGCTGAACCTCCTCTACCTCACTTCAGAGGGTGTTATGTCTCAGTGGAGGTGGATAAAAACCCCACATCTCACTGTGTTATTGTTATAAATTACAGGCATATTTTTGAAAATCACTCTAGCTTTGATGCACGTCTCTGTCATAGCGCTAAAGTACATGACAATGCATGCTAAATGTAGTCTTTTAAATTAGGGCTGCAACAATTTGTGGATTAATTGAATAGTTATACTGCAACTATTTTGATAATCATTTCATTGCTACGTCATTTTTCTTTTAAGCAAAAAGCCATCTTCTGGTTGTAGCTTCTCCAATGTGAGGATTTGCTGGTTTTGTCTGTTTTTATGTGGTTGTAAACTGAATATCTGAGTTTTGGATTGTTGGTCAAAAAAACAAGATATCCGAACTCAACGAGGACGCAATTAATTTCAAATTAGTCTACAGTTAAGTGGATAATGAAAATCGTTAGTTTCAGCCCTACTTTTAATTCACGGTTTGGTGATGCAAGTTCATATAATCCTTGTGATTCTCCAAACTCACTGCTGCCACTTCTTTTGTTTCCTCTATAAATTTGATCAAGATTGATCAAATTTCCGTCCAATTTCCTTCTGATCTCATTCTCTTGAACAACCCTCAGGAAGACAGAACACAAGCCAGATCGGTCTGCTGCATCTGCTGCACTCCTAACAGATCTGCTGTTTGCCACGGTCGGTCTGTTAGACCACTGTTTGACTTAACGGAGATTTGCAGATCACAACCTTTTTGTGTGTCGTGTGTGGAAGTTCTGTCGCTAAAGCCAAGTGTTGTTCTGAATCCACCGTCGCAGCAGGCCAGCAATAGTCTGTCACGACTCTGCTAATTCCCTCAGAGATGTTCTGGTGGGATTAACTCTCTGCCATCATCGGCTTTATGGCTCTGTTCAAAATCACGCAGAGACACTACAGAGTTCTCATCCTAAAAAAAAAAAACCAGTGTACGCTTCAAGTGATGAAACGGTGTGGGTGGATGGTGGTATAAATTTACCGTATGTGTTGTGGATTTCTTCTACATTCCAGCAAGATATGCGTGTTTATTTCCATCGTGACCCTCATGTCATGGGCTTCATGTGAATTTTGACAGAAGGTGTTATGACTCCTGCTGCTAGCATAAGCTGTGGCAGTGGTTTTCAATAAATCCAGATGTGAGGTGCTGGCTTTAAGCTTTGTGCAGGAAGGAGACGTCTGTGTTGTGGAAACTCGGGCCTTAAAATATCTCGTGTGAGCTGGCCTGATGAATCTGAAGTCCAACCGCCTCCAGCCATTGACATCCGGCACTCAGCTAGAGACATGCAATTGATCGGTTTTAAGTGTTCACATTGCTGATGTTCAGGAATTTAAAAGGTGTATTTATACTACCACGCTTTTTATAGAAGGAATTGATCCATAGTGGCCCAGTTAGTCAAGCGTTGCTGCAATATCTTTTGAGGGTTAACTCCTGCAGGAGAGGCTCTGTGATGCAGCAGTGTAATGTGCTGCATCATCATGCTGTTTTTAGTGAACGTTTTGATTTCATGTTGCTGTTTTGATTGTTCAATTATTTCCAATGACATCATTAGATAAGTTACTTTTTTATGCAGTTAGGTTTGTTTTAATGTCATGTGGTTTATTATGTGTTTTGTCTTCATAATTGGTAATAGTGTAGGTTCATAATATTAGGAAAACTCTTCCCGTGCAATATAACAATCCTTTTTAAATGATACGCTCTTGTTCATAAAAGATGTGATGACTTTCAGTGTACTTTTTGTTGAATGTGTTATTTTTTTCCCCTCACAGAAACGAGCCAGAGGCCAAGTGCTCTTTGATAAAATATGTGACCACCTCAATCTGCTGGAGAAGGACTACTTTGGCATCACATGCAGAGATGTAGAGAATCAGAAGGTAAAGGAAAATGTATAATGTGCTAATTATCAGTTTTTATGAACTTGTATAGAATTGTATATTAAAAGTAAGGTTATGGAAGAGCCAAATATGCTAAAGGACATTGAATAATGTGAAAACTTTTTAAAAGTCCATCTATTTAAAGGAAACCGTTTATTAATTTGCTCGCAAACTTTTTACGACAAGTGTGTTTGTCTGTTGCAGAATTGGCTGGACCCTTCCAAGGAGCTAAAGAAGCAGATCAGGAGTAAGTCTAGTAATCTAATAAAGCCACTCGAGTGTCAAGTCTTCAAGAGCCAAACAAGGTGTATGCAGTTGTAAAATGCTGCTTCGATAATTCAATGTTCTTTCTACTTCTCAGCCGGTCCCTGGAACTTTGCTTTCAACGTCAAGTTTTACCCTCCAGACCCGTCCCAGCTGACTGAGGATATCACAAGGTGAGTTAGCAGCTAATCTAGAATTGATGAGAATGCAGGTAAATATATATATATATATATATATATATATATATATATATATATATATATATATATATATATATATATTTTACAAAGAAAATCCCAACAAAATAAGTTGACTGTTTGTCTCGTCTTCCACTCTCAGGTACTACCTGTGTCTGCAGCTGAGAGACGACGTGGTTTCAGGCCGTCTGCCCTGCTCCTTTGCCACCCACACGGTGCTGGGCTCCTACACAGTGCAGTCTGAACTGGGAGACTACGACCCCGAGGAATTGGGCAGCGACTACATCAGCGAACTGCGCTTCGCACCCAACCAAACCAAAGAGCTAGAGGAGAAGGTCATGGAACTCCACAAGACCTACAAGTTAGTCTCGGCATGATTTCCTAAACGTTCTTTACGCTGAGCTTGAATTACTCGGCATAACTTTTGATCAAGAATGTACTCTTTAGTTATACACTGTGCTGCTTCTGTAAAAAGAATGAATATTACAATTCAAAATGTGAAAAGGTTACTGATGTGAGAAAGCTAATAATAGAAGGCAATTCAGAAGAGCATAACACTATCAACTCAGCTTTTCTCATCTGGATTTTGGTGGTTGAAAAAGTGGAGAGGGGATAAAAATAGGAATTTAAAAAAGTGAGAGGAGCATGAATTCCATCGTAAGTGGAAATGAATCCCCTCTACAGAAGACATGCAAACATCATCTTCACGCATTGACAGCATGTATAGCTATATCTTTCTGGGGCAACCCAAGGGACAAGGAGGCCAGATTCAGGAGACTCAGAGGCAGTTTGTACGAAAAAAAAGTGTCCTTTTAGAAAGAGGATGGGGTCAAACTTAACTAAAGATTTGTCCTGTTCAGGGTCTTTGGCCTTCAGCCTACCGGCATGCAGTTCCTCAGTCCTGTATGGGTATTGCAGAGAGATATGAGTCTTTATGATTACATCCTGTTCGACGCCGCTTGTCTCCAGTGGTACAGAAGGTCCTCTGCCTGTCTTAGAGATGACGGAGAAACAAGCCTCATGCTTATGTGGAAACATTTTGCCCTCCCTTTTGAGTCATGTAAACAACAAACGCATCGTTGGCAGTAAAACTACAGTTTGTTGGCTGCAGAAGATGTAGACACTGCAGCAACCAGTGGACAATATCCAACAATCTGAGACAATATCGAGTCTCATTTTATGACATTGATAAATAGGTTTTTAGGGCCTGACAACCCAAAGCCCCACACAGGGCACCTGAGTGAATGATTACAGCCTGGAATAATACTCTGTTCTGAAAGGCAGTATGTCTCAGCATTAGATTCATGGTTTCCCATAAATGGATATCGCTGGCTGTCCTTTGTCTGACAATAATTTGATGCAGTCCTGTGTACTGGATGGTGCAAGGCAATGACAGTGCATAGATTATGGTCTCTCTAAAGACCCATCTATGCTAAAAATGGATGCACTCATGCTTCAGCTAAAAGCATCCATTAAAAACAACCATTTTCCAAAAGCTTTTATGCAATAAAACTGAATTATCCCTGTTTTAGATCGTATTGGTCTCTTATCTCTAAGTGTTGCATATTCACATTGGTCAGAGAGCATCACATCTCTCTGCTATGCTTGTCCTTGTTTGATCTGATCGGTTGTGTTCTATCAGGGGCATGACACCAGCCGAAGCAGAGATACACTTCCTGGAAAATGCCAAGAAGCTGTCTATGTACGGCGTGGACCTCCACCACGCTAAGGTAACAAGTCACCGCAAACTGTTGTTCTACATTGTTAATATCATATTTGGAAAATAATACATTTTGTCACTGGAGATGTTACTTCCTTTCACAAGTTAGCAAGGGAACTGATTTAAGTGTGTTTTTTTAAATACAAATAGAATGTGTATACAATGACATTTTTTTTCTATTATCCTTAAAGGAATAGTTCAGCATTTGGGAAATTACACTTGTTCACTTTCTTGCTGAGAGTTATTGTGAAGATTGATGCCACTCGCATGTCTGTACTTTAAGTAGGAAGCTACAGTTGAGTAAGTCTGTGAGCTTTGCACAAAGACTAGAAAAAGGGGAAGACATCTATCCTGGCTCTGAACAAAGCCAACAAAACCCAACTACCAGCACCTCTAAACCTCACTAATTAACGCTTTTATTACCTGTTATTACCTGTTTCCCCTTTTTCTAGTCTTTGTGCTAAGCTAACCAGCTGCTGGCTGTAGCTTCATGATTACCATACAGACATGAGATCGTTCTTTCAGTCTCGGCAAGGAGGTGAATACGTTCATTTCCTAAAATGTTGAACTATTCCTATAAGTTGTACACTAGAATGTCACTCATGACTCCAGTAATGTTGGTTGTTTCCAAGATGCATTAAAGGGATCATTCAGATTATTTGAAGTTTGGGTTGTTCAGTGTATCACCTACAGTGAATGAAAGTCACAGTTTGGAAAAAGTACGGAAGCAAAGCAATGTTCTGCTGAGGACGGGAGCAGCAGCAATACGTATCATTGCCACCTAAAAAAAGTCCCACCAAAAAAAAGAATATCAGTGTCTGCTATATTTATATTTTAGATGGGGAACTGAACTGAAAGTGAAACTTGTCAATGGGGGTTGTGGCCTTGAAGAGAGCATAACTAAATGCCCCCCCCCGCCCCACAGCAGTACATGGCTATGCTTCTGTGTTGGTACTCCTGTCTGTTTCTTCAAACTGGGGGCGTTCTTACTGCCAACTATTTTAAGTAATACAAGTTCCTCATACAACCCCACTTCAAAGAATCCGAACTTTGTCTTTTAAAAAGCCTGCAGGTGATATGCTAAACATGAATGTTTATTTTTATGCTAGATGAGACTAACGCATTCCACTCACGCAGTCAAAAGTGACGCTTGCCTCCACAACACCGCTGCTTCAAAAACATGCCGGCTGCCACAGTAACGCCTCCGTTTTGACATGCCTCTGTTTTGCTGATTGACTGACATTATGTCAATGCTGCCTTTGTGGATTTGGGGGGGGGGGGGGGGGGCTGAAGGGTGGAGGGGGGTCTGGAGCCCAGCTTGACTTGAATGTTTTTTTGTTTTTTTTTTGCCATTTCTAATCCGCCGACCAGATGGGATCAAACGCGTCATTAGAACACAGGCAGCAAAGAGAGAGCTGGATTACAACTGCAGGACCGCTGTCATCAGAAAAGAAAATTGCAGTCATCAGTCTTGATATGACTCAGTTATCAAAAGCGCTTTGAAAGTCAGAATGGGTGTAGATATGAGCGACGGAGAGGATATTGCCTTCACAGATTTAGATCAGAATAGAGGAGATGACAGAGATGAGGAAGCGGCCTTGATCAAACTGAGTCGACATCAATGCTAACTGTTTGATATATGAGTCAGTTTTGATACACGAGAACAAATATGTACATATCAGACCAGCATCCCTATTTTGTCTTCTCTCCTCTCTCATTAAATGCAAAGTTGGTAGGGAGTCTCTATGAATGCTTGGCTCCAACTGAGGGAGAGGTAAGAGGCTGCATCTCATGTGCTTACCTGCGTGTGTGTGTGTGTGTGTGTGTGTGTGTGTGTGCGTGTGCGTGTGTTTGGTTTCTACTTGTGCATGGTCACATACAAAGTTGTCATTTCAACATCCCACTGAGACCAATTGTTCCTGCTTTGGACCGACGCTTCCCTCTCTCAAAACGACATCATTGGTTTCACCTGCTCATCTCGTGCTTTGTGCAGTGAAGAGCATCATTTTGTGCTTCATTCACCATTTCCCAAATCTTCACTGTCGCTTCAGCCATTCAGTGCCCCCTTTATTAGTCTTTATATAATGTAACCACAGCCTGCTTAGAGAAGATAAGAGTACCATATGCCTGATTCCACTCTCCACCTGCCTGCTTTACCCTGTTTTTTATCACAAACTTGGCTCCGTTAAATTCTACTTTACCCTGCTGTGCACTGGCTCCTGTTTATCCTGTAGAGTTAATGGAAGCTTAAGTTGTGTAGAACACAAAATGGAAGAACAATGTTGTGGTCAGTGGCTTCTTCTTTGAGATTGCCAGGGATCCTTTGTACCAAAGTGACACATTGTGAAGGAATTTCATTGAAGTCATTTATTTATGTTTTGCTGGGGGTTTTTTTGGGGTTTTTTCTCTGCCATTTCTTGGTGTTTCAGGACTCTGAGGGAGTGGAGATCATGTTGGGAGTTTGTTCAAGTGGCCTGCTCATCTACAGAGACAGGTTGCGAATCAACCGGTTCGCTTGGCCCAAAATCCTAAAGATCTCCTACAAGAGGAACAACTTTTACATCAAAATCCGGCCTGGCGAGGTGAGAGCTGTTACATATATCATATGGATGACCAGAGCTGGGGGATAATCTGATCCACCTCTGATTCTGTGTTTGAGCTAACCCTTTGTGCAACACAGGCTAACCACAATTAGCCTCTATTTCAGCAGCATTTTAGAGGTGCTCCAAACCTCTAAATTGCTGCCCAACATAAACACACTTGACTGATGTTTTATAAAGGAAATACTGTAATGCTGCATATTTTATATAAACTGTATTGGCTTTGCTATATGGGTGCTGCAGAGCTGTTTTAATGTAGAATATATGAATTTGGATATAGATATGAAACGGGGAGATTTTGACATCTGTGGCGAAAATAATGGGACACTGGGTCACTATTTATAGAAGCAGTTATTTTTCTGCAGATGTAAACAACTAGTATCATGTTAGCATTTTAACATAGAAACATGCATTAGTGTCGTATGTAGTGAATCTCACCACAGTGTTTTGTCCCTTTTGCAGTTTGAGCAGTTTGAAAGCACAATTGGTTTCAAGCTTCCAAATCATCGCGCTGCCAAAAGGCTGTGGAAGGTCTGTGTCGAGCACCACACCTTCTTCAGGTAAGGAACAGAGGACCTTTGACCTTTTGACTGTGGTAGCAAAGAGCTTTTGAAGCTGCTGCAGGTAGCTTATTCATTTAAAGAACAACTTATCAGCAAAATGTCATATTTCCCTAACTGAGATGTCATTATGTTGTCCTGTTCTGGTATCAGGTACACGGTCACTGGCAGTAATTAATCATTCAAAAACATTTCCATTAACGGCGAGCCCTCTGGAGACTATTCAAATGAGTAGGAGTTCTAATGTTTTTCAGTTATTTCTGTTTTGATTAATGTTAGTGTTTGTAACTTGTGACAGGCTCATATCCCCCGATGCTCAACCCAAGAAGTTCCTGAGCCTCGGCTCCAAGTTCCGCTACAGCGGCAGAACGCAGGCTCAGACCCGCAGGGCCAGCTCCATGATCATCAGACCCGCTCCGCTCTTCGAACGTTCCTCCAGCAAACGCTACAACATGTCGCTCAGCTTAGATGGAGGTGAGGAGCAGTTGAGGGTTTTGATAAATGGCCGACCAAAGTGCCATCCAAGTGGAAATGTCGTTTAAAGATGTTCATTTATCCAGTTCGTTTTGATTAAGGGTATTCTTAGAAGCTACTTTGTGTCGCCTGCACACATTTTTAATTTTCGATGTTCCTTATTTTCGATTGTCTTTTCTCAACTTGTGGGAAAATCTTTTGTCTCTAAAAGATGCTGCCGCTACTTTCTGTGTACGAAAAAAATGACAGAAAAACTTTTGTTAGAAGTTTGAATTAGTTTTTTATTCTTTGAAAGGGAAGATAAATGTGCTTTGCACCTAAAAGCCTGTAAAGATAAAATGTCTGGGACACTTCTGCAATGCAGTGACAAAGCCACAAAGAGCAAATCCAACGCTTTGTTCCGCTGCTCACACTTCTCCCAGACATTAAAAACAGACCGTAGGTGTCCATGAAACGTCACTGGTTCCAGTCCGTCACATCCAGCTTTGTCTTCCTGTCCTCCAGCACCAATTACGGAGAACCACGAGACTCTGATGAAGGACAGCGCCACTGGTGGGGCGGCCAAAATCGTCACCAAGGGAGACATCATCACCACGGTAACGACAGAGAAGGAGGCCGAGGAAGAGAAGGCGGAGCAGGAGGACGCTCGGATGGATGCTGCTGAGACGCAGGAGCCGACGACCACAACGCCGCTCAGACATGACACAAAGGTAAACTGCTTTCGAAACGGTTCGGTTCAGTCAGAGCTGCATTGAATTTGGACAAAGGAACTTTCGAGAGGCTTTAGTTGTCTTTGTATTTGGTTCAAAGGGAGTGATGATGAGTGAATGTAAACACATATGCCATCAGGGTGTCAAAGAAACAGATGTTTCTTAGAAGCTGCTGCGATTTTTATCTTTTTATGTCCCTTTTTTTTGAGATTTTAATTTTGTTTTCTTTGTTAATAGACTTTTTAAAGGCTGATGAAAATGTCCCAGTTGCTTTCAGCTTAACCCACTGCGGCAGACAAGGCCTAAGTGCTTCTTCTCATCTTGTGTGCGCTTTACTAATTAGCTTTTCTTTTCTTGTCCTTCCTTTGACCCCACACTATACTTGTGTGTGTGTGTGTGTGTGTGTCTGCTCATGCGTATTCGCCCCCTTCCCCTTCGCACATCTCCATTTACACACTCACTTCGTTGACATTTCCCTCCATCAGTGCTCCTCCCATGTGTACACAACCGACCCCCTCCGCTCTGAGCTCTCTCTCCCCTCATCTCCTGTTTCGTCACCTAAAGTGCGGCGGAGGCGCAGGGAGAACACGCGTAAGCGGGCCTCGTCGGTCAGTCCGGCCAAGAGCAGCGCTGGGTGCCGGCGGCGGCAAGCCCTCGCCGACCGCAAGGCCGCCCTGCTGGACGAGCAGGTGCTGCTGCTCTCGGCCCGCAAGCAGCGGCTGGAGCAGGGCAAGAGCCGCAGCGGCACGCTCTTTTCCTTCTCCCTGCACCTGCCCGACCTGTCCTCCTTGCTGGATGAGGACGGCTACATCTCCTTTCCCGACCTGTCAGAGATGCGCTTCCTCCCTATGTGCGCGCAAAACTTCCTGCCTATTAAGTCACCGTCACTCATCCCCTGCTTCCTCTTCATCTTCTTCTTCTTGCTCTCCACCTCCTTCTCCGTCCCTTACGCCCTCACCCTCTCTTTCCCCCTGGCGATGTGCCTCTGCTACCTGGAGCCCAAGGCAGCCTCCCTGACCGCTTCCATAGCCCAGGGCTACCATGACCATGACAGTTCAGAGGAAGAGGAGGTGTGTGTGCGAACGTCTGTGTGTTCCAGTACCCGCCTCTGGCTTAGATTGGTAGTTCATTATCAACAGTTAACCCCCTATTGTCCTGTCCTGTATCTCGCTCTGCTGTTTCACCAGTTCAGAGCCGACCTGGAGACTGTGTCTGTCCCAGTGTCTGTCAGTTCTCCTACTTTCAGAACCTCATCTCTGCCCGGTCACACTCTCATCCCGTAGACTACATCCTCATCAGCGTCACACAGAGATGAACCTGCAAGTCCCTCCATTTTCATATTTGATTGGCTTGCATTTAATTTCATCTTAACGATCGGGTTAGACACAAATATTGGGGACTTTTTAGTCGCGTCAGTCTGAATTTTGTCTTCTTCTTGAGACATTAACAACATTTGTGCATAAGCTTTAACGAGCATCGCTAACAAATCACCATAAAATAACTGTCATGCACAGTATGAAACAGTTCATTATGGAAATATTTCAATATTTGACTGCCTGTTAATTATTGCTAATGATGATTTGAATAACTCTTATCTTCATGTAGTCACTAATTCAAATATCATATTCGAAAGCATAGCTTTGTGCCTAACCCATCTCAGTGTTATCATCCACATTCATGGTATCGCAGTGTAGAACGTGGCTGCTACAAAATCAACAACTGCTGCACAGAAACGCGATGCCCTCAGTCTCTCTGCATTGCTATCTGAGTCAAGCAAAGCAGCACACATTAGAATAAATGATTTAAATTTGAACGGCTGAAAAGGGCTAAAAGCAGCTGACTGTAGAGTGCGAAGATGTTTTCTTTTTTTTTCCCCCCAAGCAACACCCGTTTGAATCACAGATGTACTGTAAACCACGCTGTGTTGCAGAGAGACTGTGACAGTTAAATGCATCCAGATCACCCCTAGTGTCAACATGCATGGAGAGGAGGGAGGAGGGCCTGAAAGTCAGGTTACTGTTCGTCATAACAATTTTTTACTTTCCAGCACACAGCAAATGTTTTACCCACACACATCTATATATATATCTATATCTATATACCAGGATTCAGGCAAATCCGGAGCATATTTGATGTTACACCTAAATGTCAAAGTGACTGACCGAAGGTTTCAACTTCCTCTGAGTCTGTTTTGCTTGCTTACTTTTCATTTGCTTTTTTTTTTTACTTCTGTTGTTCTTTTCCCAACCTTATCTGCAGTGTTGTCTGATAATGTGTAGCTTACAGAAACAACCAGTGCATTTCCATTTGTTCCATTTGTGGTTATGAAGAATCTCTGACGATGAATGCATTTTTCAAGGGGTTTTAAAAGTTGGGTTCTTGTTGTTTTCTTGCTTGCCACTCGGAACGGTTTTGGTCTGTATGCGAAAGCAGACTGACAGCGAACAAACTGACTTTGCCTTTGATGGAGAGATGACCGCCACAGAGGTTTGTACATCAAGGAAAGACGTCATATTGAAGGCATGAAAAAGGGAAATAAAGTAATGCTGAATCATAGATCTCATGCCCATTGAAACAATTAGTAGAATTTGTGTACAAGTTCCGCATGCATTGCATCTTGTTATGCCCATTTAGTTCTTGTTTTTCTTCCTTTTTTTTAATGTATTGTCAACACACTTTCTATGTCTTTGCCACTGACTACTTTACAATAGAAAGCAAAAGTCATGACGGCCCTTTCACTTTGGCTCTCTATAGCTGAACCTCGCCCCCTTACTGAACATTGCTACACAGTTCAAGCTTCAATTTTCTTGTGAGAATCTTATTAAAGGGGTCTTAGAAATATGCAGTTAATAATAGTAACATCATTCTAAAAGACTGAGCCTACAGCTGCATGTCCCAGGAAAATCAGCATACTTATAATTATTATAACTATTAAAAGGAAAACACTAGGCTCAGACTGTAATTTCGTTCTAGCTTAAGTTAACCCGTTTAGCCACTTATCTTACATACTTGTTTCTATTTTTAGTTTGTTTTCACTTTAAAATGTTACGGTAAAGGTTTTTGGACTGTGGCTGGTTTCCCAAAGCTATCTTTGGTAACGGGCAGTAAACTTCCCCAAATAACATTTCTTTTAACTTGTTCCGTTACTGGCGCGCTCCTCGACTGTAGGTAGTGAGCTAATTAGCTGCTCATGCTAGCGGTTGCAGCATATGCTACAGCAAAGACACACATTGTTTAATCCATTCCTTACACTTCTGTGCACACCACTTCAACCTGTAGAGAACATTGAAGCTTGACAGGCCCGCCATGCCGAGTTATGGTTGCTGAGGCTATGATTGGACAAATGCTGTTTGGGGGAGGGGTTTAGCGAAAAGCTCAATTTCTGTCACAATATTCTTTACTTTTTAAATTCAGCCTCCATCTTTACCCTCTCGTAGTGCTCCGCTTGCCGCTCCGTTTAGCTCACTTTCTCCTTCCCTTCACCTGACTCGCCCCGGTGCGTTTCTTCTTGTTTTAATGAGCTCTTTCCTCCTTGTCTCACACTCTCTGTCCTCCCCTCTTTACTTGCTGTCAGTCGGACGCAGATGACGACTCTGAGATGCGGACTCAGGTACACTGGGCTCGCTTCATGGCCCTGCTCAGTGCATCACACCACCAACACCACCGCCAGATGCACTGAGCCGCTTTTGTCACTTTGTGCCGTCTCTCCACCTTGGCTTGCCTGCCGCCGCTTCTGTTAACATGCTCACTATCAGACCACACACCAGACTGACCATTCACTTTTGCCTAAATTCACGTCACAGACTGCTGCTGCAAAGCTGTCGCTGCTTCTAAACACATCATTCCAGCTCATTTTCAAGTGCCATTGTTTGTAAATGGTGGAGTCCTGTTTCTTTTCCTGTTGCTGCAACCAAGAGTCAGATTTCACAGTTTTGAAGGGTTTTTTGTTCTAATCCATGGCTTTTACAGAGAGTTGTCTTATGCCGTCTTGTTATCATTTACAGCTATATAACAGAAGACAAAGCTCCCAATATCTCCTCACAAGAGTCTAAATTCAACATGGCACCTTTAACTACAATTCATCTCCCCTCTTTTGTCTTTACAGTATAGTTTCATAAGACGAGTAAAAGGGGAAAACGTTTTTATCAAGCATAGTAATCTGATGCTAGAGGTTGGTAAGAAAACAATGCATGATTGAAATATGCATGCAGGAGCTTTTTGTATGAAGAATCCTAACTGATAAGAAATACGTCTAACGTACCAGTAACTCTGCCAGTGTTACATTGTGTTTCCTGGAGTTCCTGTATGAATTACAGCTATTACATTTTTTATCTAACAGAGTTCTTGCTGTGAGCATCCAACTACATTTTTGTGAGAGATAAAAAAAAAAAAAAAAAACACAAATGAAACTGAATCAAGTCAGTTTTTGTGGAGGTCTTTAACTTCTAATGAGATTTGGGAGTGTTGTGCTTAACTAAACCTGTAAAACTCAATCTGTGAATCTATGCATGGATTATTTATTTTCATTGAATTAAGGTAGTCCTAAATGCTCCGTTAGCATTTAAGAACAAGCTGCTACTCTCTTAGTTACAGCTGCCGTGTGAGTGGACATTTTGCCATTGTGTTGCTGTTTGTGCGAGCTGTCCTACAGGTAGCCTGCAGTGAACAATACACAATGAAGCTTACAATGCAGTTGATTTAAGTCTGCATTGGTTGATTGCAGACTTTTTCAAAACTGCATTTAAGGCGTGGTTGTTTTTTTTGGTAATTCATTGGATTTGCAAGCTACCGTTGCGTTCATAAAGCATGGCCGTCGTTCCCTCCGCGCTGCTCCTGGCCTCACCTCCTTGTATCACATGGTTGACCGGCTACTGTAGGACACCTCGCCTCCGGAAGAGATGGTCAAACACCAGACCAACATCAGCGAACTGAAGCGCTCCTTCCTGGAGACGGGCGAGAGCACGCCGGGCCTGACGGAATGGGAGAAGAGGCTCTCGTCGTCCCCTGCGCGCTCGCCAAGAGGGGACGAAGCGCCAATGATAGAGCCGCTGGAGCTGCAGGATGTAAGCTGCAGTGCTCAGCAGACTGAATGATGTGTGTGTGCAGCATGACATCACCGGGGAGATAAACAAAGATGTCCATCTGAAGAGTGTCTCTGTAAAAGTGCAGCCATTTCAATAATCATAAACAGTCTGGTGCAGTACATTTATATAACAACTAGCTCTAGTGCATATTCCTTATATTATATTCTTTGCCACTATTACCTTGTGTCTCCGCTATATCTAAACAGCAGCTGATAATGAACATATTAGTTTGTCTCTGTAGGGGATGGTGCCGTCATTAATCCGTAATACGATTGTTGTGCTCAGTGGCATTACTTGCTGGAGTTGGGAGCAGTCGTATCCTTTTCTTGTGCTGTGTTACATAATGTGATGGACTCACGCAGCACAAATGAGCGGCTCTAATTAAAGTCTCTGAGGACTAATCACTGACTAATCAATAGGACTGACTGAAATGAAAAGAAGCACATTCACTGGAACAGCTTTGGGATCTGGACCAGGTCCTTTCTTGTTTGTCTCAAGCTGTGACCTTTTTGTATTTATTTGTTTATTTGTTTCCTTCTTTAGACTAAAGACGAGCAGCCGGCAGGAGAAGAGACAAAAGAGGAGGTAGAACCTAAAGCCACTGAGGTAAGTTGCTTCCTCTTTGTTTTTCACCTGTATTTTGTGAGTGTTGTGTTGTGCTCTTTGTTTCTATGTAGCTCCAGATGAATCTGGACACTGGCACAGTTGTTGGTATTTTGGCTCGTACTACTTCACATGTACAGTTTCTCCACTTTATTTCCCTTATCTGCCCTTCTTCTATCACTATGAAACTTTAATTGAAGCTTGAAAAGCACTAAAATAACTTTTGTAAATTGGATTCAAGCCATTTAAAAATTGATATCCAATAAGAATCAAATGAAATTTAACTTTATTATCCAAGAGAGGAAATTAATTTGCTCAGAGGGGTGACAACAATACAAAAAGTAATATTACAGAAAACGGATAGACATCAAGGACAGTCTGTCCCACATAAATCAAGTGCTGATAGAAAATCACTTCCATGGCTCTGTAAGAGATAATACTACCGTATATGTGCAGAGAAACTAGGTTCAAAACTATATCTAAACAGTGCATCTTTGTCCAAGTCGTTATGGAGCTCGGTCTTTGTGTGTGTCCTCTCTATATCAAGTCTCTTGAGCTTATTGTCGTTGTCTCGGCTTTGTGATGCCCTTTGTCTATTAACCTGAACGATCCATTTCCAATAAGCCAAGTGTCTCCTCCAGGCGGCAGGGTATCTGGTGAAATATGTGGTGGATAGTATCGCTACAGATTTGGCCTCCTCCTCTGGGCCACACGGAATTAGTCTGTCAACCACTATGGACGACGACGTCTTCATGGACGGGACCCTCAGGGAGGTGGACGAGGTGTCTGACAGGGCCGAGATGAAGGTCAGCCCCGGAGCCGTTAGACTGGAAGTGTTCCAGGCCATCAGCGACAAGAAAGGGACGCTCATTATCTTGAAGGAGGCTGACGATAAAGCAGACGCAGAGGGCAAAGAGACGAGTGCTGCCGGTGAAGAAGAGGAGCCTGTTGTCCCTGGAGAGGCCGAAGCTGAGGAGAACGAAACGCTGTCTGCCTCTAAAGAGAAAGAATCGATCACTTCTGATGTTATAGAAGCCAAAACCACTGTGGTCAAGACGCAGAGTCCGAAAATAGAGATAAAAACTGATGACATGACTCAGACTAAAGGTACTGATTCGCCTAAAAAGGCCATGGCATCCTGGATATCTGAGGTGGTGAAGACCGAGGAAGTAAAACAGACAAAAACGTCTGACGCCCTGCAGCAGAAAGAAGAGTTCTTCACCTTAGAGGTCCAAACAGAGCCGTCAAAGTCCAGCGTGTCTCAGATTACAGTTTCTGAATCCTCGACTACATCCTTAGCAGTGGTACTGTATGAAAACTAAAAGCAACAGCTCTGTTTTGGCTGCCTCCCTCCATATCTCCACCCTCAGCCTACCCCATCGCCTTTTCTTCAGCAGCAGCGAAACCAGTCTAACAACAGTGTAACCAAGCGCTCTGCATGGCTAATTGTCCCCTAACACCCAGCGTTTACTCTCACATTTCCCAAACCGCCGGTTTCTGTTGCATTCGAGCCCCGCTGCTTCTCTTTTGAGTTTGTTGACTGCTAAAGCGGCTCGCCTTGCCTTAGCAGCTGGCTCCCACGGCTGATAAGGAAAGAAATGTCTGGCTCCTGTTTGTTTTCTACCGTTTTGCTCTGCTGCACCATTCCTTTCTTTCAGCCCTGTTATCAGTTCCCTGGAAGCAGTGACTTAATAACCCTGGCTCAGTGCCACAGCTGCAGCTTTTCCCACTTCATCCTCCAAAATCCCCTTCTGCCTCCAGAACGCGTCAGGAAAACAAATTGTATGGGTCTACCTGAAAAGAGATTTCACTGTTCTTAAGTAACCGAAAAGCAGATTAGTTGAAGTTTGCCGCTGGTGGATCCAGCGATCAGATTTTCATTTGAGGTTTTTGGGATTTGCTACACAATGGTATTCCATACAATATTTACTTTTCTGTCCTTTTTTTTGATTTTTCCACCCTCTCTCCCTTCACTCTTTTGTCTGGTGTTCACTGTGACTTTTTGACTTTCCTCTCTTTTCCTTTCTCTCTGTTCTTGTGTCCGTCCGTCCTTCTGTCCCATCAGTCTACGCTGGGATGGGTTTCCTCCTCTGAAAAGGTGACCACTCCTCTCTGGTCCTCCCAGATTTACAAATACAACACTGCAATGGTTTTGGTGTCACTGAAACCTTAAAATGTCTTTTTAAATATTCGTGCCTATTGTATGTAATTCTGTAGTGAATGAATAACCAACACAACAATGTTCCTCTATCAGGTGTGACGTGAAACCGCCTTGTACTGAGGGGATTGTATTTTTGTATTAGCGAAACAGAAACATCCTCTAACGGCACATTCATCATTCACAGGGATCCGCTGAACCGGAGGAGAAGGTGGTGGTGGTGGTTGCCACGGAGACAGAGGCAGCACCGGCCGAGTCGACAGGGCCAACGGTGAATATCCCGTCTACAGAGGCTGAGCCGGCGCACACGACAGCGGAGCTCACAGTCACATTTATGTCAGCAGAGGGGGAGCAAGATTGTGTAGACGTGTTACGAGAAGATATTAGTGGCGTCAGTTCAGCAGATCCAGAGGCTATATCTGGTGTTCCAGGCACCGCGCCACACTCAGAGCCGCCTCAACAGTGTGCATCTGTGGAGCTCGCAGCAGAAATACAGCCGGTAGCAACACATTTACAGTTAGATGAGAGCCCGTCTGCAGTGCTGACCTCAGCAGCAGAAAAGATAAAAGAGGGAGTAATAGATGAGGAGGGAGAGGATGCTGGCAACGAGGGGGAGGCGTTTATGTCAGAACATGAAAATGATAGTTTCAGATTCAGCGTTGCTCCTGCATACATCAGATATTGTGAAAAGGAAGAGAAGCTGCCTCTAACAAACGAGGAACACGATGAAGAGGAATCAGCAGAGAGTTGTTTGAAGGCTTTGGAGGAGGAATTGTTAGGTTTAAGAAACACAGGGGAGAGAAAGCACACCGAAGTAGATGGTAAGAGAGTCCAGTTCTCCAATCACGTGCAGTATTTTGAGAAACAAGAGTTAGAAAATGGTATTGAGGCGGTGGACAAATGTTCACCAGCAGAGGATGAGAGTCAAAAGAGCTTTCCAGACATCTTGAAACCTTTGCCCTTTGAGAAAGAGAAATACCACTACGCACAGATGGACAGCTCAGAAGATGAAGTGGAGACAACAGAGGAAGAAGAGGCAGATGGAAAGAAGGGAGAGCTGGAGGAGGAGCCTGATGAGGAAGAGCTGCATTTGAAACTAGTCGACGAAAAGGTTTCAGAAGATACGGTATCGGAGGAAGTGAAGGAACAAGAAAAAGCTGAAGAAAAAAAGGAACAAGACCAGAAGTCCCGCCCACGCCAAGTGAGTCCGACTGAACCCTTTACCTCTGACGGCTGTCTCAGCCATCCACCTCCAGCCGTGTCTCAGTCGGAGGTAACCCTGCATCAGCTCCGGTGGCCTCAGCCTCGGCCCTGCAACCTCACCTCCACCCTCCCCTCCTGCCAACACAATCTGCCACTAATAATCAAGGGCAAAACCTCGACCGAAAGCATGGACATGCGTCTAACTTCACAGTTTGTTGCGGAGCAGATCAGGGGACCTTTTTTTTTAATATGATGTGGTGCACACACTTGATTGAAACCTTGTGATTTGCATTCTCCAGCATCCACATCTTCACTGGATCAGGGACTCTAATGCATGACTGCATGCTCATTTAGAGATTTAAGCTCTTCAATGGCGGCCTTTTGGCTCAGTTTATTAGCATGCGGCATTTATTTGTGTTAATTTGATTTTGTGTACAACAGGGTGGAGCTATTCTAAGAACAAAGTTAACAGTGAACACTTAACAGAAATCTGTTTTAGACATGCCAGTTAATTGAATTGGAGCGCTGCTCTACTCCCTCTGCATGCATTTATTTGTGCCCATTTTTGCCTTTTTGTCCATTAGAGCCTTGACGTCGTCGAGGTGGGAACCAAAGAGGTGCCTGTCGTCCACACAGAGACTAAAACTACCACCTATGAGTCTGCAGAGGTACAAACGATGACATCACCTCCATTTTACACCCTGCACCATTTTGAAAAACACAACAGATTGTTGGGATTAAAGAATAGTTCTGTAAATTTCTTTAAAAAAAAAAGAAGAGCTGCACCAAAAACAAAGCTGTGATTGGCAATAATCTCTTTTATATACACACACACACAGCAGATTCAGAGCTGTATTATCCTTCATTTAGAGTTGTGTTTGTGTCCACATAATGAATGTAAGCTATAGAATGAAATATGAACTCTCTGTTTGGCTCTCTGCTACCTCCTGGAGGAATTATCTGGCTAAATGCTCCCCTGTGTTCAACAGTTAGTTTCTTCTGTGGCTGGAAGTGTAACGTGTGATTTTAGAGCTTTTTTTTTTTTCTGTGAACTGCTGCAGCCGTAAACGACACTAATGAGAGCAGTGAGAGTGAAAGATTGATTAGAACTACTTGACAACACTAATACTGGTTATATTACAGCACACGTTAGTGACTAGCGGGTGAACACGGTGCAGCTTTTAACAGCTAAAAATAGGATATTCAAAGAAAACCGTGAACATTGGACTATAAATACCACGCTGTCTATTTCCTTTGTCCACAAGTGGCTAAAAAAATCAGTTAATGCAGCTTTACCACAAATTACTGTTGAATACTATTTGATAGGAACCCATTAAATGTGGTGTAGTGGGTAGTTTCACTCTATGTATGTTAAATATAACATGTAGTTTCCTAATGGAGTGTTTTTTTGCTGGTCAACAGGTTGACACTAACGGTGACGTAGACCCTGGGGTGTTGCTGAGTGCTCAGACGATCACCTCGGAAACCTCCAGCACCACGACAACCACACACATCACAAAGGTCAGGGGTCATCTATTGTCCCTTTTTTGTCTCGTAACACTTGAAGCTTCGAGCACAACTGCAGCCTATGCAGGTCGGCTTCAGTGTTTCTCCATGGCGGAGTCATTACAAGCTCTTGAGTTCATGATAAAGTCTTAAAATGTCCTTTATTATAATAAAGTGAGACTGAATTTTATTTTTACGTTTACACTCGCACAACCTTCTTGTCGTCTGGCCCCATTCAAGGAGTTAGACTGAAGTATATAGCATGATAAAAACCTAACGTTTTAAGCTTTGCATTGACTTTGAAGTAGTCTCTCTGCTCTCTGTTGGTCAGACGGTGAAAGGAGGAATCTCGGAGACGAGAATTGAGAAAAGGATCGTCATCACGGGCGACACAGACATCGACCACGATCAGGTCTCTCAGAGTTTCCATACCGGTTCTCATTTATTCTCCTCTGTCCTCCTTATTTTTCTTTGCTCGTTAAGTCAATAAATGGATTTGAGCGATGACCATGAACGAGTAAAATGCTAGTGACCCCTCGGGACCTTATCTTGTACTCTGCGAGCATAGTACAGCCACATGATATAGACGGGCTTAGCATGTGATATTTTGCACAAAACATTAACTTGTGATGTGACTTTAACAAATACTGGAAGTATGACAAATGTAACTAAAAGTGGCTTCCCTTTTGTTGGCTCATATTGACTCACAATGAAACATCCCTGCTCCCTCCCTGCCTTCCCCATTTTCTGTCTCCCCCTGGTGATCCCTTCTGGCACTGCACTCCCGTATATAGGCTCTGGCTCAGGCCATAAAGGAGGCTAAAGAACAGCATCCTGACATGTCAGTGACCAAAGTAGTGGTACATAAAGAGACAGAGATCACGCCAGAGGAGGGGGAGGACTGACCCAGGTAAGACAACAAGGTCCCAGTCCTGGTCCCGGCCCTGTCCGTTTTAGTCTGGTCTGGTTTTGATGTGGTCGGACTGGGGTTTTTTTTTTTTTTTTTTTTTTTTTTTCAAGCTGGTCTCCATTCTTGGGCATGCTGCTTTTCCCATCAGCACTTCTTCTCACTGGTACAGACAGCCCTGCTTCTGTAGCACTTACAGCTAATGCATCATGCTGTTGTCATTCCAGCTCCACTCCCCCTGCAGGGAAAAGGTTGGCTGATGCGTGTGTGAGCGCACACACACATGCACACACACACGCACCGGATATTATAGTCTCAACTCGTAATGACAAGGCTTAAAAAGCCTTTACAGAAACGCTCCTGGCAGTCTCATGCGAGCTCTTGTAATTTCACTGCAACACTCCCCCCTGCTGGAGAGAAACACAATTCCACTTTTATTAGAGAGAGCTGCTGTGTGTACTAAACATGTCACACAGACCTCTTTCTCTTATTCTCTCTCCATCCCTCTTATTTGTAAATACATTTTGGTTGTCATTTAAAAGAAAATACAACCAAAACTTTGAAAATGTGGAAAACCGGAGACAATTTTAGCTTCTTTTTTTAATTTGCAAAGTACAGAAAAACAAGTACGGTGGAAACAGTCGTGGCCTGCATGTCGTGCAATACTCTGAACAAACATTGAGTATACATCGTTATGTCTACATTGTGCAGCCTCACAAAAGGCAGCAGCAGTGATGAGCGATTAAATACCGGCCCAACCGGCTTCTGCTTCTCAGAGCGTTCAGTCTGCGTCTGCAAAGAACCCATATTGACTGAAATCTGATCTCGGGTGAAGACAGATCTGCTTTAGTCTATTTTCAACGATAAGAATCATAAACTTTAACTGGGCAGCTTTGTAAATGACCACTTATACAAATATGGGTACAAATCTGTAGTATTTGCAGAAAAGTAAATTTTTGACCTTTTTATTCTGCAAATAAATGGTCAATGTGTTTATTATCAGTATAATTTACTCTTTAATACATCAAAATAATAATAAGAGTTTTGCACATCACAGCAGCCTAACTGGACAGTCTTTATAGAGCGGTGTTTATGCATCAAGTGAATCCTGACATTTTCTAACTGTCTCCCAGAAACTTGTGTTTGAAACAATTTGTGACATCCTGCTCCTTTCCATGTGTGGGTGTGGGTGTGTGTGTGTGTGTGTGTGTGTGGGGGGGGGGGTAAATAGGTCAGCAGTCCTTTTGGCAGTGTGTCTGCAGCTTTCACAAATGTAGCCATTTGTGTTTCAACTTGTCCGCTGGCAGTGATGTGAGGATTATTTCAGGTGTGGAGCTGTGTGAGGGAGCCTCTCATTGCATTGCACCCAGAGCAAGTCATCGTTACAACCCCGCCACCGTCTCTCCCAAACATTTTTAAATCTGGAAACTGAAATTGTCCACTTTTATTCTAATTCACCTTTTTTTTTTTTTTTTTTTTTTTTTTCCGGCTCCAAAGCTTGTTATTTCACGAGCTTTGAGCTGAAGCGGTCCTAAGGCGCAGGGTTTGGGATGACGAGCGTGCATGTGTGTACTTGCGTGACTCACCAGATGGGAATGCTTGGCTTTGTTTCTGCGGCCTTGCCCTCAGTCCTTTTTGTGCGAGTGTGTGTGTGCTGTTTAATATCTGTGTGTCAGAACTGCTGTGTTTCTGAGTAGCACTATTAACATGATACTAAATGTGTTTTCTCTGGTTGTTTGGATGCTTGCCCTCTTTCCGCTGTAGATACACACAGAGTGTTTGGGCCAAACAGTCTCAGGAAAATGTGTAGCAGCAATGTCAGAAATACAAAGTGACAGTTAAAATCAAACAAGGCCTCACTTGTTTACACACAAACACACACACACACACACACACGCACAGCGAGGACCGAGTTTAAGTGACTTTATTCACCATTTTTCATCTTTAACCCTCATGCCGTCATCAGACTCATGGTTTCCTTTAACTGTACACAATAAGTTTAGCCCGTTAATAAGTAAAACATGTTAAATATGTTTTTTAATATCATGCAACAAATCATTCAGCCTCACTTTTCAGTAGATTCTAATCCCTTTAATCACTAATCATTTATGAATAACCCTAACTAATCTCAAAGTCAGTCTGCTTACGAATTTAACACATTAACTCAATTTCTAATTGTTCTAAAAAAGCTGAAAAAAAACATTTGCTTAAAGTTCTGGTTTCAAAATCCAGAATGCCTCTCTTAAGAAGACATTTCTTCAAAAAGTGACGAGGGCCTGATAGCAGATTTGGTTTTTTTAAGCATGACATGCTGTAGGAGACACCAGCCTCTGTGACTCTTTCCTTGTGGTCACACTTAAAACGAGTCGGGAAATAGTTGAGTATTGTACCCAAGAAGCCTGTGTGTATCTATGTTCTGTGTGTGTGTGTGTGTGTGTGTGTGTGTGTGTGTGTGTGTGTGTGTGTGTGTGTGTGTGTGTGTGTGTGTGTGTGTGTGTGCTTTTTTTAGTAACTCTGTAGTCCCTCAGTGCATCTATTTATGGTATCAAAACTACCATAATCTCTTTATCGGGGCTCATTTCCAGTGTTTTGCAGGGTGCACTGTGGTGCTGAAGGTTCACGTGTGATTGAATAAGCAGGACGTACTGACCGCTGTTTCCTCTGTTCTTCCAGGAGTAAAAACACCGAGGGCTGTTTTCTGTTCGACTTCCCACAATCCAACATCCAGAACTCCACATATTACTCCGGGACTCTCAGAAGACTAGAAAGGCTCCTACTCTCCTAATGCTGCAGCCCCGCCGCTAGTCGCAACCCTCACCTTGCAAATTAAAGAAATGCATCTTGCATGAGAAGGACGCAATGTTGCATTATCATAACAACTGGCAAGATTATACCGAAACACGTACGATTTTTAAAAAGTGGTTCTCGATCCACCTGCACGCCGAATCTCTTGTGTGTGTGTGTGTGTGTGTGTGTGTGCGTGTGCAGCAAGCAAACGGTTTGCTTCCACTGCCTTATGACTCTGATGCATTTTTATGATTCTTGAGAATAATTATTGTAGCAACGTTTTATTTATGAAATAAAGCCATCACTCCAGAAACTTAAAAATTGCCGTAGGCTGTATATGTTAGGGAGCATACGCTATTTAACCTTACTGTAGAAGTGCCAACCTCATTATCCAGCAAGCATTGCCTCACTTACTCCAACAAGCCGATGATTTTTTCCGTCTGGTGTGCCACTGCAACAGAAATCACTACAGCCCAGTTCTGTACATATCAACGCTTTCCGAGGAGAATAGCAAATTTATCTTTCACGGTTGATTTTATTCACGTCTACTTGAATTGCTTTTTTTTTTTTTTTTTTTTTTTTTTTTTTCCTTCTTTTTATGATCATTTCAGTATTTTTATCGTTTTCCTCGTCGATTTGATTCCACCAAGACGGTCTGTTCTGCCAAGGAATCAAGTTTTCTGTGCAAGAAATAGATTTTAATGTGCCTCTGCAGGCTTTTGAATGTTCTCCAGGGTAGATGATCGGCTGCAGCACCACAAGTCCCAGGTTTGTGTGACTGTGAGGTAAAGGGCTCAGGCTGCCGAGCTCTGCTCAAATTAGATGCAAAGCCAAGAGAGATCTGTCCACCTCCTTCTCGCCCCCCTCGCCCCCACCCTGAACATGTCAACTATATGCCTCCCTCATCTGTTCAACTCTATCTGAATAACCGAGTCTTGTTCGTGTACAGCCATGTTTTCCTCAAAAAGGTGAAATAAAAGTGGCAAATGCATTTGTTTTAATCTGCTGTGTTTTTTTTCCTCAAATAACATGTTGACCACAGCACTGAAACGTGTCACCACTGGACCCATTGACTGAGTATTGATGTCTTTTAACACGGACATATTAGTTCTGAGTGATGCTTCAGTTACTGGTTGTGACCATTATATAAAGGATTAGTTATTTGATGGGTTCATATCACAATAACCTACAAAAGATTAATCAAGCTATAGAATGTGACACTGAACCCTTACATATATTATTTATTTAAATAAGTTGTAATCTTAGATCTTCTCTAAATATGGATTTTTGTTATTTTCATATGTTCAATCTTTACTTTTAAAAACCCATTAAAAAACAACAGCCTGAGCTAAAGGAGCCAAAACAGATTTCATATCCTCTGGCACTAAAATATCCTGATGGGCAACATGTGATTTTTTTTTTTTTTTTTTTTTTTTTTTTTTTTAATATTCAAGCTTAAACAATAATAAATATATATAAATATATATATAGATGAGAGGTGGTTGGATTTGTAAATTGTAGTCGATCTATTATTCATTAAACCAAATGCTCGAAACACTTAAAGATCGCCCTCGGGGTAATTAAGACAGATTTTTTTTTTTTTTTTTTTTTTTTTACAGCCAAAGGTAATTATGATGAACGCACGCAGGCTTTCAAAGCTCCGCCCGCTGTGAACGTGCGTGTGTGCCAAAGAGAGACAAAAGAGGTGAGCTCTCACTCTGTTTCTGTTGCTGGGTGCGATGGGATCAACGCAAGGAGGGAGGACAAGTTGATCTTTAGTGCTGCTTCTGTCTCTGTTGTTCTTACTGGCGTGCAACCGGTGATGACACTACGGGTTTAGCCAGGATTTAGCCATAACTGAAACGTGTTTGTGTTTCCCAGACCATTGTCAATCAAATGTGATCAAAGTATACCCACATAGTCCTGATGAAACAGGTTAGCTGAGACATGATGAGGTTATCATTTTGAATCAGAATCAAGATCAGCTTTATATGCCAATAAAAGCAACAATGAACAACAACACACGATGTCTACAAGTCAAAGTGTTTATGTAAAAAAAAAAAAAAAAGACTTATAGTGCAAGGCTGCAGAGCGCAATGGAACTAATATAAGTTTAATGTAAGATGTACTTTATACCCAGAGTAGGTTATGTTGTGTAAGTGATCCATGTAGCTAAGCTAAGACAGAAATGTATTTATTCAAAGGGAAATTGTTGTAGTTGCAGTTACAAAGTATAAGAAGCATGAACTACAATATAAAAAGATTATCAATAATGTGCAAACCAAATGCACACAATCCCAAAAACTGTAAACGGGTCAAACGGTAAGGATCATACATGAGAAGTGGCAGAACGCTCTGTATTTACAATATCAAATCTTAGTACAGGTAAGTGTTCACAAATGATTATTATACGGCACTTAATGTCACATTTTAGCACATTCTCAGCAATCAGAAACAGGTTTACTGCCAAACACACGAGTAATATGTGGTGTTGCATTGGTGCATAATAACAAACCTAGTAAGCTGCATGGTGGGGCACTAGCACGCAGAAAGGCTACATGTAGGGCAGCTTTTATGGTACCGCATCCTGTTTTCTCCATTTAAGAGCACTCATAAGTACACACATCACGTTTTCTCCACTAGAAGGGCACTATAGAGGGCACTTTGCCGTGTTTTATCTATTGGAATAGCACCTTAGAGAGCACTTCATCTTGTTTCATCTGCCATATAGGGGCAACCAAGAGGGCACTTTTGCAGCGTTTCCTTCCAACATGCCCCCAGTGCAGCAGTCAAGGACAATAAGAAAACAATGGGAAAAAAACATATGGGCAATATTTCTGTTTTAAAATGAAGAGTAGGAGAGTAGGAGTTTTGTGTAGGAGTACATTTCAGTTCCTCCATTTAAAATGTCTTTATTTTATAGAGTGCCACTGACGAAAGCGAGTCCTCCTCGCGGACATAGACGATCTCTGTGGAGTACCCGCTCCGGTGCTGTAGGTGGCGGCAAAACAACGCGGCGCTTCCTGTGAAGCCCAATAGTCACAACAAGAGGAGGAAGAGGAAAAACGACAGCTCTGGATCGTCGTCGACTGCCTTGCGTGACAACACAAGGATCGCGTTCAGGGCTTCGGGTATTAACATTTCTTACTTTGTCTTTGGTCGCCTCGGACGGAGCAGGAAGCCACGCGGCGTGTTACGCCCCGCCGTTAGTTCGCCTGTCCGCCGCCGCGTCCTCCGCCTGTTTGTGAACTGCTTTAAAGGCACCAGAAACATGCCAATGGAGGCTTGCTGACCAAAATGGCTGGGCGCAGTGAAATGTGAAATATTCTTTGCTAAGGTTATCCTTTCTGCACGCGACGCCACTGTCACGCGAACACGGCGGCTTTAACGCGTGGCTTAAGTTAAGAAAAGTCCATCTGTTTGTGTCTGTTTGCGTTTATATATTTTTTACAGGCGTTACCGCGGCTTTTACTGCTGTCGGGCCTATCGTGTGTGTGTGGTTTTTTTTTTCATAATAATTTCTGCACGATTGATTTTGCTACTTTTGTTCACTTTCTTGCATTTTTAACGGTCGTCTTTCAGCAAAAGCGGTGTAACGTTAGTTTTGCAAGTTGCTGCTATAACAGTGTGTGAGTGTTTGCTCCTGGAGGCAAACGTCTATGTATTATCAGCAGAAGCGTGCAAGTGGAGCTCCACCCCTCAGCTGTGTGCAGGTTATGTGCATGCCCGACTTACTGTGCAAAGCAAAAATATTTGACTGTTTACTGTTTTTTTTCTCTCCCCTCTGCAGGTTGCTCCAATTTGACCTGCAACATGTCTGATTTACTGAGATATATCGACTATGACCACAAAGCCACCTTTCTGAAGATGCTCAACCAGCAGAGGATGGAAGGTGAGCACTGTGATGTGGTGGTGGTGGTGGAAAACATAGAGTTCAGGGCTCACCGCTGTGTCTTGGCCGCCTGCAGCAATTACTTCAAAAAACTCTTCAAGAAACAGAGCGACGAGGACAACTCCATCGTGGAGCTGGACTTCATCCGCTCCGACATCTTCGAAGAGGTGCTCAATTACATGTACACGGCCCGGCTCGCCGTCAGGAAGAAGGACATCAATATGATGATGTCGTCCGGCCAGATCCTGGGCATCAACTTCCTGGATAACCTGTGCACCCAGAAGCGGGAGCTGACCAACATGAAGACCCGGGAGAACCAGGCTCCCGGGGACCACGGGATGCGAGCTCAGGACGCCATCCTGAAGGAGCTGGCCATGGAGGAGGTGAGGAAGAACAGCTTCTATGATCAGGGGATGGAGGGCATGGGGCCCGGGGGCTCTCACGTGTCTCAGCCGCACAACTACAACACCAACATGAGCAAAGATCCTCACAGCCACGGCTGGGGCTCCTCCTCCTCCAGCGACATGAAGCTGGAGTACCTGCTGTACGGCCACCGCGACCACGGCTCTTGTCAGAGCACCGGCGCCAAGCCCCTGGATCACAACGCCAAAAAGGAGCGCCTGCTCACCGCCAACCGGCCCTACGCCTGCGAGCACTGCCCCAAAGCCTTCACCACCGCCGCCCACCTCAAGGAGCACCTAAAGATCCACTCCGGCTTCAAGCCCCACCGCTGCGTGGTGTGCGGCAAGGCCTTCATCAGGGGCCCCGACCTGAAGAGGCACGAGAGGGTCCACAGCAACGAGAGGCCCTTCGCGTGCCAACTGTGCGAAAAGGCCTTCAAGCACAAGTCCCACCTGAAGGACCACGAGCGGCAGCACCGGGGCGAGCGGCCGTTCAACTGCGGCTCCTGCGAAAAGGCCTTCATCAAAGCGTCGGATCTGAAGCGCCACTGGAACACCATGCACAGCGGCAACCCCCGCAGACAGATGTCCCTGTCCCCCGCGGCCTCCCAGGCAGAGGCCACCGACCAGAGAGACTGGAAAATGGAGACCGGGCCACATTCGCATAACTCGGGGGACTGTTGAGCCTGCAAAAACGCACCAAAAACACCCGCATACTGACACACAGACATACATCCACAACAGTCACTCAAAAAAAACATGACCCCACACACACACACACACACACACACACACACACACACACACACACACACACACACACACACACACACTGACACAACCACTGACACAACCACAAACCCTGTGACAGGCCGAGGGCCTGACGTCACACGGACGATGATCGGAGTGAGTAACAAGAGACCATAGCATGTTCATAAGACTGTGGGGGGGGGCTGTATTATTATTATTATTATTCAAAAGAGTTATGTCAAAACGATGTTTTCTTTCCACCTGTAAAATCATGTAAATGTTTAGTTCACTCTACTATACGTATATTTTTCACAAAGCATTGTTGCTATGTAGACCGGGGGGGGGGGGGGGGGGTTCTCATAACATTAATTCTCTTTTACGTTTTATGGGATATGTAACATTTAAATGTTTGTTTAACCTTTACTGGATTTTATGATAAAAGAGAGAAAGCGAGTGATGTGGGGGAGGAGGGGGTGGCGCGGGGAAAAAGATTTTTTTTCTGCATAACATTTGTTGCATTGAGTATATTCATGTGGATGTTTTTAAATGGATGTGTTTAGTTGTATTGATTGATATTACACTGTAAGAGTAAGAGTCACCATTTTGCATTTGATGCAGATGATACCAAAGTCTTGGGCATTTGACGGATTGTCTCTGAAGGCTGTCCTGCCCAAGCAAACCGGCTAACTAGATTTACTGTTATACAGTATAACTGTCATCCAGCTATCAACAGTTAATGATAGATGTCTGTATATACTGTAGCTTAGTTTGTTGCACAATTAGAGTACACAATAATGAATTATGCACATATAACATTGTCCTACTCCTACACTTTGACAATAAACACCATTTGCTGTGTTTTATTGTCTTTGCAAAGTTTGGTTTGTGTTGATGAGAGCTCAGCCAGCGTTTTTTATTCCCTCCAGAGTCTCTCTTTGTCAGTGGAAGTTTGTGTGCCGCACCCAAAGCAACCTGAAAACACCTGAAAACGTGGTATCAGATTTGAAAGATTACTCTGTTATGTTGGAAATGTGGAACGTTTACAAGCAGCAGCCAAAGTCCAGAGAAAAACAAGCGTCTTCTAGAGATCCCAGGTTAATGATATCGGACTGTAAATTCCCTTCTTTAAGGACAAAAGGATCTACCTGTGGCAAGTGTTCAGTTGGGTAAGACCATAACAATACTGTCAATGCAAAACAAAGAAAATATATTTACATATAAAGAATGTGTCCTTGATGGTCAGTTAACAGTCAAAGAACTAGTCCAGAGGCTACAGGTGTGCAGCAGCAGCAGACTTACTACCTCCTGATTGTAAACATGCAAAGTGTTTGTAAAGTAATATAGAGAGAAGGATGTACCTGGAACAACACTATAATAACCAGGGGTGCTGATTATATTCATTCATGATTAATCTGCAGATTACTTCCTTGATTGATCGTTCGGTTCCAGTAAATGTCCATCTCAGTTTCCCAGACCCCGAGGTGAACTCCTCAAAGGTCTCGTGTCTGACCTGTTGATCCGATGTTCAGGTGACGGTGATAAAGTGCCGAAAAGCGGCAAATCCTCACTTTTGAGAAAAGTGACACAATTTTCTGGCCTGAGAAACTGTTGTACAATTATCAAAGCAGTTGCAGATCCATTTTCTGCAGCTCTAATAAAAGCAAAGATCCTGAGAACCAAAGCTGAAAAGAGAAGTCGATTGACTTGAAAATGAATATGAAACTAAATCCATAAATGATATCATCTTAGGGTCACGAGTTTCTTTTCTTTTTCTAATGTGAAAGTACACTGAAACTCTTTTTTTTTCTTTTTTCCCCAGAATGTGTGATGGATATTCTTCCGCATTAAATAAGGATCACATGATTTATCCAGAAAGTCATCGGCAGATTCGTAGATGTTGATAATGAGAGTTGTGGCTCTGCTTCCGGTTATGAATCTTGGTTCAAGTTTAAACTCTCTCACATCCAGAGATGAAGCAGAGCCTTGACATTTTGTTTGTTCGTTAGCTCGGCCTACGTAAACAGTCACATCTGCTGCCCAGGCCCCCCCCAAACCCCCCCCCAAACCCGGAAGTCCACTGCACCTTTGTGTTAGTCCAGATCTGTTTCAGCTCTTAAGTTTGACTCCGACATGAAACTAACCTCTCAGTGACCCGAGTGTTTCATGGGGGTAAAAAAAACACTTTGCACACGACACAAAGTCAAACACACACACACACACACACACACACACACCCAACATGGCTGTGTTTCTCCGTCAGGAAAAAAAAAAAAAGGGCAGCTCTCTCATACTCTGCATGCAACACTAGATGGTGCCCTGTTCATAGTGATTGACCTGTTTCTTCCCAATTTGACCTGCTCACGTTGACCGACCGGGACTCAAAGAATACCGAACGCACTGACGACATGGTAGAATAAAAGTTATTGAAGGAGGCCGGCCTCACTGAAAAGCACATATGGTGGCTTTGTGAAATGTATGCCCTCTCACACCTCAGTGTTTTCCATATATTTACATACATCTGACTCCAGTGGGAGGACTACTGGGGGCCAGTGCAGCTTCCACAGTCTCTGCTCTGTTTGCACTGACAGTCAGACGGCGATGCCTATTTATGAGCGTTTGACCGCACAGTCTGGAGGGAGAGCGTTTGCAGAAGTGGCCTCGTGTATCTCTAGATTGATCTATTCTTAAACTGTCATCAGAGGAAGAGTTTGATCGTCTGTAATTTGGGGTGAAACAGTTTTGTGGAAAACTGACGTCAGTGTCTAATGGAAAAGGCGGGCCTTGCCTCAATGATGTCAGTAGATGCCTGGGATCTGTTTTCTGCATTTCCTGTGTGTGTGTGTGTGTGTGTGTGTGTGTGTGTGTGTGTGTGTGTGTGTGTGTGTGTGTGTGTGTGTGTGTGTGTGTGTGTGTGTGCGCGCGCATTAAAGCCAGTGAATGATTTGGGATATGGTTTTATGAATCTCATTGTTGGACTGATTGGGGCTGAGTGTGTGTGTGCCTTTTGTATCGTGACTGCCTGTGTATGTGTGTGTATATTTGTAGAGAGGTTTGACATGTAATGTGTGCATGAATTACTATATATTTGCGTGTGTGTGTGTGTGTGTGCCAAGGGATTTGACTGATGAAGGCTTATTGTGTTTGTATGTGTGAGCTGAAGCCTGTGCCTAAGTGCATTTATATGTGTGTGTGCACGCATGTGCGAGTGTGTATGCATGTGTAATGACTGGGGGTGGGGGTGGTGGAGAGTGTGCATTCATGCACGTGCTCGCATAGGATGGTGTTTATATGTTGGTGTGCGATATATACGTCTATAATGAGTTCTGTTTGTGCACACGCACATCCCAGAGTGAGTGACAGGCAGCGAGTGAGTGTGCACTCATGCGTGTGCCTCTCTGCGTGAACTCATCCGTGCCTGTGCGTGAGGATTGTCCATCAGTATGGAGGAGGTTGTGTGTGTGTGTGTGTGTGTGTGTGTGTGTGTGTGTGTGTGTGTGTGTGTGTCAGCCCGTATTTGTTTTTATGTATGCATGAGATTGCATGCGTGTGTGTGCATGCAAATGCACACATCATCACTATTTAGGGAATTTACGTGTCAGCAGGCTGAATTCTATAATGCAGGTAGTCACATGAATGAATATCTGTATGTGTGAGTGTGCGTGTGAGTGTGTGTGTGTGTGTGTGTGTGTGTGTGTGTGTGTGTGTGTGTGGGGTACACAGTATTGTGGGGGCTGTGCATTCAGATTCATGTCTGCATAACTTTATGTGGCTTTCTGTGTGTGTTTTATTCTCTCTTCAGCGTTGGTTTACGTGTGTGTGTGTGTGTGTGTGTGTGTGTGTGTGTGTGTGTGTGTGTGTGTGTGTGTGTGTGTGTGTGTGTGTGGCGCGAGTGCATGTGTACGTGAGTGTGTGTTTGCCTGTGTGTGTATATGTGTACAGTGAACACCCGGTTTCCATTACCCCGGCCGGCGTGGTTCCCTCAGCCAGACCACAAACCTCCTGTCTCCACTCTGGCTCCACCCAGTGCTGCCACAGGCTTCCCAGAAAAGAACAGTGTCTAATTAAAAAACTTTAATTACATTCATCTCATCTCTCTCACACACACACGAACACGAACACACACAGAATAAAACAACTGTATACAAACAATTCCATGTGATAAATGAGCATGAAAGGAAAAGCCAGCAGTTTTTTTCCCCCCTCAAGCGGAATGGCTTTTAATCAGAGCTGCTGACATTCACGAGCCATACAGTCTCCTGTGATGTCGTCCTCCACTTGAGCACCATCTGGAATGTCTTCAGTTTTTTAGGACTTAACGGTCACGGTGTTTTTTTCTGTCTTCCGATGTCTTTTCATGGGACATTTTATATCCTTGATTTGATCTCAAAGGCATCTTAAACCTAAAAAACAACCTTACAACTGTGTCTCTGCAGTTACTGTACAAACACACAATCTGGCTATTAAACTGATTTATCACGCAGCACTTAGAGTATGACTCAACTGTAAAATAACACTCGATTAACGGCTCATCTTCAGAGTGAATGTCACATTAAGGAGGATCCGTGAGGAATGTTTTCCCCGGGGGGGGGGGGGGGGGGGGTTCACTCATCACCTCGGACACAGGAGCTCCTATCTGACCAGCTTCTTCCTTTCCCATGACACCACATAGAAGCAGGTTTATTAAATGTGACCTGGTGTGTCCACAGACAAGGTATGTCTTTGTTGATCGGCATGGCGTTGACCTGCAGAGTCAGACCGGTGGAGGTGGGTTATCGGGACATCTCTGCGGGACCGAGAGAAGCCGGCCGGATCGCTGCGATCTGCCTGCAGGACTCATTGTTCACGGCCGGACCAGATGCTCCAGCTGAGAGATTACCATCGCATCACTCCTCAGTGGGGAGTCCAGGTCTCCTCACCCTCTCCCTACCTTCACTGTCTCCCGCCACGCTCTCCTCTTGTATCTCCTCTTATCATGTCCTTTTTCCTCTATATCCTTTCCTTCTTCCTCATCTCTCTTTCCTCCTCCCCAGTCCTCCTCTTCCTTTGTTTTCTCCTCCCGTCTTTCCGCCCATCTTTCCTCAGTCCTCTCCTCTCTCTTTATCCTTCTCCCTTGTCCTTTACTCCTGTTCTTTCCTTTCCTCATTTCCCCTTCTTCCTCTTCACCTTGCCTTTACTTCCCTCTCTTATTCTTCATTCTCTCCTCTCTTCTATCTCCCCCTTCCCTACCATCCTCTCCTATAATTTCCACACCTTTCTTTTCTTTTCCGTTGATCTCTTCAGCTAGGTTTTTCGTCATATTCTCTTCCTTCATCTACTGCCCACTCTCCTATTCTCTCATTTGCGTCTCCCTTTTTCCTTTACTATCCTCTTATCTGCCCTTCCCTACCATTCTCCCTTATTGTCTCCTCTCTTCTCCCTCTACCCTGAGATTCTCCCTTTTTTCTCCATTTCTCCTTCTTTCTCTCTGTTTTCTCCTCCCCTGCATTCCTCCCTCTGTCCTCCTCTCTCATCTTTTCTCTATTATTTCCTCTCCTCTTCTTTCCCTTCATCTTCTTTCTTATCCTCTCCTCTCATTTATCTCCCCACCCCTCTCTTATTTTTCCTCTCCCCTCGTCCTTTTCTTCCTTTTTGTATTGTCCCATCACCTCCTCCCCAGCCTCCTTCCACCTCTCCTCTCTTCTCTCCTCCTCACCACCCAGGAGATAACAACTGAGTGCTGTCTTTAGTCAAACACAGTCCACACTGTTCTCCTCTTTCCCCTTCTTCCTCCAGCACTCCTCCTCTGCTGTTATCAGTCTCAGTCATGGAGGTCTCACTCTAATGAAATTCCCTCAGTGATCACACAGACGGATCTAAAGGGAGCTTATTTTTTTTTGGAGAGCACATCTGGGGAGTAGCTGAGGGCATGAAAAGAATTAGCAGCTGTAATCTGATTATAAAAAAATGTGATCTGTAATCTGCCTCAACCTGGAATCTGTTACTCAGACAAACACATTCAGCAGATAACAATAAAAAAAGAGATACCTGACAAATCCTGTGGAGGACACTCGAGTGAGTCCAGTACTTTTAGATTTCTTGGACATTTTTTACTTTTAGCTGCCAAAATGAAAAAGTAGGAACGATTCATTATGTCCTCAGTAGATGTGAATCCTGGTGTAGTGTACAGAAGGTGTATTTCTTAAATTTAATTATATGTTAAATGCTGCTATTAGACAGTGTTATAATTATTCACTGCATTGGAATTTTAATTTGCGTACGTCCTTTTCCATGTTGTTAGAGCAGGTGGCTAACATCTTAAATAAAGGTACCATATAATTAATTCTCTCTGTCAAAATGATTTCAACTGAAACTTAAAAAGAATCAATGATGAATTCCCAGTAGAGCATTTAACCCGGCACATAAACACAGTGAGTTTAACCAGTGATAGGACTCGAGGGATCGTCCCTTTAACCTCACACCATAGTCAGTTGTGAAAGATTCGTGTGCTCTGCGTAGACAGCTTTGATTTACTTGCATGCCTGGAAGAGTCAGATACATATCCAAATGTGCTCCAAATATAATTGTCTCCAGACGTAACTCGGGGTAAAGACAGACCACTTTCTTGTCTTCTCCCACCTCCCAGATCATGACTCCACCATCACAAGTTACTCTGTGGTTTGACCTGAGGGGAAGAGGGCCACAGCCAACCTCTACTTGTGATTCAGATGTGTCTCTCGCTGTTTTGGCAGGCTCCGTCAACCAGCACAACCTCGACAATATTATCATAAAGGCCTGTCGAAGCAGAGATGAAGGTGAAGAAAACATCTCACTCAGCTGAATGTTAAGTGAATCTGCGGTAGAGGAACGGCGGACGATAGCTGTGTTAAAACTTTATATGAGTTGGCCCGAAGAAGAGAGCCTCGCTCTCCTTTTTTCTCAGCAGGTGTTCAAATATAGATTATCAGTGGTTGACTCTTCAGTCTGTGGCTCCAGGAGTGTTTTTGTTTTTTTTGCTGCTTAATCTAAGGACGTCCCCGCTGAGGGAAAATACATGATAAAAGGTATCACATTGATTTCTGTCTGCTTGGTCGGTCTCTCTCTCTCTCTCTCTCTCTCTCTCTCTCTCTCTCTCTCTCTGTCTTGTCTGAGTGAGGAGGTGAACTTTGATGTCAGCCAGCCGTGTTGGGGTCTGGTGTTCATGAGAGAGGCCTCTGTTTTCGTCTGCTGGACACTCAGACCGCAGGACCCTCACTGGGCAACACACAAGGTTAGTGGGAGTCCCTGAAAATATTGATTTTTAACTCCAGGCACGTTTCTTTTGGAATCTGATATGAAAACATATGCTTTTCATGAAACTGAAAAAGGATGTAGTTAGACAAAGACGAGAGCAGCGCCTAAAGAAATGCAAATCTTTTCCTTAGCATCAGAGGAAGAAGACAGAGCAGGGCTGCTGTTAAAAATACAACAGTGGACATAAAGTACAGAAACATAAGTTATATACAGATAGACATGAGCCTCAAACAACAAATAAACAAAAGCTCTAGAGGTCAAAGACAATTTGATAATTCAAACTCAATATTAGAAACATAACAGCCTGAGGCACTTTTTTGTATCTGATGCTTTTTATTTTATGAAACTCAACAGTGAAGCTACCTCTGCCTCCAACATACAGACTGACTCAAACTTGAACTTGAACGTTGATTGATTTTTTGGCTGCTTGAGGCCAGCAGATGAAAACACAGCAGCTACTATGTTAGCATCTTACAAAGTTGTAGTGGTGAACGCTTTAGCAAGCAGTTGCCTCAGACATGTAGCAACAATTAGCATTCGCTTTGTAGTTGTTTCTTTGTCCACCCGGTGATTGAAAGCACTATTTAGAATATCAATGTCAAACCAATGCGTCCAATAACGCAGGTCAGCTTCAAACTATGACGCGCTACGTACTCCTCTAGCGTCACTTTGCATGTGTCAGTGACGGCGTGTCTCATTACATGCATAGTGTCTTTTCAAAATAAACGTGTAAATAATTAGATAGATAGATAGATAGATAGATAGATAGATAGATAGATAGATAGATAGATAGATAACTAATAGATTCAATATGTATTTAAAGCAAAAAACTTGTCTTTTCAATGCGTTTCAGTACATTTGTGACACAATCTCACCAAATGTTCAGCACAGCCCAAAAAAATATCATATCACAAACTAGAAAAAAAACACAGGGACCTGGTTCAACCCCGAGCGAATTTTGAGAAATTACAGCCCGACCGGGCCCATTCGGGTTAGTGCAGGGAATCAAAGCTCGCCCGTCGGACACTCAGACCGCAGGAGCCTCACAGGGCAACACACAAGGTCAGTGGGAGTCCTTGAAAATATTGATCTTTAACTCGAGGCACATTTCTTTGGAATCTGATATGAAAACACATGCTTTACATTCATATGTCTATTTATTTGTATGTCAAAGCTCTAGTTTCTAACTGTGTCTTTGAATCACAGAATAAAGCCTCTGTTTGACAAGCGATTGCTGGAAAATGTGGTGAAAAAAACCCCACCACAGCGATGACCGATTAGCACCACAGATGTCACCAAAATACCAGCAACACGAATCCGGAGATTACCACTTTAAACCTTCAGTGCGTCTGCTTTCATGCTGTCACACATGACTCAAATCAGTCCAGAGCCGGCGTTATCAGCAGCTGTAGCCTCCTCATCCACACGGAGCTGCTCCATGAACAGTGGAGGCCTTGTCTCAAAACCATCACAAGTGGTCAACAGCACCGGAGCCAAAGCTTTTGAACTCACTATCTGGCAACAACCGCCTGACATCATGTAATGTGCCGGTTTAGTAGAAGCGGTTATTCAATCAGACTGGTTGTTGTGGCTGACATGCTCAAAGGAAATCTCTTAATTTCCCAGGTAACGCCTGCCAGCCTGCTGAATGATTGAAATAGAACAAAAGAGAGTGGAAAGATATGAGCAGTTGTTACGTGCACATACTTCCTGGGAAATCATCTGAAGCCACATTTATCACCATTCGACCAGAAGCGCCTTTGAGTCCTTTACACTTCAAGACTCAAACGAGGATGAAAGGTGCACATTTCTCTGCCGTATTCCCACAATATAAGATTACAAACCGTGGCTTAGCGATGGTAGGGGCTCCGGCCCGCGGAATGACCGGACCGTTATTACATATGAATGTGGGATCAGGAGGGGTCACATAGCTCAAGTGCCTAAAATCAAACCTGCTGCCATAAACACCTCGTAGGGAGAAGGTCGGCGGGCCGCTTTCAGAGGGATTTCAACCCCCCTCCAGCCCAACAGTTGCTGTTTCGGCACAAAATGAACGCATTGTGCAGGGAACAGGTGGAGCGACGATGACGGTACCATTAGGCTAACATGGGGTGCCATGTGCTCAAGAGTGGTGACCTATTTCTCTACACATCTGCAAGACAGTAAAGCTGAAGCTAATGCTGCTCCAAAGCAACAAAATATGGAAGCGAAGGGACATTAGGTGGACCTGACTACTAATCCAATGGGAGTGGAGCGTGTGAATGTAAACAGGATACGCCGCTGACTCTAATTCTATACACACACTTACTTAGCGCATGCCTTTCCCTATAGTGTACACACACCTATGACACGGACCTGTTGGCTGTTGGGCGGGCTTTTCTGAAAGGTTAAATAAACTCAGATGATTAAACGGCTCCCGCGGTGAATAATTTACCTACCAAAGTAGAGTAAAGTTAATGCGAGTTAAGGACACACAACTCGGGGCACTGAAAGAGAGTGGATGTTCCTTGTATGCTGACTTCCCGCTCACCCTCTCAAGTGTGTCCTATCCATCATGTCATGGACACAGAGGGAAGAGGAAGACGGGGCGAATGTTTGTGATTCATTTACAAACCCCTTTATGACTCACACCATCACATGATCAGATGTGAGACTATTGGGGGGGGGGGGGGCTTCCTAAGGAAAGGAAATCTACTCCGTGGATGAATCAGCGTTATCTTTTTAACTTGGACACTGACAAATTAGTTTCTGTCACAAGGAAAAGCTGGTCATTAACACTAGATTGAAGTAGTTAATGATTGATTATGTCATTAATTATTATTTCATTAGCTCTTTTATCAACCTGCTCTCATTTATCACTGTCTGTTTGCTTTAGTCTGTCACCGGCAGTTGGTAAAATGAATAATAAGCTTTTTATATCCATATCTTGCTACAGGTTTTCTATAAGATCAATTCATGCAAAATGGTTTTGTCTGTTGAGGTTTTGAGACATCCATCTTGTTTTTATGTGGGAAGAAGTTACATTCTACCAAAGAAATAGTCCTTTTAAAAACTGTGACAGCAATGTTGCAGGTTCATTGCATTTCACATGATGTAAGATGGATCTAATACAAAAAAAAAAGTCATAATCTGTGCCTATTTCAGATCTTTTCAGAGGTATGACAGATTGTCTGATGAGTGTCTGGTGAGTCGAAGCCCTACGGGGAAAAAAAAGCTCAAGCAGAGACATGTCATCGATCTATGTCATCCGTCTGCAGCACTGTCTTGTTTTTGAGAGGATCAAAAAAACAGCCTATAGGCCCTGACACCTTTTGTATTAGTCAAAAATGGCACTTACAAAATCTGTTGCATGGCAGGAAACCACTAGTGTTAAGTGAGAATATTTTACTTTTAGTGTTTTAGGTGAAATACCTCTTTAATTAATTGATTGATTTAATTTATCTGCAACTTGCCCTCCAGGTGCAACAACGATCAATTTGATCATGTAACAGCCTGTTACATTCTGATAGAAACCCATCCAGACACACTGAAACATTTTTTCAAGCGGCTCGGAAAAAGGAACGCCCACTCCAATCTGCGTCCGCGGGTTGCTGGTTCACATTTAGGCAGCCGTCTAATGAGAAGCATTCCTGCGTGAGAGAGGACAAGATGGCTGGTCTGCAAGTCCTTTAATTTGCAAGATTTGTACCTTTGATTTTAGGCTCCCCCCTAATCACCCCATTCCAACAACACCAGGTTGCCTGTGTGTGTGTGTGTGTGTGTGTGTGTGTGTGTGTGTGTGTGTGTGTGTGTGTGTGTCTGAGGGGATGGGGGGATTCACACATGTGGTTTCGGGTAGTCTTCAAGGGCAGGCCACATGGTGCTGGAGTTAGTATCTGCTTGGAAAAGGTGGTACTGAGGATGAAATGTGATAGGCCAAGTTTTTTTTTTTTTTTTTTTGCCTCTGTCCCACATAGAGGAATGCAGACAGTTTGGTTGGGGGTCTGTCACACCAGATAGAGAGAAATGTAATTACTGTCAGTGACGTCTGGCTCCTGTGTGTCATATCGTATGATCGCAGTTGGGTCGATCCGCTGCAGAGATGGAGAACATCTGGTCGGATTAAAAATACACCTTTTGCAACCGGATCAACAGATTGAATAGTATGAAATAATTTGTCCAGGACGGATGTTTCCATATTGTTAATGACATACAAGGACCCTGTCGTCAAAACACATAGGAATCATGTTTTATGTGATTTAATCTCTTGATTCCCAATTTCCTCCTTAATAGTTCCTTCAAGTATAGTAAATCATCATTTTATGCACATGTCCTGTAATTTAGACTGACATATTTGTTATCTTTGGAAACTTTGAGATTTCCTCTGGACTATAAGCATGAATTTCTGGGGCTTTGGACAATGATTGGCCACACAGCATGAGTTTGTAGTTATTCACTGATTCAAGAGGTGAAAGTTTACATTTTCTAATTTGTTTTGACCAAATCTTTTTTCATAAAATGTTTCCTGATTAATTCAAAATGCATAAGTCATCTTCAGTGCAAATAATGCCATAATCAGGGTGGGAAATACATTAAGAATATATGTAGATGTTAGGCAAAATGTCTTTTTAACAGAGAAAGTGCTACGACATTAGCATACGCTTTGTGAAATCATCTACAAACAACAAGAGCTTAATCAATAAAAAAATGTCAGTATATATTTTACTTTGCAAAAACACATTTTTATTAAACTTAAGAAGTCATTCTGTGATGAGCTCAAATTTCTCATTTTCAAAATCTCACTTACCCCAAACCTGATGTGTTTCCTTTTATTTGACTTTGTGAATATCCTACATTTCCCATAATGCATGTTGCTCAAATTGGCTCCATGCAGCTGTGGGCTACAGGTGTTTTGTTTCCAATCAAGTCATGCTGGAAGAAGTCAAAACACAACACACTTTCCTGTGGCTGCATGATCATCACATTACGGTAAATGATGTCTTCTTCAATCAGTTTCTCCTGTTAAAGCTGCTGAATGTTCGTCCCAAAACGTTGAGTCTCTAAAGATGCTCTCTGGTTTTTGACCATGAGGGACTGACGAAGAAATCTGCTCTCAGAAGATTTAACATTTTGTGCTGACTGTAGGTGCAAAGATTATTGTCCACAGTGTCTATTTTGAGTAAATATAAAATAAAAGCATCACAGAACAGCGAAATGGAGCCTCAGCAGTAATTGTAACACAGTTGACAAAAGATTCTCACCTAAACGTCATTTAGAAGATACATTGGAGGCAACAGTCATATTACATGATTTTACAGTCTCCCTGGAATTGTAGATGTTCAAATTTCCATATTTTCTGATCATAAAATATGTGTAATTAAGCTCCAGAACAGCTATGGATCTTTATGTGAGGCTGTTTCGTCCACTGGAGAACTTTTAACCTCAGTGTCATGGAGAGAGATCTGTTGACTTGCATGTTCAGTAACATAACACTTGTTGTATGCGTTGGCTTAAATATTGAGGAAAACATTGTCAGAAAGGCAGAGGCAGAGGTGTTTTTTTTGTTGTCGTTGTTTTTTTCTTCTTCTTTTTGTTAGTTCTGAGTGTCTTTCGCCACAGCAGCATACTGTAAAAACAGTCTCCCTGCCCAACGAAACATCTGGGCTTGTTTGTTTAGCATCTGCCTGAGGAGAAGGCAGCATCAGGACAGATCTCATCACTCCTAGACTTTAACTCAGAACTGAAATATTTGGCAGCCAAAAAGATTATCTGCGGCTTTCCTTCATGCAAATACTGTGTCTCTGCTTTGTTTATGAAGAGGAAGGTATTTTGAAATTAGGAAAGAATTTCAGGCCTGAACTCGTGTGTGCGGTTGGGTTTCAACTTGCAATTTTTACTTTGTATTATGAACTCTGCAAATACATTAAAACTAAAAAAGGAGTATTAATGTAACTTTTTATGCTGCAACAGTATATAGTGTTTATTTGGAGTTGTGTTTCTGGTTACCTAGAGAGTCCAATATTTACTGTCTCACTTACTTTTGATGGAGATATATGTCTGTTTAGCAATAAATGCACCACTATGTTCATCGGCTGTTTGATGAAGGGCAGTCATGACATTAACTTGAGAGCAGTCTTGTAAAGTTGTAAAGTCAGACATTTTGGAATTAAACATCAGTCTCCACAACCTCCAGATGACAATTTATCTCTCCATGTGGCTTTGTCAACAACATTTACCAGAGAGGTTGTCGGTCCTAACACTGAGTCGTGATCATTTTAACAGTCTTGGGGTTAGTGTTTGGTGCTTACTGCATGGTGAAGCAGCCGGCAGAGCGAGACTCCTGAGGGTGAAACAGATGCACACGATTAACTCAGGCTACTTCAGATTAGTCGCCTTTTGAAGTTCAAGTTCCTTTTTTGTGACATTTTCTTTTGGAGACCAGCGATGCCTTGTAACCCGAGACAGAGGGGAGGGTTGGGTGAGCTGGGAGTGAGGGGGGGGGGGCTCTTTTTGGGTGGTCCGCCCCAGAATGATGAATGCTGAAAGTTTGCCTTGAGCTCATACAGATTGCTTTGACGCTGAGTATCTGATCTGGCCTTCAAAACCTAAACCTCGTTACCTCCAAACTTACATGTTGGGCCTTCAAGCTGATGCATCTTCAACCAGTCAATACTACATGATTTAATATTGAGCATAGACATCAGAGCTTGTCCTTGCTGTATAATCCTCTAAATAAAGTTTTTTTACGAAGCAAATTGTGATGGATGCAGTCAGAAAGACCCAATTATTTAATGATCAAGATTTCACAAATCAATTACCTCGCTCTGAAAATTATTATTTACAAAAGTAAATTAATAAAAACGTGTTTGTAACTGTTAAACAACTTGAAATGTACAACATTATATATATGCTGATAAAGAATCTCTGTATTTGTTTTGTGTATTTATAACATGGCATTATCAGTTTCACAGACGTTACAACAGCAGAATAAAGTAAGGTCCTTTTACTCTGGTTTGGATCTCCTGTAAAGTTACCACCTCCACTTACTGTATGGACTTTTGCTAACATAATTATAAACACTATTGCATTTTTAAATATAATCTTTCCAGGGTATGTTGGCCTTGGTGGACCTAGAATTTTGCATGCCTTTTGCCCCAGATCAATCATTTAACTTGCCTCTTCTGTATGTTCTGTATGTCTTCTTGTGACATACGGTGATGTCAAACACCCAGGAAATACATCGTGATGACAGCCTGAATGCTGATCCGACTTTGGTTCAGCGTTTGAACCCATGCAGCAGTCAGGGTGTGTTGGCTGCAAGCTGTGCAAGACAGTTACGCTTTTATTAGACTTGTATTATATAAAGCACAGTGATTAGGATGTCTATTGTTAATTATCAAGGAGAACTCTGCATAATATTTCTTGATTAAAATCCGGTTCATTTGAGGGGGGGCTGAATGTAATGAGATTTATATCTACTAAATATAACTCTCTTTGAGCGCTGATATCTTTTAATGAACCCTTTCTTTTATTTGAACCCTTATCTACACAGATGGCAAGAGACCCGCATCGCAAGATGGTCTTTAGTTACATTTTGTATAAATAATCTGAATCTGAAACGTAACAAGTTATCAGATAAATGTAGAGGACAATATTACTCTCTGAGATGTAGTGGAGTAGAAGAAGAAAGTATTATAAATTGTATAGTAAAGCACAAGTACCTCAAATGTACTTAGTTGCCGTCCACCACTGGACAGTATAATAAACACAGTGGCAAGAATACAGTTCTGCAAATTAATATGAGGGAAAATTGACTCAGTAACACAGTTTGTAGCCGATGTCGTGTTCTTAATTCACAAAGCATGCATGCAAAAAGAAAGGAGTTTGGCTCCCAAAGTGAGAGTTGGGGACTCTGTTGTCCTTTACACACATCTGATATTCATTTCTGAAATGAAAACCAAATGTTTGTAGATGATGAATTACTTGGCTCAACCCACTAGCATATGTGTGACAGAAATGGGTGAATCAGTCCCTTATCCTTCTCCAAACTGCACGAAACAAACAAACAAAAGAAGAAGAAAAAAAAACATAAAATTCAAAAGCAGCATCTGTATCTGAATGGTAATAAAATTAAATGAAATCTGATGAACGGATGACTGCAGCCATTTGAAGCATACTACTACTAGCCCTCCAATAATAAGTATAACTGTTTACTAAACTCTGCAGCTGCACTTTGGGTTCCAGGCACTGTGACAGATTATGAGGCAAGTGTTCGAGATAGTTTAGATATCGTCCGACATTTTCCTCGGTCACTCCTCCCATCTGTTTCCAGCCTGCTGAAGGGACCAGACAAGACGGCCCTGCCAAGAGATGGAGTAAGTGAAATGTTTGAAAATCCAGTGCCTCACAACTCATAAGTAATGAAGTGTTTGAAATAGAGCGGGTTGAAGAGGAGGAAGGGGAGGAATGTGACGGCTTCAGGCTCTTTGACAAATCCTTTGCAGGTTTCTAATGGCTGTGAGAGTCATACAACACTTTGGCTTGGTCATTAATAAACTTAGGTCCGAGGCTCTGAGACACTTTGCTTAGTCAGTGTCTTCTAAAGTGACATCCAAACTTTACTCACTATTTGACTTTAGATGGTGACGGTGAGGGAATCACATCTGGACTCTCTGACGGTGTAATGTTGCTGACATAAACCTAAGTTGTTTTGCAGTAGAAATTAAATCATACCCAAATCATTTCCAGAGAAATTAAAAGGTAGTGTTACCCAGAAGTTATAGGTCTGATATTACTTTATATTTATAATAACAATTCCATGAGAAGTCCTCATACCTAAAAAAACTAAACATAGGTTTGATAAAAATAAAAAATAAAAACGCTAACTAGCTTTCAAAGCTTTCAACTGCAGCTAACGCTCTGACTCAGATACCATTTGATCGGTCAAGTGATGAAAGGTGAACCTGATATCTGGACCACTGTCTCATGGCTTCTGGTGTGAATGTCCTCAGTGATCTTTCTCTGGCCTTCCACTGACTTCTGGCTGACCTTTGCCCCTTCCCAGTTGATGCTGTGAAAGGATTTGGTCTGATTATTGCAGACAGTTGATGTTGTCTTTTCTTGTTCACTCAGTCTCTTTCCCAGTTTTTCACTGATGTAGTGTTAGCCCACAGGTGTTGCATGGGATACCATATGTCACAGCACAGGTAGTGTTGGTGCAGTTATGTGTTGGATTGGGACTATGATAATGTGCTATATCAATGAAAAAGTAAATTCACTTGACTTGGATTTAATTACGTTAAGCCTCTGGCTGTACCAGCGGTTAACAGGCTATATGTTCACAGAGGTGTTCCTCACTCGACTGCGTGGTTAAGCCAGCCTGCTTACGTCCTGTTCTTGTGTTCTGTGCTCTGAGCTCGGTAGGTTTCAGTTCATTTAGGTTAAAGGTGGAGTGTGTAGGATTTGGCGTCATCTAGCAGTGAGGTTGCAGATTGCAACCAACTGAAACTTCTCCCTTGAGCCAAGCGTGTATGAGAACTACGGTGGCCGTCAGGAAAGCACGAAAGGCCCAATTTAGAGCCCAGTGTCTGTTCTTTCTGTTCTGAGCTTCTTAGGTGATGAACACACAATGATTATTATACACAAATGAAAACATACTTATTAATAATATCTTCCATTTCTGTCAATAGATCCCCCTAAATGCAACACACGGATGCAGAAAGAGCTTCTGCTAATTCGTAGATGAAGGTTTTCCTTCATTGTCAATTAAAAGCAAAAAGTTTGTGTCAATTCTTAAAGAGGTTTTGGGTTGCTAACATGTCACTAATTCCCTCAACGGTCATTACAAGAGTCAGTATTTGCCCAAGTACAACACGTTGCTCGTTAGAAACATAAAGGTTGTTTTACGCGTATGAACGAACAAACAATGCTGCCTTGTTTTCTGCTGAGACTCCGTCCTCTAACCTGCTTTAGCTAATTTAGGCTAATTAATCATGATGGCTAAAAATGTAAGTTGTTAATAAAGGGTCATGAGTTTCTCACATTATACTAAGCAATCAAGTTTGTTGTTGTAAATGTCAGTAAGTAAATAATAAAGGGATCACTTTTCAATATACAACCGACATGCGTGCTGAGAATAAAAGATAATAGTGCTTGTTCTGCTAAAGATGCAAAGGGATTGTGTTACAACCTGGCAACCCAAATGTTGTTTTTATTAATGACTTTTGGTGATCTGTAAAGCATAATTAACCATTTTTAAAGCCATTACTACCAACCCATAAACATTTTATAAAGTATGACTTTGTTTATGTACTTATGAGAAAATGAAAACCACCCCGTACTTTAAAAAAGCCATAAAACTATTTGTGGATGCTGTTTGATCCAGCTCACAAATGGGGCCCTGCATTGAATGTCCTCTTCACACACCCACCGCCTCTGCTTCACATGCAGTGTTCAATGCACAAAGCCCCACATACCCCACAGTAATGCATAAAAGAATAAGGATTATCTTTTCAATTTGCCCAGCCCTTGGTGTTATGCAAACAAGATGGAGTGGAGAGGATCAAAATCTAGTTAGTTGGACAGCATGGAATCTATTTCTTGAACCCAGGAGAGCAAGATCTGTCAAGATTTAAGTCCTAATGTGCTGCAGCTGATCCCCCAAAGCTTCCACTGCCTCATTCCATCTTTCAATCATACGATTAGAACTGATTCTTAATGGGACACAGACTCCACATTCCCCAAGTCCATAAAGGCCTACAGGCATCCAAATCATATTGTTCACATTCAACTTGAAACAGTCTGAAGATGACAAAAAGTAAAGTCTGTCTCACACACACACACACACACACACACACACACACACACACACACACACACACACACACACACACACAGATAGTGGTTATTGGGCAATGGCCGGGAGGAGAGTGAGGTGATGATCTGCACATTGTGCTCACAGCGCTCACTGGTAACTGTGAACCTTAAGGAGCCTGAAAAGAGTTAGGGAAGGAAATTTGTTTTGTTCTTTGGCTGGATGAGCAAATAAGGTTAGATTGTGGAAATGTTTTGGTAGATAACTATCAAAGCTTTCCATCCAGTTTAATTTAGAAAAATAATCGGTTACCAGCCAAATCAAAGATCAAGAAATATTGATTGTCTGAAGCCCTTTTCTCAGAATTCCAGAGAATCAGGTCCAGACATTGTGCAGAATTTCCCCTTCACACATGTAGCACACAACAATAGATTGTCTGTGTCAGGTTTAGGCAAGCGGTGGTGACAGGTTAGAGCGTGCAGGAGGAAGGACATGGCACAGATTGTAGCGCAGCAACGTAGCTTATTTGTAATTTGTTCATAAGTCTTTCCTTGAACGTGTCTGACAATTTCAGCTTTGGCCCTAGCTGACAGAAGTTCCCGAATCTTGTTGTCTCTCCAGTTAGACATTTTCCTTGGTGTCTTTGTGTAAATTACCCTTTTTCTTCACCCTCATATGTTTGTTTTCTTCCACATCATAGAAGCGTCATCAACACGCCCACTTGCTTGCTGTGAATTATCTGGACAAAGCTCTATTCACACGTGAGCTGTACTAAGGAGCTGGCAGGCTAAAGTCTGTTTAATGTCCGGCTGAATGATTCAGACATTTGCGTTCTCACATTAAGCTCCTCCTGGTATTGTCTAGATAAGTTCAGGGTTGCAGTGCATTTGTGAAAGGGGCTTCTGTTGACCAAACTGAGCAGGTATCTTTCAAAGCTACGGTCTATTTCGTACAAAATTCTTTGTTTGTGTTTCCCCAGACAGTATTTAGTCCTGGCAGAGACAAAAAGAGACAAAAGATTTGATTTGACTGACTCCAATCTCTGAACCCATCAGCTGTCAGTCAGTCGAATAAGCCTCTGGGAGTAGCTGGCTGAAGTTCTGGGGACTGAAATGTCTTGGGCCAAAACTTCCTTTACCTTGCGCTGCCAACACTACTAGGACTACAAACCACATCAGAACGCTTCCAATACCAAAATCTTGTCCCGTTGCTTACAGATTCTGCATTTGAATGCAATCTGTTTATAGAGATTAGACTAACTCAGACTGATATTAGCGTTGGCTTATTTAAGATTGCCTTTTTATACAAACAAGGACTGTGGATTTTGTCCACCATTTCTTACAGTGCAGTCACAGTACAAAGGCATCTCTTTGCGACCAGTATGGAGAGGATGAACGGTTACAGTGACTTGTAGCCCAGTGTATGGCATGAGAGTATTGTATCAAGATAGACGTGAAAAAGTCTGAACCTTTCTATTTAGGTGGCAGAATGCTTCAAACAAACTGCTTGTCGGATCGTCAACTGGGGACTGTAACCCTCCTCGCAGAGATCAGCATTGAAGGATTTGCTTCTGACAGTTTTCTCAACTTTCAGAAACCTTCAATCCATGGCCACACAGCAATTTAACAGAGGTGAAAGAGAGGCACGGTTTTAACTTACGCTACATCCACACTAATATAAAAACGATCTCTGACCATACGGGTGTTCCAGAACCATTTTAGAAATGAGTTCTATCCACTCTAACACGCCTGAAAGTGAATAGCACTTAACTATTCACAAACACTGGTCATGCGGGTGCCGGTGTAAACAGGAAATAGATTGGTTGTAGTTACAGAAAATAGATTATATTATTGTACTCTTTAATATTAAAAGGTTGTGCTTGATACTTAAGATCTTCCTTTATAACCCTCCTCTCCATCCTAATAAGAATCCCATCATAGAAATAACTTTCCTTCCAAAAGCAGGACTTCGTCCCTTCTGTGAGTCAAAAAAAGAAGAAGCTTAGTCTTAGTTTCTAATCATGTGTTGGGCAAACACAGGGGGCTCCGCAGTGACCTAAGAACACAGCATTTAAAGATGTTTTCTGGGTCACTGAAGCGGAACTCAACATACCACATACACACACACACACACACACACACACACACACACACACACACACACCTGAGGATAAGAAGACAGGTGGTTGCAGAGATTGTGTATCTTCTTCAAAGATGCCCTCATGCACAAACACGCACTGAAGGAAAAATGGGAACGCTTTTGGTACTTTGTGGAGTTGGATTACACACACATGCACCCAAAGATGCAAACAGACATGCATGCACATACACAGTGACTTATGGGAGAGTCAGACACTGCTGAGTGGTTGCATTGTTGATGACAAGGTCCCGTGAAGGAAGGACAGGCTTCCTGTCTGTGATCTTGTTGTCGTGGAGACAGCAGGGCCTAGTCAAATAGATTAGCCCAGATCGTTTGATCTTTAAGAGGGAAACCAAAGAGGATACTTAAATGGTCACCACATTTCCACATAAAACAAACCACTGGCATAGTTTTGAAGTTTTTCTAAACGACTTTCGTCTGACTGGATGCTGACTGGAAAAACCTGCATTCTAAGTCTCTTAAACCAGCATCTTGTTGGTTTGGTAACACAACGATTTGTCTGAGGCAGGAAACATTTTATTGGACGAGGTAAATATCAGTGTCGAGCCACAGAACAACTCTTTGTAGCGACAGTTTACTGGCAAGGTTGAGGAGCCAACAGGAACTGTGGTCAAACTGTAAATATTAATATGAAATCTACTTTTCATTCACTCATTTTATACATTTTAGCAAGTGCAACATCAACAGCAAATCTATCTTGAAACTTGAGAACAACATGAAAGGTCGGCTAACTTGCTCACATACTGTATATATTTACATGTGTTTTTGTAGATGCACAATTCCTTGCCTTCATTTGGCTGGACTGCACTTTTTATAAATAATCTGTACATTGTTTAGAAGAAGTCAAACACATACAAGTAGAGAAACATAAGGTTGGTTCCGTCCACCAGTTTTTAGGGCTCATCTTTAATTTGTAGAGAGAAACAATGAGTCAAAAAGTTTGTATGCTTGGCTCAAATGGAGAAGTTTGCATATTACACATTTTAAAAAGTAGTCATGTCATGATGCCACTCACCATAACCTATCAACGTCCCGCCAGAAAAGCCCAAAAACAAAAAAATAAAAAGAGTTTCGGTGTAACATGCCGGGTACACGGACATTGTTTGATGTCATCCCCTTCCTCTATCATCATACATTACATTACATTACAGTCATTTAGCAGACGCTTTTATCCAAAGCGACTTACAATAAGTGCATTCAACATTGGTAATCAAAAGAACTACTAGTCACCAGAAGTCATAAGTACATTTCCTTTTCCAAACAAGCATCTAAGAGCATGAAGCAGAGCATAACTCAGAGCCAAAGTACAGTGCAGAAACAAGAAAAACAGTTAGTGCTATAAGTAATACGAATACAATAAGTGCAACAAGCTAGTATGAATACAATAAGTGCTATGTGGAAGGCTCAGGGTAGCACTTCCTGAAGAGGTGGGTTTTCAGCCTGCGCCGAAAGATGGGCAGCGACTCCACTGTCCTGACATAAGTGGGAAGTTCATTCCACCACTGTGGGGCCAGGACAGAAAACAGCCGTGACCGGATCGATCGGCCGCCAGGACCTCTGAGCGACGGGGCAACCAATCGCCCCGAGGCAGCAGAGCGAAGTGGTCGGGCGGGGGTGTAAGGCTTGACCATGGCCTGGAGATAGGAAGGAGCTGTTCCTTTCACTGCCCTGTAGGCATCATAACTGCTGACAAAAACACAACATGGTACACGTGGTTCAAAGTTTTATTAATATCATATAATCTTGTAAGCTAGCTTCACGGTTCCAGTGAATAGAATTGCAACATCCGCAGTTTGGTTCTGCCCCGGGATTTTTCCACATTCTCTTCTCTCTCCCCATATTTCCTGTCTGTCTCTATTATCTGCTATCAATTAAGGCTGACATTTTGCAAAAAAAATGGATATAGTCTCCAAGTGTGGCTTACACTCTCACGTTGGACTCCATGTGATGTCATGTGCTCTTAGGTACCAGTAAGTCAGGTTGCATTGTAAATATCTAAGTTGTTGATACGCCTCAGCACCAACGTCAACAGGACAAACTCTGTTATGTAGAATTATACGATGAACTTGATTCTGATCCTGTGTTTGATCCTGACAGCCGGCTCAAACACTATCACTCATAAAACAGCTCTCTGTATTTGTCTTTAATAAACAAAATCAGCTCTTAGTTGTTCCTGTTTATGCTCAGCCGGGTTTTGATTGCCCTCCAAACACAACAGTTGGATTGCTCCATTGTACTTAGCATCTAGAGCCATTGCCCTGTCATTGTATTGCCCTGCTTTGGTTTACTACATAAACAGTTATTTGACATATAAGATCAACATTTCATGTCATGTCTGCCACACAGAGAGAATAAAGAAAGAAATAGAGAGGAAGCAAATGATGGAAATACTGACTTTCTTTCTGCCAACATCATTCCTTTCTCTCTAAGCAGACAGAGAAGGGAAAGTATCATTATAAAGAGGTCAGATTAATCTTTAACTTTAACTTTCATTGCTTTTCATGTCTTCTCAGCTACATTAACGTCCCCGGTGACCGGCAACCTGAGGGAAATTGTTAATGTACGCCTTTATGTTTTTTGTGGCCGTAGACGAAGCTGCGTAGGCTTCCTGCCAAACTCTGCAGTGTCACATGAGGGTCATAAATCAAAACTATTATGAGGTTTGTGTAATTCTACAGTATGAGTGGTTATGGAGAGTCGTGGAGGATTTGATTCCGCTTGTGTTCTGTCATGCTGCCGATGCTGGTGTGGTTGTTGGTGGCCTGGTGGTCAGACAGACTGTCCTTCAAACACGGGACCGGGGTACAAAAACCCGCTGTGTCAGCAAAATATTCAGCCTGCTGAAGTGTCCTCGGAGGAAAAGTCAGCCGGAAAAACATTTTTGAACAACCCTCAGAGAGAATACGGTTTCCTATTCTTGTAACTGTTAAAATGTAGATAAGATCACAGCAAACAACGGAGTTTATAATTAGAATTATTATTTTAAATCTTAATTGCGGCATACTCTTTTTTGGAAATTACTTGGACAAGAGGAAGAAAGACTAGTTCCTCAACCGACTGTGGTCTCTGTGGTCTAACAAGTGCAGTAGCACTATAGCAACAACAAACAGCAAAAGACGCTGCATTTTGTTTAAGGGTGCTACATTTTAAATTCAGAGCATATCTATTGCCTCCACACAGCTCTCAACATGGCGATGGCTGCATCGTTTAACGGTGCTAACAGTGCTAAGAGTGCTAACAGTGTTTATCAGCTGTGAGACCAGAATAACTGATGCTGTCTTTTACTGCCACCATCACTCCCTCCACCTACATAGTAAACCCATAACTGAATGTAGCAAGTTCAGACGTGTTCTTTGTGTATAGCCAAAATTCATTCTGGGAAATGTAGGAAACTGAGCTGGCTTTTTATCCGGATCTAGATGTTTTTCTTCCTCATTCAATCACTGTCTGTTTCTATAAAAATTAACCTGGAGAGGATTACAACAGACACAAAGGGAGTGTGACGTCATTCTCTGCTCAGGACGCCATTACTCCACTATATCTTTACATAGCTAATACTTGTTTGCTGCTAAATGTGTCATATGTGTGTGTGTATATCTATATATCTATATAGATATATAGATATATTTGCTATATACTGTATATGCTATATTATTTGTAAATGTACCGCCTTTCTAGAGCACAACGCCTCAAAGTGTTTCACTAAAGAAATAAGGAAACCCACAAAATAAATATAAAAAAGACAGGATTAATAGATAAATAGATAAATAAAGACAGGAAGATTAAATTATCATGAAAAAGAATAAATTAAAAGAACAATAAAATAAAAACAAATAGGCAAGTCTAAACAGTTGGGTCTTGAGCTGATTTTTAAAGTCTGTTGCGATGGCTCAGTGTGGGAAAAAGTATTTCTTGGTCCAAGTGCATCATGTGAAATGCAATTACATACGTGGCCACTATACGCTTTCATCCTGGAGCTTATTATTGGGGGATTGAACACCAATACATCATCCATGTATGCTGATGACTTGATGTTTTCTTGCTATAAAGGATAGTTGCTGTTTTGTTTGCCTACACAAGCCGTTAGTGAGGGAACATTTATGTTCATCGCTGCTCTTTTCTGTAGACTGTTACCCGAACAAGACAACCTGCTCTGTCTGCTTTGGTCCAGCAAACTTTACAGTAAACTCAACTGGCATGGGGGCAGCCCTCCCCTGCCCCCATCTTCTCTCTCTCTCGCTCCTCTTTTTTTATTTATACATATGCCTCTCCACCACAGGTCCGTCCAAAGAGCATCTGGTTCCTCTTGGGCCCGCGGTCACAACACTGAGAGAGTGCCACATCAAAGCTCCCTCCATCCAGCCCGCAGAGAAGAGAGGAGAGCGAAGAGGGAGGAAGAAGAAGAGAGAAAATCTGGGACACATTCTGCTTCACACACACACCGCAAATCTGTCTTTGCTCATGGAAAAAACTTGCAGCGCACATCAGTGGTGTTGCGTTGTGAAGCCATCAATCTCCGCGCTCTGACCACTTCACTCGCACTGATAGTCTGACTTTGGCTCCCACGCTCATCTTTTAACTGGCAAGCTGTTTTTAAGCTCTTAAGTTTGTTGTCAGTCTCTATTGTATTAGTGTTACATCATTTTTATACAATTATGTCAATGAAACTTAACCTCAGCCTCTGTTTGATGTGTGTGCTTAGAAATTCCTGAACAAACAAATTTGCACTGTTAAAAAGATCAGCGGTGATAAAAAATCCTCTTAATGCCTTTCCTGTCCTCAGGCCTGGACATGTTCACACACAAACTCACACACACACACACACACACACACACACAGAAAGAAGATCAAATGTTGAGGGGTGTGATGGTACGTTTTGAAATGTGACCCTCTAGCAATTTCCCCATCACTCAAAGGCACCAAAGCACAAGCATTAGAGTGCAGGCCGCTTCCTGCTCCTCTTTGTGCTCGACAGCTAAAAACTCAAAGAGCAATTTTCACTCTGCACAGACATGTTTGTGACAACTGATGTGAACGATGAATTACCATTAAACAAAATTTAGTCTGAGCTCTAAAGCATCTAAATTAGTAACAGATGAAAGTACAGTGGGCCCAGGAGGGTGGAGCCATGGTTAGCAAGGCTGGCTGGTGGTGGGAAGGTTATAGGTTCAAACCCGCCAGTGTTGTACCGCTGCGAGGCAAGGACACCCACGCAATTTACACTTACTGTCATATCAGCATTTCAAGCTCTTAAAGGGTAACTTCTGTCATTTTTAACGTAGACCCTGTTTTCCCTCGTTACCGTGTCCAAGCAACTAATGCCGATAATTAAAAAGAAAAACAATTGGTCCAGTAGTGAGCGCTATAAGTAACTGACGTAGTGAGCGTGAGCGGGATAGTCCACACGGGGGGGGTTGTAGGGGAGATGGATGGGACTTTTCGTTTCGTAATGAGACTGCAGTTTGTTTCCTGTGCGAAACTAAAAGCATATACGTTGACATTTTGTAACGTCAGTTGTTATTGAAATGAGTCATTCATCTCATCAGTCACATGACTTGTCAAGTTAACGTCAACTACGCTCTTTTCCTAAACCTAGCTAAGTTGTTTTGTTGCCTAAACCTAACTTCCTGTGAAAACTGAAGTTTATGTTTGAAAAGAGGCCATGCATGTATCTAACGAGCATATATTGAAACGTTGTCACTAAGATGTGCAAAACTGACGCTGGGGGGGTAAAGTAGAGACTCGTGGTTTTGAAGCAAGCTTTGTTTGACACATTGGTGTGAGAATGTGTTGGACTTGTTGCCGTAAGACGACGGTGTAATCATAAGTTGGAGAGTACAGAAAGCGCAACTTCACACTTTCAAAAAGATTTTTGATCTCGGCTACATCTTTTGCTGATTTTGACAATGTGGGTGCGACGCAAGATTTTAGATTGAGACTTGAAAAGAGAGAGGTGATTTTTCTTTTAAACATCAAACATTCAATGAAAGATCATTCGATACAATCAAAAGCTCCAGAGCAGCTTTTAATCTTTGGTGATGCTTTCGATTGCTAGTTTTTGCTTTAAATGCACATTGTTTGCTGTGGTGGCGTGTATCTACATGTTACAAACAGATTCCATAATCATAAAATGAATTATTTTATGGACAGCACACGGTGTTCCCTCTCATAGATGTTTACAGCAACGCAAATATAAAACCTTATTTACTGACACTAGCTGTCAAAATAGGCAATTATTAATATGAATAGTTCCTTTTTATTACCTCTTTCTTCCTAAAGCTGCACCATAAATATGAATGTCATCAGCTTCTCTAGTTGAAAACACGGTCTAAAAGTAGTGCTACTAATTTAAAAGTAATGGCGTTAAAAGATGATGAATCTTTGTCTCCCGGCGTCCTCAGAACTCACAGTGAGACATCTGATGTGCGAGGCAGCTCTGCACTCATCTTCCTGCCACCCGTGAGCAGAACGTTCTGGATGGTCAGGAAGTGTTTCACAGCGTTCTGTTCCTCCTCCTTACACTCCTGCCAGAGCCTTTTGAAGCATGCAGCTGCCTGTCACACCCAGGGGGGAAACCACCTGGACAGAAATAAAATGAAATCGCTATATCTGACTTTGTGGCAACCCTTCAACAGAGCTGTCACTTATTGTTGATTCCTTTTTCATGTTTTGTGGTGCGATGCTGCGCTGCAAACATTATTAAGTTGAACAAATGCTCCTAACATCTGTTATCTTTTTGTGAAATTAGGACTTATTGGACAGATGTTTTCAAAAATGTTTTAACAGTCTGAACATTTTGTGTCCATCAAGTCCTTATATACAAAACTTACATTAAATCCAGTGTGCGAAATGTGCAGCAGTTTTCCTTACTCAAACTGCAAAACGTTTATTCATAAATATGAACAGTGAGCGCGAGAGACGATTTTCCGCCGTAAATGACGCAGCCAGCCAGAACCGCTACAGGTTGCTCGAAGCGAGTCTGTCTTCACGTCTGTTTGTGGACTTAATTGGACCCCAATTTTGTGAGAACCTTGGATTAAAGCAGGTCTTTCCTCTTCTTGGATACCAGAACGGAAACTAGAAATGCCGAGCCACAGTTTGTGTCGGGTTTGAGTTTTTTGCTAATAACTCATGATCCTTGAGGTTGACTAGATTCTCCAGCAGTTGTTAAGAAGCATAATAGCTTTACTTCTTTTCTTTTTTTTCCTTTTATGCCCTCTTTTCAAACACTTACCTACAAAAGCTGGGTTTCTTGTCTATAGAAGAATCCATCATTTATATTTATGGTTATGGTTGTGCTGTTAGAATAAATCACTGCTGCTTTAATCAGCCGAAGGCCTCTGCATCCTCTTCTTCATTCAGAGCAGGACAATGTCGAGTCAGCCTGTGTGTTCACCAAGCAGCTGGCACCATGGAGGACAAACATGGGCCTGTCAGAGGAGACCAGAGGCCGCTGGATGGGCCAGAGGCCACAAAAGCCACAAGAATCCTGAGTCTGGCATAGCAGAGCAACAGCTTAGGCCTCTTTTAGGTTGGTCTAGAGGGAGAAAGGCTCCTGCTGCATCATGGATATCTGTGAATTTCATGGATTTTATCTTCTTTTGGCTTGTGCCAGTAATAAAGCTTCTCCCCTCCTTTCCATTTTTTTTTCTTAATCATTTTGTTGTTTTTCTTCCTTCAGAAGGAGCCATGTGCTGCAGCTCATTCTTGTCCAATATGAAAAACAACCTCAGCAGTCTTGAAAAATCGCCTTAGGTAAACAATCCATCACAGAAAACATGACAGCTTATGAGATCTGTCAGTGTTTCAGTTTTATCATTATTCCTCTGAGCCGAGCCGAGTGTTTTCCTATCAGCGCTGCATTACGTTACGCTCTGCTTACTGTCAATCACCCCACACCCGCACGAAGACTTAAAGGAAGTAATCACTCAAAACCTTGTTGCCTTACAAACGGAACATCTGGGGGTTCCTGTGGGACGGCTGGACTTGAAAGCCTGGTTTTATAAATTATATTTTTTTTAAAAGCTAAATGAAAAAAAGATGAAGACAGCAAGAACTGAGGTTCTTCAGCCTCTTCATGTTCTCCCTTTGTTGTCCCCGTTGTTTTTGTGAGTTTTTTTCTTTTTTTTTGGGACAATTTTTACTTGGCCGTGCAGTTCAACACAATGGGATGTCTCGTGGCATATGGGAGTATTTACCAAAGCAACACAGATGAAAGGATCTCTCTCTACCCTCCACCTCCCTCTCTGTCACTCTGTTTCCCGCCCCCAGTCTGGATTGATTTAACTGTACTCTTTCAATTGTCTCTGCAGCAGCAGATGTCGGCCATATTGAAACTGAACTTGGAGCCAGGCCTTCTCAACTGGGCTCAGGGCCGTCTCAATTGTTTGACTCATTGTTTGACTGCTGAGGTTTTCCAAGTATCACAGTTGTCCCTAAGCAGTTGGAGCAAATTTGGGTCAAGTACAGTATAGAAGTTTGCAGAAAGACGCTAAGAGGGCCAAAAAATCAAGTAAAAGTATACCCTCTACTTGAAAGATATACTTCAACATATTTGAGTTGTTCTTGCGGTGTGAATACTTTCCAATGATACTCACAGAAGAAGAAATGACCAGTACAAATTAGAGTCACTGTTCAAGCCATGAGCCACTGTTTTAGCGTCTATTCTGCTCATTGTTTTGATTTCACGGCTTGCATCTTTATTGTTTCATTTCAATCTCACAGCTCTCATCAAATTGCCACAGCAGTGAGATATTTTCAGCAAGAAAGCTTTAAAAACCGACTTCAAGTTGCCTGCTTGTCACTAATCAGCTGACAAACAAAGTTTGCATCTAGGTAGCCATTTTGCAGCTAGAAGAGCCGGATACTTGGTGGAGACCAAGTACAGAGCTAAAACGAGAGTGAATACATGACACCAAGTGACTGCTTATTTTTGCTTAAAATCTGTCAGTGTTGTGGGGTTTTTTTGCTGCCCCCATGTGGCCAAAATATGTGCCAATGCAGGGTTCAAGTAGCTTTAAATCCTCTCTACACTGCCTGACATTGCACCATATTTTGTTTGTCAGCTTGATCCAGCTCTTCATTGAACCAAAATTTTCAATTCCACTAATTTCACCTGTGCGTCATTGTATATACATTGTATATAAATAAATCATTCTGATGTATTTGGTATATCTTTGGGGTCTCCATAGTATTCAAGATGAAAACCTGTAAGTTTGAGCAATGTTTGGCTGGACAGCAAGAGTTTGGCTGACCAACCAGTGAGTCAGCTAAAGAAGTTAAACTCGAGTTGAGCTAACATGTCACTGAAAATGCATTGCTATAACTGGCAGAAACTCCTCTGGCCTGATCTACAGTAACAAACAATCAACAGTTAAACAATTAACATCCCATAACTCAGTTTTATGTGCATTCTGCGCCACTCCCTCCTCATTCTGCTTTTTACAGCACCCTCCAGAAATGACACAAACGTCTACAGGGAGACATGAAGAAAGAGGCAAACAGAAAACAGCGCAGTCATCCAGTTCTTCAGAACACGGCTTTAATCAGACACAGAGAGACTGTAACTTTGAAATGTCCCCACTCACATTCATCTGCTCTGACATGTTTAGGGACACTGATGATAAAGGCTTAATCCAAAAAACATGTTAGAAAGATCTCTAACGGTTTAAAGAGAGAATAACAAGTTTCAGCATTTACAGGCAAAATCATAATGTTAACACTCCCAACAGGAAATGTGAGGATAGAGGTTTTTCATTGGCTTTACTGTCCCATTGAGCCTTTTGACAATCAAAGCAGTCTTATTTCCACCTCTCATAGATCCCATTCCTGCAGCGACACAAAGAGAGTGCAGTGATGCTTTGATTAGCCACACAGGACAATGCAGGGGTCAACACACCAGAACAAGCCTCCCAGTTTCACCTCCCTGCCTCCAGCTTCTCCTTCTATACAGCTCGTCTTATTAATACCCCTTCCGGGCTTCTTGCAAATCCCATCAGTGTGTTTGTCCGGATCTCGCTTGGCGGCTTTTCCGGATCTTGAGAAAAGAAGGAATTGAGAGAGAGAGAGAGAGAGAGAGAGAGAGAGAGAGAGAGAGAAGGGCTGGAGTCACTCTCCCAGAGCGTGGATCCAGGATTAGAAGTAAAAGGGCAAATACCATGGAGCGTATATAGAGGGAGGCAGCCGTGAGGGTTAAGACGCCAAACAATAGAAATTAATTAGAACTCTCTCAGTGGAGCATTTGCTCTAGTGATTAAGGACTGGGGGATTATTGGATAAGCAGGTGAAATACTTTTTGTGTGTGTGACGGCGCCTCCTTCACTAGCATTTGTCTCTACATGTGAAGGCATGGATGTAAACTTTACACTGCAAAAAATATTTTTAGTTAAGTAAGTTAAATAAGTTTTAAGTTGACTGAAAAATAAATCAATACATAAGTAAAAGGTTATTACCCCCTTTTAAACCAATCCCCCCCCCCCCCCCCCCCCCCCCCCCTTAACCACATTTAGGGTTAGAAAAAATATTGTTTTTCCTCAGTTTGACAATTTCGGTATTAATGAACTTATTTATCAAGCAAAAACTCCAAAACTTGACAAGTTCAAGCTTCTCAGGAGAAGATTTGATACTTTTCTGTTTCATTCAACTATAAATTGTTGAATTGCAGTTCTAATTCTGTATCAGCTTGTTCCAGGTCTTTATTAACTTTATCATATTTTCCCACTGAGTGTACCCCACCTCTTTTACATCAAATGAAAATATTTGAGATGCCTTGTGCATCATTTTGAATACATTTACACAAAACTTCTATATACAGTATATGAAAAAAAAAATGTACGAAGCCTTTTGTGGCTCCAGAGGAAACTGCGTGAAGTCTGATAAATTACCTCAAGTGATGTCTCTTGAGTCCATGGTGCTGAAGACGACAAGTGCAAAAACTAAACGAGATGTGGTGGTGTGTAATTAGAAAGAAGTGAGCTCCCCATCTTTGCTTGAGGCTAGCAGCTCGAGGCTACATTAGCAACTACTGGCATTAAACACCCAAATCTGCTGATAATCGGTGATTGTGAGTTGAAATTGAGGTTTGCTGCTTTTGTAAAATAAAATCTGTGTTCAAAGGCAGGTATAAGACAGTTGGCTCAGTGTCAGAGTGACTGACTGATGAATGAAGAGGAGCTGGAGGCTCTCACCTCAGGGTCAAAAGATCAGAGGCCCAACAGCACAGAACCTCAAGTTGAAAAGAGACAGGTAGATGGTAACTCAAGGCCAAGGTCTCTCCCTCTCGCTCTCTCTCTCTCTCTCTCTCTCTCACTGTCACACACACGCACACAAACACACGCACGCACACACACACACACACACACACACACACACACACACACACACACACACACACACACACACACAGGTGTTGGGAAGGAAAGAGCTCTGTGAAGGTTTGTTGTTGTTCATCGCTCCCTCCCTCCCTCCCTTCAGGCAGACAGGCTAATGATGAGAAGGTGTATAATTTGAGGGCCACAGTCAAGAAAAATGTGCCGCGTTCATCATGAATGATAACAAGCCGGGTGTTGGACACAAATGAAAAGAATGGAAAGGATTAGTGTTGTCCCAGGATTACTTTAACCCTTCTTAATCAGAAATAACACAAGTCTACTTTGATTACGTATTCGCTATTTTATCTGCGTAAACCATTTTAACAACCCAATACCACTGCGTCAACAGAGGCTTGTTAAGAGCCCATGTACATACAATAGTAACTCCTTTGGTGTGAGATCAGGTTTTTGCCAGCCTTTATTGTTTGGAAATAATTACGAGTAAAGAAGATGTTATGAAAGATATAAGTAGGTGCTAAAAATGTCAGTCTCATATAGAGTTATAACTTGGTTTTCTTCAAACCCAGTGAGGAAAACAATATGCATGGGTTGGCAGAATTTGTTGTTAATTTGAAGATTTTGTCTCATTTTAAAGGCGGTTATTGAAAAATACAACACAAATTACACAAATATTAATATGGCACCATGAAACTATGATGCTGCTTTGCAATTTATCATTTAGTATTAGTGAAATAATAATAACTTTTGAATTCATTTTAAGATATTTTAAGACGCAAGGTTCAACAGTTGATCATCACCTTGTACACATGGCGACTTTTTCCTTCAGTGCGCATGCAACGGGATAAATCTTCAACACATACCCCGCCCCTAAAGTCTCTACAGAGGCGGGGGGGCGGGGGAGTCCAAACTCTAAACACACGTACAAACCCTCCTCCAGCACGTACGGAGGACGCGCGTAAAAGCAACCGAGCTGCTTCATTTCATCAGAGAACCAGAGCGTTGAACTCATCCACAGTGTCCCGTAGTGAAGTTTGGACTTTCCTTTGTTTTCTAGGTGCAATTCGTTGTTTTGAACCTCGGGTACAGCGGGGGTTTATTACATGTAGTGCTACATGAGTGTTTCCTAATGATGCTCGGATATCCAAGGAGTGTTTGGTCCACGCTTTGGACTCATAATGTGAGTCGGAATACACATGGGCGCTGCGTAAAGGAAAACCTGAACTCCCAGTGTGACCATTGAAGTTCGTTTTAATCCTCCAAAGAGCATTATGGGTCTCTCATCTCTACTGCTTCTCGTTGCTTTTCTGGGTAAGAAACGTTTTAAGTTACCTGAATTGACTCTGATCCATGAAGTTCAGCAAGTGTAGAGGTTCGAGTGAAACGCGCGTTTGACTCCACGTGTACATGGTAAACAAAATGCGTAAACAGCCTAGAAACTCTGTTGCATAATCCATAGAGACGGGTGAGATCATCTAAATTATTTCTGCTTTTTTTTTAAAAATGCATTTAATTTTGAAATGCTTTCTTCCTCTGTGGAGCGTATCTGTCAGTCAGGAACCTGACATTCCTCTCCTCACCTCAGCACACCTGTTTATCATCATGGTGTGTGTGTGTGTGTGTGTGTGTGTGTGTGTGTGTGTGTGTGTGTGTGTGTGTGTGTGTGTGTGTGTGTGTGTGTGTGTGTGTGTGTGTGTGTGTGTGTGTTCAACAGCTCTAATAGTAATAATATTTTCTGGATAAGTTATCCGCCTTATGCCACAGTGATGAACATGTTTGAAGGCTAAAAGGCAATAAAAAGCTTCCCCGGGGCTGCTGGGCAGATGAAAGCACTGGGGGGGGTTAAGAGCCACTTAAAACATCCATTCCTGATGAAAACCCTGTCTGAGCAGCAGAGGATTATGGGACTGCAGTTGACCCAATCCATCTGCTGGCAGTGACAGAGGAAGGCAACATTTGGCTGCAACTTCAAATGACTGGGTTGAGATAAAATGATATTTTGGAGTCCATTTATTCTTAAGTGTGTTTGAGTGAATCTAACGTTCAATTAAGTGGTGCGGTGCGTTATTGCAGCCTTTCGTAGTGGCAATGAAAATGCACTGTCAGGCCGGATCAGTGTGTGCTGTAAATTTACTGGAGGGAGAAAACCTCAGCGAGAGCTTCAGAGAGGTAAAGGTCATAAAAGACTCATGGAGCAATGAAACATGGAGCAGCTGCTGCTTGTACTTCACCTGTTTAATGATATGAATAAGACGTCTGCTGGGCTTTAATACTGTAGGGTCTTTACATTTCATTTCATCTGTAAATATTCAGCAATTTTCAAAATGTAAGAGAATGATCTTTCAACTATTTGTTTTCATCTTGATGTTGGATATAGAAGAAGTGAAGATATGTGCGATTCTCTCTCATATTTTGGTGATTGCTAGTGCAGGAAGTGGACAAAATGGCAAAAAGCAACAATACTAATAGAAAAAATATATATATATTTTATATATACTTAAGAGATAAAATAGAGTAAGTCAGAAAGTTATAAATCAGCTTTTTTTTTTAAACGCAAACACCTAAATAACAAACTTTTACTAATTCACAATACAGGAACATATTTTAAACATATATTTAGAGAAACAAGTATCAACACTACATAGAATGCAGCCTATAAAACATTAATTCAGTTTATTTATTTGCATGCATAATATGTATACATACATATATGCAGCTATACTGTTTATATGTACCAGTGTATATACTGTACTTTGCATGCATATAGCTAATAAAATACAAAATATAATACATTAATGGATTTTTAAAAGGATTATGCTTGTGAGATAAAAAAAGGGATTACTATATTTATATATATATGCATGCAAAATGATTATCACGGTATTTTGATCAGTATTGAGGTTGTGATTATTCATTGATGTTTAGATACAAAATATTGTATTGCACATTTAAATAAACATCCATGTTGTGCTATATTCCCGCTACAAAACGTTGCATCCCAATAGCACTGGTCCTCTATTCACAGTGCATCTCTGAGCAAAATGCAAATAAAATTGTACCAAAACTTTTTACCCAAAATATAACTCTTCTGCTCTGGACTGTAGCTGCAACATTTTGGAAAAAATGTCATGGGCTGCCCTACAGCCGCACGAAAGCTCCACAAAAGTGAAGCCAAAATAGTTTGATTGCCCCCTGTTGGCTGGCTGTTAGTTTAGGAAGAGCTTCATTTTATGTGCTGATCGAGATTAATATACGATTAATTGTGCAGCCCTAATATATATATACTGTGTAACAAACAACTTCAATATTGCGGGTAAGGTAGTCGATGTCTAACGATGATATCAGCCTGCTAATATATCAGTTGGACTCTGTTACAATCGCTGCTACAGTTTTGGGTCTTGTCAGGATGAATGAAATGTATTACTTGGTTTCGGTTGTCAGGCAATCAACACTGTGATGTTTGAGTTTCAAAGAGGAGAACATTCGTCATTCCTTCAGGAAAAGCACTGATGGTGAAGAATAGACCCTTGACAAAATGATTTCACCTCACTGTCAATTTAGTAGCTGCTCTACAACTTTCAATTACATCACAGGATCTTCATCAACAAGCAGAGTTTGTCTTGGAATTGTAAATGTTCAATTTGGACTTTCCTTTTTTTTTTTTGTCCACGTTGGCTTAAATGTTGTGCTTTCTGGCTCTTGACTTTGGAAATGGAGGAAGAGGCTTGCTAGTTCCAGAAAAGCTTGGTGCTAAATGAACTTTGAGAAGAGACTAAATGGACCCTGTTAGTGTGAAGTTATTGTTCCATCGATGCATGGTACATGTTGGTGTGCATTTTAGAGATCGTTTAAGCTTCATCACACAAATAGTTTTAGAGTTTCTAAAAAGTTAACATCTTCTAGCGGTGTTAAAGTAGGGATGGCAGTTTAGGGTGGTCAGTCGGACCCCTTTGGTCCTCAGACTGAAATATCTCAACAACTACTAGCATGGATTGCCATGTCATTTTGTACAGTAAGCATGCTAATGTTAGCATCAGCCTGCTACATATGCTATAGCCCCACAGAACTTCTAGCATGGCTATAGTGGACTGTTAGGATTATTCTAGTCGGTTTGTTTTTTTGTGCTGGCATTTAGCTCAAAGCTCCACTGTGCCTATAAAGTCTAACTGAGCCGCTGACAAGTCTGTAGATACGAACAAAAGCTATTTATGACTTCACTTCAAGCCGAATGTAAACTTCTTAAGATAAATATGTATCAGACTTCAAAACGTTCTGTATTCCCCCATGAAATCCAGTGAAATATTTAGAAAGGAAAAAAACAATACTCAAGCCAGTACCTTAATTCATGTTTTACCTCTCTACTTAGTACAGTTCTTACAGAGTTTAATGTTGTCTTCAACATGGTTACTGCCAAATGCTAAGATAACACAAAGAACAGTCCTTTGTCTGGTCTCTGCTTTGGCACTTCTCGATTATTCCCTTCCCATAAACAATGTGGAGTCTCTCTGCTTGTCAGGGGTCCCAGTGCTGTTACCTCACTGGTGGGATCAGGCCAACTGGAAATGTTCGCTGTGGTTTGGGGGCTCTGGGAGTTTTATGGGTGCTTTGATTTAGATAGAGAGCAGCAGTCTGGGAAAGCAGCTCCAGCGAGGGACTGGAGAGGGTCGAGCCTGATTATTGCCTTAATGTGGGGAGCGCTTTCTTTAAAGAAAGCTTTTGGAAGAAACTCGCACTCATTAAATGTGTGGAGACGCTTCCTCTTAAAAAGTAATTTTACAAAAAGGCTGCACATACCCTCTTTTTAAGAATTTCCTCTATTTTTCTGTAAGCCTGTTTTCCATTCTGAGTTCTTGTTTGGCTTTGATGTAGACAAAATGTCGTTGTTAAAAAAGTGTTTCATTATGATATTCTCACAAAGCCAGAAATAAATGTTAAAATAAGACTGTGGATCAGGTCTGTCACTGCTGCTCACAGTTTGACGCCTCAGTCCTCCACATCTGTTATCCAAATAGCTACATAAGATGCATGCTGGAATTCATTTTTTTAACGCAAGTTATTCTCAGTTTAGCGTATAAATTAGCTTTCCTTTTTAACATGACGTGTCTTTTTAAGTGAGTAGATTTGTTTGGAAGCTGGCAAGGAGGGATGTTGAATAGATGGGTGGGGAAATGACCTAAGAAAAATACTTGTTTAAACGCACGATCTTCTCCTAAATCTAACTCGGTAGTTTTGCTCCAATTCACAATGTTAACCACTTGTTTAAAACAGCAACCCTTTCCCTTTTGCTCATGTCACAGGTACTCTTCAGCGGTCATACAAAATACATGTCATTTTGGGAGTCATTGGCAAACAACCTATTAGGTTGAAGTATGAAGATGTGTTGGCAAATATCCACATTTGAGAAGCTAAGTATTGACTAAGCTGGTCTTTTTACTTCATGTCCACTTACTATTTATGAATCAAAATATTTCAGGGCAAGAAAAATAGTACATGCACAACTTAATGTCAGTAATAGATTCGTAACGTCAGTAATTCAATTGATAATGTTTGTTAACAGCCCTTGTTGTGTGTATGTTTGTACTTTTAATACTATACCTTGTATAAAAAAAAAAAAAAAGCGTGTGTGTGTGTGTGTGTGTGTGTGTGTGTGTGTGTGTGTGTGTTACATTGAACTTCACCTGCTATTAAATCCGAGGTGTGGAAACCTCAGTGAGCTTCAAAGTGTGTTTGCATTGAACATCTCACCAGGTTTTCTTTTAAATTCACCCCCACATACTGGTAGTTTCTGCTCTCATCATTGTAAAAGCAACTGTTGGCAGCCGCTTAGGGGTTTCCCTCTGGTCCAGAACTGACTGTAAGTGCAAAAAACAGCCTCACACACATAAACACACACACAGAAAACTGTGAAGCCTTTTTTTTTTTTGACTTTTTGAACAGCGTTGCTAATGCCACCAGCTGAGTCCGGGGATCAAGTCTCCCCCCTGTCCAGTGTTTCCACTGAGCAGCGCTGTGATGGGGTGATTTACACACATAGGAGCTGCCTCCATGGGTGTAAACAAACTGGATGGACCTTTGTTCTTCATGGAGCTTCTGGCTTCTTTAATCACATGTTTGTTTTTTTTTGTTCCTCCCTTGGTGTTATTAGTCTCAAATTAAAAGCACTGAGGCGACTGCAGCGGCATTCCAAGGTGTTAAATGATATTGCCCAGCAAGTTGGGTCCAGCTAGAAAGAATTTAAAGCAAAGTCTTCATATTTCAAGGTGGATTTTGGTGATATTGGAGTATTACATTGAATAAATCCTTGCTGGAATGTGGCTTCAAGGCTTTTCTTTGGCTGAAGGCTTTGAAAATGCTTTAATTTCCGATATCGTATCCCCTTAAGCTCAGCCCATTGTTGAGCATATTGTTATTTCATGTGGTGCATCGAGGGTACGCAGATAGGGTGGGAAATCAATCTTCAATGCTGCTCTTGTCCTTTCTTTGTAGCTTGAGTTTATTTTAGCGTTTGTTTCAAGTCAGCTGTGAAGCACAAAGACATGTATTAGTTCTTCAACCTGGACATCTAAGCGTTGCCTTTTCATCACATGTTTATCTAATATGAACCCATAAAGACTCCACTCATAGCAGGTGTTGCAGGTTACTGATGAAGCCCTGTAATCCCCGGGTGATGACATGAGTTAAAATGACTACAAAGAGGCCCGACTGATCGAATGAGCAGAGCGAAAACATGAAAGCCAAACCTCAAAATAAACAGACAACTTCTTTCTCTATTTGAAGTAATTGTAATTAACGTCATTATTAGTTTAAAAGCCGTAAAGATTTAAAGGGAAAAAAAGATCTGCCAAACTAAACTCCTACTTGAGTGGTTTATGTGACATTTCAACCTCAATGAAACACATGTCTGAGGTTAAAACAGCTGAATGGCTTATTCAGCATCAGTGTATCTATTCAGGATTCTCAGTGTAATTCATTACACTGCGTTAATACTCAAACATAAAACAATTATTATCCTCCCAATTTCACATTTTAACAATAAAATCTGTTTCTCTTTATGAAGAGCAATTCAATTAATAAAGTTAAAATCTCACCCAACCTTTTGGTGTCCTTATTGTTTCCGCAGGCTGGGCTGAAGGTGGTTCCTCTCTGCACTACTTAGACGGTCGGTCCAGCCGCCTCTCTCTGGACAAAACCTTCGGCCAATCGCTCAAAGACTCCCAGTGCCAACACCGTTTGAAGCACCTTCACAATGGAGCACGAATCACTGTGCAGATGCCTCCCAGCGTAGAGGGTCACTGGGTGTCCACCAGGTAAAGAACGAGGACTTCTGTTTTCTATTTATCTTTGTTCTATAGGCAGGCAGGCAGGAAGATTTGACATACAAAATCTAATGCAACTGTCCCCTATATGTTTAAACAAGGGCATTACAACATGACATGTAGCCTAGAATAGTTTAGATGATAGATGATTTGTTATTGGTGTTTTTGCTTGTTATTTCTAAGTGTACATAACACCAACAAGATGAAAAAACACACAAGAACTTCAATGAAAGAGAAGTTATAGAAGCATACAGCTCCTGGCAAGTCTGCACCTGAACTGCACCTAATACCCCCCTATACTTTACTCAACATGGTACAGTCTTAGCTCCCTCTACTATAAAGCCCATTGGAAGCTCTCACTTCCTGTTTAGCAGTTTAGACCAATGACCAGCAGGTAATGTAGATGGAAACTCATCAACGCACATTTTGCCAGTTGAAGTTACATAAAACCAATGATTTAATTTGAATGGGATTTATTAATTAATTAATCAAGTGATTATTTCATTAACAATGTGAATGTTGACAGTATGCATACTGAGATGACCAGATATTAATTCATTAATTTAGCTACTTTACTGGAATGAACTAAAACCAATGATTGCTTAGAAGGTATAAACAAATATGGTGAACAAGATAACGATATACTTGTCTATGGAGTGTCCCTTAAATAGTAGATGTTCTCTGCACCATGATTCAATTCATAATCTCATGCTGAATTGATTATTTTCAATTTAAACAGTATCTTACACAAGAGAGTAGCACACAAGAACATGCACTTGTGATGAAGTCAGAAGGCAGTTTAAACAGCAGCTTGACTGAAATATGTTGTGGAAAGCAAGCGTAGGCAGAAAGACACCAAAAATAAAGAAAGGGCTTGCTGCACACTAAAACACTCAGCTCTGGACCAACTTAAGACCTTTTGGTATTTATTTTAACATTTTTTGGGTGAGAACTTGCACGGTGTTTATCTGAAACCTCTGTTTCCTGTTGCAGCTGTGAGGTGAGACCAGGTCCGGAGTTCTTGACGCGCTCCTACAGTTTCTACTCCAACAACACCTTCCAGGCTCACCAGTTCTACTATGAGGACAACCACTGCACCAAACCCACCTACACCCTGGTGATCCGGGGTCGTCTGCGCTTACGCCAGGCCTCCTGGATCATCCGCGGCGGCACAGAGGCAGAGTACCACCTCCACCGCGTCCAGATGGTTTGTCACACAGCCACCGTGGCCAAAGAGCTCAGCCAAAGGCTCAACCGCAGCTGCAGAGGGGCCGTGAAGGGCCCCTGGGAGCCCAGTGTGATCTACGAGTTGTGGAGCGAGGAGGGCGGCTACGACTGCTCCAGGGAGCTTAACTTTGCCATGCATGAGCTGCAGCTGCTGAGGATGGAGAAGCAGTACCTGCATCACAACCTGGATCACCTGGTGGAGGAGCTGTTTCTAGGAGACATCCACACCGAGCCGTCCCAGAGGCTGTACTACAAGCCCTCCAGCTACCAGACCGCCCTGCAAAACGCCAAGGTAAGTCCCTAATGATCATCTCTCAGATAAAGGAAAGAGGGGGGAAATGTGGCTGTGGAGTCTTTAAAGAGCCAAAGTATAGCTGCAATAATTCTGTAGATTCCCCTTCCAAGGGATCACAACATAATTATAAGGTGTCGTGAGGTGATAACCAGAGTAGGAAACTCTAGGAAATTTTGACCTTTTTATTCTTTTACTTTTATAGCCATGCTAGCAGTGTGGCTCGAGGAAAAAATAATGTCTGTAGAGGCCTTTATAAGAGTTTCAAAAGTAAAAGTCCATGTCTCTGTACACTGCAGTTCTTGTCACTGTTTCAGAAGTAGCCAGAAGTGCTTCAACAAGGATGATATCTCTTCCCATACTGTGTTTTGTGTTTGTTGGAATGCACGATCAAGCCAGAGGTAGGGGTTTTGTTTTTTTACATCCTGAGCATGCAGCTCGGTGGAGAGCCTCTGCTGAACTCAACTCCCACTGTGTCTCGACCCTCCACACCGCAAAGACCACACACACCAGAAACAGCATGAACTGACCTGAAGAACAGTGTTCTTTTATGAGAGTTTATCTTAAGCGTAGCCTAAGCAGTGCTGTGAGGAGACCTGGGTAAAATAGCATTTGATATTTAAGTCTTTATGTTTTTGTTTATGAGGTATCAGAGCAGTGGACTGATCTGAAAAAACAATAAGTGCTGAACAAGTGTAGAATGTCACGTTTTTGTAATATTATAACTTGTGAGACAATCTGAAATGCACCTGTCTGTGGTAACAAACCACCCTTTAAGACTTATTCAAATACCGTTTTAATCCAAATCTGATTTAGAATCAGTGTATATGCAAAAATCGTACCCCTCTACACTAAACATTTGCACGAGTCGAAACCAGAAACTGTATACATACTGACTTCATCTCCAAAATCTAGCATCAAGAAAGAGCCCTTTCTTTCCTCCGCTGTGCCTACAGGGTGTAATTTCTCTATTTACACTGCTGAACAGCAGTTTCCCCGCTGTGTGAAACCCTAGAGTGATGTTTTTACTGTCACCCTCTACAGAAATTACAATAAAATCATGTTCGGGTCCGCTGTCTAAATAAATATCCATTTGAACGGGGATGATGGGGCTTGGTGTTGCTTATCACAATGTAAACAGTGTGGAGTGAGGATCTGTGATCAGACAAGCTCCCCTGTGGTTCTGCAATGACCAGAGCAAGCTCTCCTTAAGCCTCTCTGGTCCGCAGAGGCGCAATGTGTAACCCGGCCTATCTCTGGGAGCGATCAACATGTGGTATTCCTAGAATTTGGGATCATGCGGCCATATGAATTATTCCAGCGAGCACATACCAGGTCTGATTTCATGCATGCCTGAGGCTCAAATCAAAGTGTTGCATTTGCTCTATTTCTCCTCCATCTTTTCTGAATAGGAGTAAGGCCGGGTGTGATTCACTTGTAGCAGTTAAGAGTCAAACATAATTACAGCATTGCCTTGAAGGGATAGCTCTGTTTTGTTTTGTTTTTTAAATGGGGATGAATGAGGTACTTATCCATAGTCAGTCTTACCTACAGGAGGTGGCGGTCAGAAAGTTCTGCAGAAAGTTGTTCCAGTATAAAATGTTTAATAAGGTCTAATAATTATGTTTAATGTGAGAGGCGTTCTCGTAGTCACAAACTCAAAGAATTAGTATCAACTCATTGTCACATGTTTTACAGCCAGCAATTCAACTGTTTTTATCCATTTGTTAAAAATAGAGTGAATATTGGTGACTTTAAATTCATCAAGTGGACAGAAACGAGTCTCCACACTAATGCGGTTTCATGCTGAATGCGTAAAAAAACAACTGTTTGCTAACATTAGTCTATTATCTACTTCGTTGATATGTCTTTAAATCTTTTTTTATATGTTACAGGCAACTAATATTCCATTTACCTAAATTATATCTTATCAAAAATTCAGCACATAGACCCAAAACTCACAAATCTGCTTGGCTAAATCCCTGTTGAGAAAAGTGAGGAAATATTTTATTTTGTAATTTGAGTGAGCTGGCTCCTTAAGTTTGACTTCTATAATAGCATTTTTTTTTTAACATCATTATAACTATACTGGTTCAATTTGGGACGCATTGGTCACCAGCTATGCACGTACAGTAAATTCTGTTTTAAATTTTATACTTTTTGGGTGAAACGGTGGTAGAAAGTACCTCACTCCTTACACAAAAAGTACTAAATCCGACCATCACTCGAGGTTGTAATGGTTTCTTTTCGGGGATTTTTATTGCAATGGTGACTATCCAATCCATTAATCATAAGCGGTGTACCCAGAGCTGGTCCCCTTCCAGAGCATTTGCTGGTGCCAGCATGTTCATTCGTGGTTATTGGGTGGATCTCAGAAGTGATGCAAGAGCGAGGCAGCAGACTTTGTTTTTAAATTTGTTTCTGTTCTGTTCTCTCCATTTTCTGTCGCCTGGTTCACTGTTGCGTCATTGAGGCAGAGTAACGACCACTTACTAATGATGCTTGTTGGGAAGGGATCTGTGTTTTTATATTGTTGTTGTTGTTGGTAAAGTGTTTCGGTGGTTATCGTGTTTTCACATGTATCCCTCATGCTGAGAGTCATTTGTTATGCTTTCCTAAGTTTGGTTTGTGCTTTGTTGTCTTTTGCTACTTCTTTTTGAGACTATAAGCCTCTGAAATCTATTTCAAAAGCCAGATAAGACTCTTATTATGAATTCATGGGAAGTCGTTTTACAGAAGAGAAGCTGGTCTAGCTCTGAGGATCCTAACATGAAATAACAAACCTAGGTGTAGTCAGTGGTGGAAGAAGCATTCAGATCCTTTACCTAAGCAAAATACTAATAACGCTCTGGGAAAATACTTCACTACAATTGAAAGTCCTGCATTCAAAACCTTACTTAAGTCCTTAAAGTATGAAAAGTAAAAGTACTCATTGTGCAGTGAAATGTTCCCTTTCAGTGTTTTACTATTAAATATGATTTTTTTTTTTTTTTTTAGATTAATATTACTAATGCGTATGTTGCATTTTACTGCTGTAAATGTTTATATACTGTAATTATAATATATATTATATACTGGTGGGTAGTTTAATAAGCAGCAACACATCATATTCTTTAAGATCACCATATATTTACCAGCTAATCAAAAAGGGTTTTAAAAAAGTTTATTTAGCTTAAAAAGTAGGATAATCTTCACACACACATGAACATAAAGTTACACTTCATCTTTCAGTTCATCACAAGCATTCAAAATCAACACATGTGGAGATATGTATTTCTAACTGGACAGGAAAAACTGTAATCTGAAAAGTAAGCTGTCAGATAAATATAGGAGAGTAAAAAGTTTAGTATAGTTTAGTGAGATTTAGTGCAGTAGAAATATAAAGCTGCATAAAAGAGAAGCACTCGAGTAAAGTTCAAGCACCAATTGAGTAAATGTACGAAGTTACATCCCACCACTGGGTGTAGTTTCTATGATATAACCAAGAAGTGTTTTAAAGCCTGACGTGGTTTCTGTTCCTCGTAAAATGTTTGCTTCTGGACATCATCTTCCCCTGAACTATGGCGGTAATCCCCAAAATACCCAAATGAAAGATTTCTGCCAAACAAAGTGTAATTCACATCTAATTCTCCTTGATCTACTGTGACTTGGTTTGTACGTCAGTACAGACCAAAGTGTCTGCCAAATGTAGCAGTAAAAATGAAATGAAATGAATAAATGTAATTTATATGAAGCAAGAGAAGTAATATCCTTCCTCATTTCCTCATTTTTTTTTTTTCTTCAATTTCAAGAAGGGTATGAAATGCTTTGAATCCAGCGTGAAGATCCAACAATTTATTGAAACGCAAGCTTGAACACGTTGGACATTGTGTGCTATGGCATCTACAAACTGTGTATTTTGTTGTTTAAATTTAAAGTAATAACATTACATTCAATCATTAATCAATTTAGCTTCAGCTTCATTTGATCCATTAACGAGCTGAAAAGTAGTAAATTAATCAATTAGCTGATTGACAGAAAAACTAATTGAACTATTGTAAATATCTTTCAATTCAAAAAAGACAAAAATATTCTGTGGTTACAGCTTCTCAATTCCTGGTGACAAATTCTCATTTTTCTTAAGAGAAGTCACTTGTTTTTTTTCCCTGTTAGTCTTAGTTTTGTTTTACACGGTGTTCCCAGTAAAACCATAAACTGGATCATATTTTGAATGTTTGAGGCAGCAGTAAAACTTTTATTTGCAACCTGCAAACAATTGTACAAATACTGGGTAAAGCTTGCCTAAAGCTGCTCTGAACTGGCTTTAACACTCAATGGTGTTATTTCCACTGGGGAAGGAGGAACATGTCCCCCTGGATTTATCTTGTATCGGGTTGATTTTCATACTAAAATCTTTCTGAACAATGTTCTCTTAGTGTCCAGCTTCCACAGTTTACACGAGAAAAGAGAGCAGTTGATAAAAATGTTGACGTGTTAATCTGAGTCAACTTCAGTTGTTATCAAAAGCAACAGTGAAACGCAGCAGGTATCAAGGAAACAAAAGGATTTCAGGTTTACCTAGAATTTTTGTTATGATGTTGTTATTATTATTATTATTATTATTATTATTATTGAAAGCCCAGTAACCAATTTTATCATGTTCTTTTAGCTTTGCTTAGTTGATTTGAATGTATATGTATAAGTGCATGAAATGTAAGGATGGCTAGATCTCTCCCCACTTTTGAAAGTAATCCTATGCCCTTGCTTGCACCATGCATTGTCTAGAAGGGCACCATGAAAAAAGAGGGAGATGAGTTAAAGAAAAATAGATTGAAGACTTATTCATAGTCAGGGCCATTTTTGTTCAGCTCAGACAGGCTTTCTGTGTTTTATGGGCTCAAGATCTGGAACATGTTTTCCACACCTGCAGCCGCCTGCTCTTTTTCTTGTATACACACATGTGTTAAAATAAACTCTCTGCATACTGTATTTATTTTTCTTCCTCTTACATACATACAGTATATATGTCCTAATCGTACATATAAGTAGATGCAAAAGTGCAGTAAAAATGCACTACGCTCTCACACAGGGCTGGATTCAGAGGAGGCCTCCTCTCCAGTTGTCCCATTAACCCGTCACTCTGAGGCGTTTATAGAGCTGCACTGGGATTATCTCATCTGTAGGAGGTGGAGACTTTTTTTTTTTTCTCCTTCTTTCAGAATTTTTTACTTCCCATGAACCTCATGCAGACATAGTGTTGTCTGAGAAAAGAGTGATTGGGTTGATGGGGTCAGGTCCTAAATTTTGACCACCCTCAAATAACAAAAACTCCACCGCCTCCCTGGAGTTTAGTCGTTGGAAGAGATTTTGTGGAATACAGTATGATGAAGGCTTCCAGCTCCGTATCCGTCAGGCCCTCAAGTCTTTTCTGCAGCCAGAGACCCACAGCTGGCCTGCCTGTGGATACAATGATCACATGCTGCACCGGGGCTCCACTAAACAAGACATGATATGAATTTAATATGATTAATGGTCATTTATAGACTTTTTTTTTTTTTTGCTGTTGTTTTTTAAGTAGCATGAAAGTTCAGCTCCCTGTTCGCAGTGTGACTTCCTCTTGTCATGGCTGTAGTTCAACCAGACATCTGTCTTTTACAGTAAAATGATGCCATCACCCTGAGAAAATGCTTGTCTGGCTTCCAACACTGAAGAGAATCGGACTGAAGGAAACAGATCTTCCTCCTTCACCCCCTAACTGACGCCAGAAGTTTTTTATGTATATTTAATAATACTATATTCTGATAATGGATTAAAACAAGCTTACAGTGCTGACGGATTTAATATGACTGGATTGTTGTACAGCGATGTTCAAAGGGAACTTCTGCTCAGAGTTTGCGAACACCTTACAGCAGGGGTCACTAATAGGCGGTCCGGATTCGGACTCAGACGCCGTTGTATCAGGACCCTGGACCTAAAACCGATGGATATAATGGCCTATATTTTAACTAGCGCAGCTTTTCTAGCCTTTACGGCACTCGGTCAGTGTTCCAGGAAACAAACCGACCAATTACATGCGTTGTAAATTACATCACGTGATGCAGCTCAGCCAATCAAATATGGGTATTCTGACACGTTTCCTGACTCGAGTGAGATTTACACACACGGGGGAGAGACGAGGAAAGAGAACGAAGGGCAGGTGAATAATTACGTGAGTCAAAGAAGTTGTTTCACATGATCTTCTCTAAAAAGAGAAAAGTGGTCAGAGAGACCAGAGTCTTTAACCAAGAATGAACAGACTCTTATAGGTTAATTCTTCCCACGGACAGTTTAAAACCAGTGTGTCTCATACAGTATGTTCAGAGACCGTGACAATTATTAAGAGGAAATGGTGCATAGTTACGAAATCATTTCACCTCAGGTTGATAGCAGACCACCTCAAGGTGTCACTCAGAGAGAACCAGAACATTCTGATGTAGCATTTCAAAATGAAAGGCCTTCAAAATCGCATGCATGAGCTAACGTCAAATCACAAATTGTCTCATGCATGAGATTTTGAAGGGCTTTCATTTTGAAATGCTACATCAGAATGTTCTGGTTCTCTCCGAGTGAGACCTTGAAGTGGTCTGCTATCAACCTGAGGTGAAATGATTTTGTAACTATGCACCATTTCCTCTAAAATCTAATCTGAAGTTAGACAAATTGTATCATGAATGTGATTTGACGTTAGCTCATGCATGCGATTTTCAAGGGCTTTAAATTGGAAATGCTACATCAGAATGTTCTGGTTCTCTCCGAGTGACACCTTGAGGTGGACTGCTATCAACCTGAGGTGAAATGATTTTGTAACTATGCACCATTTCCTCTTAAGATGCACATTTTTTGAAAGTTTTCAGTCTTGTCAGTTATTCTTTAATCCAGCCCTTATTTTATTTGAAATGAGAAGAACATTTATGTATTTCTATGTATTATTTATAATCCATCCAGTTAAATTTGAAATTGAACTTTGATGGACTGTGAATTTGGAATGTTAATTGAATACCCCTGTCTTACAGCCTCAACAGCTGATTTATTTTCATGGCTAATTTTTGTTAAATTTACACCTGTAAAAATGTACTTTTACGCTTCTGCATCAATAGAGCCCAACAGATATCATTCGCCGATGTTAGCTCATTGCAGATTTATCAATAAGTGTATATGTCGTCCGAGGTATGAAGGAATTTTCAGCTCAGAGATTCTTTTCTGTTTTAATGTAATTTAGTCTCCATCACATCACGCTGAATGAGAACAGCCTGCTTTTTTTAACTACAAAATGTCTCTTATTGTTTGACGGCAAACTTTGTGTTTTTTTTGTGTGATAAGTGTTGATATGGGAACATTTTTTGTAAATGTACTGTTATTGACATTTGAGATGTCGGTATCTGCCTCAAAAATCAGCCTGGCTCAGTGGTTCACATTGAGAAACCCATCAAATGGTAATGGACACTAGTGTGCTATTCGGATCTGAATCTGCTGATAACTTCAACATGATTCCATCATGAGCTGTAAAGCCACAATGTGTCAATGTTTGTGACGAAAGCAACTCTGATAATACCACAGGGAGGTGCCGATGTTTATAAATCTCCTGCTTGCAGCAATTGTGACATTTTACCATTTTTAGTTGAAAATGTAACGCAACCTGGTAAATGTAACATGTTTCGAACAAAGAAATGCATCAAATACGTCACTTCTTCTACTTACTATCATCTAAGAAATGTTGCAATATTGTCCAAGCAAGACCTAGAACAGTGAACCCAAGCTTTTACTTCCAGTAGATTGGATTACTGCAATGGTCTGTTCACAGAGCTTTCATAAAAGGCTTTGAAAACGTATTCAGAACGCCACTAATCTAGGGTCCTGACAAAAAAATGTTTACTCTGGCTACCAGCCAGAAAAAAAAACTTGCTGCTCGTCTGCGAATCACTCTGTGGCTTTGGGCCCAAATACATCTCTGATATGCTTTTGCTATATGAACCTTCTAAAACCTTTTGGGACGAGCTTACTGGTGGTCCCAAAGGTTACTAAACATATTTAATCTCTTGTGTCACTTGCCTGTACTTTTTGAATTGTAAAACTTTTGTCTTTGCTGTATTTGTATTGAATTGCCCTGGTGTATGAAATGTGACAACTAAAGTCGCCTTGCCTAATACAGTTGTTTATTAAGAAGCAATTGGTTTTCTTTTTCTAGTTTATGTAGTTGTATTTGTACATACTTGGCTCACCTTTCTCTCCCTTGTTTTTCAGAACCATGACCACGGCTGCATTGCATGTCGTATCATCTACCGCTCAGATGAGTTCCACCCTCCCATCCTGCCGCCGCGAGCCGACCTGACTGTCGGGTTGTACGGTCAGTGGGTGAGCCAGCGCTGCGAAGTTCGCCCCGAGGTCCTTTTCCTCACCCGTCACTTCATCTTCCACGACAATAACCACACATGGGAGGGACACTACTACCACTACTCTGACCCCGTCTGTAAACACCCCACCTTCACCATCTACGCCCGCGGACGCTACAGCAGAGGGCTTCACTCCACCCATGTCATGGGCGGGACAGACTTCGTCTTCAAAGGTGACTGGTTGATATTTTCTGGTCTAAGAGCTAATTTTTATTTTTATTTTTTTCAAATGTTAAATACAAACGATTCTCAGAAGAGTTCAAGTGGCTAGAAAAAACACATTTTCCCAATTTTGTTTGCCTTTTACCTTAATTCAATCAAGGACATAAATAGTACAGATAAATAAAAAATACTAAGAGGTATAAAACTAAAATAAGAATAGAAGTAAAAAAAACTATATAAGAGAAATTAAAGACAAAATTACAAGGTAATCCTTAACTATGTTTCTACTCCTATGACACGTAACAGTCCGATAAGTTAAAGGAATGGTTCATTTTGGGAAATATTCTTATTCGCTTTCTTGCTGAGAGATTAATGAGAAGTCTGGGACCGAGTTTTATGTACAGTGACTTCCTGGAGTTTTGTCTTCACCATTAGACAAGGCAACCAGCTGAAACTCCAGGAAGTTATTGCAACTGGCCAAGAAACAGTCCCGCACATAAAAACTATTTTTTTACACTTCAGATTTGATGTATGCAATGTAATTTATGACAGAGGTGCTGTAGGTGGATTTTCAAAACCTCCACAGCTGTTTTCCCCTATTTTTGTTTTGGCAATTGTTTCTATCCATTATGTACTCTGTAAGTTAATTAAATGATGACGTCATTAAACATATCTCTGCAGTTATCTTGGTGGGTTATCATAACTAATAAAAACAATAGCCAAAATTACAAAAAATAGGGCCAGAGTTGTAATGACATGCAGAAAAACATTGCATCCAGTTGAAGGTTTTGAGTCCTTTGCACCTGTGAGTTACATCACTACTCTGGGGTTCATCAAAAACAAGAGGTTCAGGATTACTGGTGTTACTCTTAGTGTGCTTTTTCATTATGCTAATTTATGCTTCCTCACGTCCTCTCTCATCTAACGAACGGAAATTGTTCCCCCTCTACCATATTGGAGGATCTTCCAATCTCTTAAATGCACTGAGAGGAGCTTAGAGCAAGGAAAAACAGGTGTATCCTACACAAGTTTTTAATCCAGTGGCGTGACGTAGAAATGCTGCACCGCCACATGTGGCACACAGTTTAAAACAACTGTGGAACCAAGAATTTCTTATCTTCCACTTTTCCTCGAGTCTCTATATCACATCCTCGCTTGGAGGAGCTGAGACGTTATGGAAGCGAGGAGAAACATTAACATAATGAAAAGCACCCTGTGTAACTCTTACAGAAGGAGTTAACAGATCTTATGTCTTTTTTTCCCCTAGTGAACCACATGAGAGTAACTCCCATGGACTTTACCACCACCTCCCTCCTCAACGTCTTCAATGGTAACGAATGTGGTGTGCAGGGGTCCTGGCAGGTTGGGGTGGAGCAGGACGTCACCTTAACCAACGGCTGCGTGGCTCTGGGCATCCGGCTACCCCACACAGAGTACGAGCTTTTCCGCATGGAGCAGGATGCCCACGGTCACTACCTGCTCTACAATGGCCAACGTCCCAGCGACGGCTCCAGCCCTGACCGGCCGGAGAAGCGGGCCACATCCTACCAGATGCCCCTGATGCAGTGCTCGACCAGCAGCCAGTCGTCCGAGTACAGCAGAGCGGACGACATCGACAGGCCTCTGCTGCATCACAATGACTGCACAGGATGGCACAGAGGCAGCCAGCAGCTCGTCGAGGTGACTCTTGTCGCTTTCGTCACGTCTCTGCTTCTCAGCTGGCAAAGCTAGAGAGCAGTTGGGGATTTTTGTCGACATACGACACAACAAGACAAAAGTTTGGATTACAAGATCAGACGGCTAATTTGAACATTTTACTTCTCTGATGTGAAAGAGGACGAAAACTGGTGCTTCTGATCATCTGAACTCCTTCCCAGCTACCAAAAGACTTGACACTGCTGCACCACAGAAACTTTAGCACTTTAGTGTGGAACCAAAGACCAACCTGTCTGTGTTTCCACAAGTATACAAAGATGTCTATATAGCCACACAGACCTGAGAGTATGTTTTACACAGTGTATTTACCTGCAACTATCAAGTCATCAAGACTCAGTTTGATGTGGGGAAACCTTTTCTACAATAAACTCTTGACCATAAGCTCCTTGTCTCGAGGAGATGTGCTTGTGAACGGTCACTGTTTACAGTAAAAAGGCACTACACTACTTGCATAACAGCAGTTTCTTTAAATACTGCAGTATGGTGAACTCAACAGTAGTTTATCATTTATTCTAAAATAAGGTCATGCTGTTAATTTGGATACAATTAAGGTAATTGACTTCCATGCATTCTAAAGAGAGAGCTCCATATTCACTGGCCATCACTTGACCTTGTTTCTATTGGGGCTATTTTGAAATTATATTGTACTCCGATTGGGAAATGGCACCTGGAAAATTGGCATATAAACTAGCGTTGTGTCAAATACTCGTACTTCAGATGCACTGGGCAATATGACAAAGGGACCCAAATACATTTATATTCCTAGATATAAATAGGCCTCTATTTTTTGTTACGTGTTGGTCTTATAGAATCCTTGAAAATAACTATGTTCCAAAGATTGTGCTTTAAAGTTAAGGGTAAATATAGAACCATGATCTAACATGAATAACTGGACTTTTTTTGTAATTGCAAAAACTGTATAAAAGCCACACCGTGTCCAGATTGTGCAGGTCCTTGAAAAAGGCTTCCCTTGGGGAATCTGTGAAATTAGAATGAAAGACAAAAAGATTTGGTTCCTTTTTAGATTTGAGAGTTGAATAAATTCAAAATGGCTTCTGTGACATTAAGGTCATCAGGTATGGCACAGTATCGACGCCCTTCAGTTCTTTAGTGGGATCCCCATTATAATATTAATGAAGGACTCTGTGATATCGTCATGCTCATGATAGTGGACCAGTACATGTTTGAGAGTTAACCAGCATGCTTCTGCAATACCAAAAATTTCAGACGGTGTTCAACAAAGACGGAACAAACATCACAGCATACTTTATTTTTTACGTTCATTAATGCAGAATCATCTTCAGACTGAAGAACCTGTATTGGACTTCAAGAAATGTCTTTTTGTAACTGGATATGTGTATATAATAAAAGGTTTGATACTCTTATCTACATTTTTAAAATGTGTTTATTTTGTTGTATACCTTGTAAAAACAATTCATGGAATATAGTATCTACTTGAAGAGTCAAATCAGTATGCTATGTCAAATAAGTAATGAAAATGAATAGTATGTCAAAGAAAAATCATATAGTATGTCGAAAAACATAAATAAGTCATAGTATAGCATGTGGAAAAAAAGGTCAGAAAAGTCAAATGCTATATTTATAAGCATTAATAGCATGTTTTTTCGACATGCTATTCTATGACTTTTTTCGACACGCTTTACTATGACTTTTTTCGTGCTATCACTTTTTCGACATACTATACTATGACTTTTTTCGACATACTATACTATGACTTTTTTCGACATGCTATACTATGACTTTTTTCGACATGCTATACTATGACATTTTTTCCTTTTTTCGACATACTATACTATGACTTTTTTTGACATACTATACTATGACTTTTTTCGACATGCTATACCATGACTTTTTTCGACATGCTATACTATGACTTTTTTCAACACGCTTTACTATGACTTTTTTCGACATACTATACTATGACTTTTTTCGACATGCTATACTATGACTTTTTTCGACATGCTATACTATGACATTTTTTACTTTTTTCGACATACTATACTATGACTTTTTTTGACATACTATACTATGACTTTTTTCGACATGCTATACTATGACTTTTTTCGACATGCTATACTATGACTTTTTTCAACACGCTTTACTATGACTTTTTTCGACATACTATACTATGACTTTTTTCGACATACTATACTATGACTTTTTTCGACATGCTATACTATGACTTTTTTCGACATGCTATACTATGACTTTTTTCAACACGCTTTACTATGACTTTTTTCGACATACTATACTATGACTTTTTTCGACATACTATACTATGACTTTTTTCGACATGCTATACTATGACTTTTTTCGACATGCTATACTATGACTTTTTTCGACATGCTATACTATGACTTTTTTCAACACGCTTTACTATGACTTTTTTCGACATACTATACTATGACTTTTTTCGACATGCTATACTATGACTTTTTTCGACATGCTATACTATGACTTTTTTCAACACGCTTTACTATGACTTTTTTCGACATACTATACTATGACTTTTTTCGACATACTATACTATGACTTTTTTCGACATGCTATACTATGACTTTTTTCGACATGCTATACTATGACATTTTTTACTTTTTTCGACATACTATACTATGACTTTTTTTGACATACTATACTATGACTTTTTTCGACATGCTATACTATGACTTTTTTCGACATGCTATACTATGACTTTTTTCGACATGCTATACTATGACATTTTTTACTTTTTTCGACATACTATACTATGACTTTTTTCGACATGCTATACTATGACTTTTTTCGACATGCTATACTATGACTTTTTTCGACATGCTATACTATGACTTTTTTCAACACGCTTTACTATGACTTTTTCGACATACTTTCCTATGACTTTTTTCGACATGCTTACTATGACTTTTTTGACTTTTTTCGACATGCTATACTATGACTTTTTTCGACATGCTATACCATGACTTTTTTTGACATGCTATACTATGACTTTTTTCGACATGCTATACCATGACTTTTTTTGACATGCTATACTATGACTCTTTTCGACATGCTATACCATGACTTTTTTTGACATGCTATACTATGACTTTTTTCGACATGCTATACTATGACTTTTTTCGACACGCTTTACTATGACTTTTCGACACGCTTTACTATGACTTTTCGACACGCTTTACTATGACTTTTTTCAACACGCTTTACTATGACTTTTTCAACATACTATACTATGACTTTTTTCGACATACTATACTATGACTTTTTTCGACATGCTATACTATGACTTGACTTTTTTCAACATGCTTTACTATGACTTTTTTCGACATACTATACTATGACTTTTTTCGACATGCTATACTATGACTTTTTTCGACATGCTATTCTATGACTTTTTTTGACATGCTATACTATGACTTTTTCCGACATGCTATACTATGACTTTTTTCGACATGCTTTACTATGACTTTTTTTCAACTTGCTATACTATGACTTTTTTCGACATGCTATACTATGACTTTTTTTAAGACTTTTTTCGACATGCTATACTATGACTTTTTTCGACATGCTATACTATGACCTTTTTCGACATGCTATTCTATGACTTTTTTTAAGACTTTTTTTGACATACTATACTATGACTTTTTTCGACATGCTTTACTATGACTTTTTTAATAATTTTTGTTCGACATACTATACTATGACTTTTTTCGACATACTATACTATGACTTTTTTCGACATGCTATAATATTACTTTTTTCGACATGCTTACTATGACTTTTTTCGACATACTATACTATGACTTTATTCGACATGCTTTACTATGACTTTTTTAATAATTTTTGTTCGACATACTATACTATGACTTTTTTCGACATGCTATACTATGACTTTTTTCGACATGCTTTACTATGACTTTTTTAATAATTTTTTTCGACATACTATACTATGACTTTTTTCGACATGCTATACTATGACTTGACTTTTTTCGACATGCTATACCATGACTTTTTTCGACATGCTATACTATGACTTTTTTCAACATGCTTTACTATGATTTTTTTCGACATACTATACTATGACTTTTTTCGACATGCTATAATATTACTTTTTTCGACATGCTTACTATGACTTTTTTCGACATACTATACTATGACTTTTTTCGACATGCTATACTATGACTTTTTTCGACATGCTATACTATGACTTGACTTTTTTCGACATGCTATACTATGACTTTTTTTAAGACTTTTTTCAACATGCTATACTATGACTTTTTTTGACATGCTATACTATGACTTTTTAAGACTTTTTTTCAACATGCTATACTTTGACTTTTTTAAGACTTTTTTCAACATGCTATACTATGACTTTTTTTGACATGCTATACTATGACTTTTTAAGACTTTTTTTCAACATGCTATACTATGACTTTTTCAAGACTTTTTTTTGACATGCTATACTATGACTTTTTTAAGACTTTTTTTCGACATGCTATACTATGACTTTTTTCGACATGCTATACTATGACTTTTTTTAAGACTTTTTTCAACATGCTATACTATGACTTTTTTTGACATGCTATACTATGACTTTTTAAGACTTTTTTTCAACATGCTATACTATGACTTTTTCAAGACTTTTTTTCGACATGCTATACTATGACTTTTTTCAACATACTATACTGTATACTGTGCTGCATGTCTAATATTGTCTAGAACAGGGGTCTTCAAACTTTTTCAGGCCAAGGACCCCCAAACTGATAGAGAAATGGAGCAGGGTCCCCTTACTATATACAGTATATTGTATAAAATGGTGTTTTATATTAAACTGGGCCTAGTACATACTGCCATTTAGAAACATACCTTGCATGATAATCATGCATACAAGTTATTCAAATTGACGTTTTTATTTTAAACATAAATGTGGAAACGAAAATGAGTGATGGCCTATTAGTGCCACTGCCATGCATAAACATACCTGTTATCTTGCATACAATACTGAACTATTAAAATAATGGACAGATTCATGTTTGGGGAAGAAAAAAAATAAATTAAAATTAAAATTGTCTAATCAACCAAAGATTTTGCGGACCCCCTGCAGTACCTCCGTGGACCCCCTGTTGAAGACCTCTGGTCTAGGAGCAACACATAACAGACTTTGGATATCAGACAACTCAGACATTTATGTTTAAATACAATTTGTGAAGTTATCATTTTGCTTCTTTTTCTACTTTTCAAAAAGTGGTCAATTTGGTACTGTAAGAATTGCCCTAAAATCAATTTATTTCAACAGTGTGGAGACGAGCAGAATAAAGAAATGATGCAGTTATCTTGTTTGGACTTTACATTACATTACAGTCATTTAGCAGAAGCTTTTATCCAAAGCGACTTACAATAAGTGTATTCAACACAGATATTCAAGAGAACTACTAGTCACCAGGAGTCAGAACTGCATCTCCTTTTTTAAACCAGCATCTAAGAGCATGAACCAGAGCAAAAGTACAGTGCAGAAACAAACTAATACGAATACAATAAGTGCAACAAACTAATATGAATACAATAAGTGCAACAAACTATTTATGAAGCCAGATTCAAAAGATTTTGTGAGATGGCATTGAAATATATTGTCCTTGACTGAAAGTTGTATCCAGCTGCTATGATAAAAAAAGGGATTGCCACATTTAATCAACTAAATGAACTGTGGTCAGGGTTATACTCGAAGTGACAAAACAAAACAAAACATGCTGGCCCCTTCACAGATTGTAGGCAGTACATCTAATATATATTTAAAGATCAAACAGACCTAAAATTAGTAGTTAATTTGACTTAACTTCACTTATTCCTTTTGTCCGGTGTACTGCAACATTACCTTTCTTTTTTGTTTCAACACCTTTTGCTATAAATTAGGCAAAACAAGATATGTTATAACGTGGCCTGTTTGTAAAACACCTATGATTTAGTTTCATGCAGAAAACCATGCGCTTGCTTGACTGATGTTACACAGCGAAAGTGTTTACTCATGTTTCTTCTCTTCTTTTAAATCATTTCACTCCTTTCTGCTTAGATGCAAAAGCATTGAGTAAGCAGTTTTTGGAAGGCTGAAACCAAGCCCACAGGCAAAGGGAGGAGCAAAAGTCTGTTTAAATGCCGTACTGGATGTGAACCTTGACTTCAAAGCACTGTGTGGTTGTCAGAGAAATCAGACATGGGGATGCTGCTGCCGATCCTTCTTGGCTTTCTTGCTGCTCTGATTGGAGGACTGTACCTTCTCGGGGTGTTTCGACAGCGGCGACTGGGAGAACCCCCTTTGGATAAGGGACTCATTCCTTGGCTGGGTCATGTCTTAGAGTTTCGCAGGAACACACTTAAGTTCTTAGAGAGGATGAAGCAAAAGCACGGCAATGTGTTCACAATACAGCTGGGAGGGTTTTACATTACGTTCCTTCAGGACCCCCTGTCGTTTGGATCACTTGTTAAGGAGAGTCGAGAAAAACTGGACTTCACCAAGTTCACTCAGCATTTGTTGCGCAAAGTGTTTGGTTATGCAGCTATTGAGGGCGACCACGATATTATCCAGATGTCCAGCAACAAGCACCTCAAGGGGGATGGCCTGGAGGTGATGACACAAGCAATGATGAGTAATTTGCAGAACCTCATGTTGCACAACATCGGCTCCGCTGCAGACCAAAGCCCGTGGATTGAGGATGGACTGTTCACGTACAGCTACAATATTGTTTTTAGGGCTGGCTACTTATCTCTGTATGGCAACGAGCCACACAAGTCAGAAGGAAGTGAGGAGAAAGACAGAGCTGAATCAGAAGCCTTATTTTCCGAGTTTCGTAAATATGATCAACTCTTTCCCAACCTGGCTTATGGGGTCCTGCTACCAAAGCAAAGGTTGGAAGCAGAGAGGCTAATGGGATTCTTCTGGAACAGTCTGTCAGTGCAGAAGATGAAGAACAAAGACAACATCAGTCGCTGGGTTTGGGACATCCAGCAGGCCAAAGAGGAGAGGGGAATGGAGGAGTCGATGATCAACAAGTACATGTTTGTGCTTCTCTGGGCCTCTCAGGGCAACACAGGGCCGTCTTCATTCTGGCTGCTCCTCTTCCTCATGAAACACCCAGAGGCCATGAAAGCAGTGAAGGGAGAGGTCGATAAGCTTCTAAAGGAGTTCGGACAAGAAGTCCAACGCGGTGGCCCTTTAGTCAACCTGACCCGTGAAATGCTGATGAAAACGCCGATCCTGGACAGTACTGTAGAAGAGACCCTCCGCCTCACTGCTGCACCTCTCCTCACCAGAGCAGTGCTTCAGGATATGATGCTCAAGATGGCTGACGGGCGTGAATACTTTATACGCAAGGGTGACAGAATTGCAGCCTTTCCTTACAGTGCCGTTCACATTGAGCCAGAGATCCACCCTGATCCACAGTCATTCAAATATGACCGCTTTCTCAATCCAGACGGGAGCAAGAAAACCGATTTTTACAAAGCAGGGAAGAAGGTGAAGTACTACAACATGCCCTGGGGTGCTGGGGTCTCCATGTGCCCTGGCCGTTTCTTTGCCACCAATGAGCTGAAACAGTTCGTTTTCCTCATGCTAGTTTATTTTGAGTTCGAGCTGAAGGATCCCGATGAGACGATACCTGAAATTGACTTCAGGCGATGGGGCTTTGGATCAATGCAACCCCAGAGAGACGTTCAGTTCCGATACAGACTCAGATATTAAACCAATCAATCGCTGTGATTTCTCTTCTCTGTAAGCTTTTAGTAGAAATCATGAGCTTCCACAGTAGTAAAGTGTTCATATAAGGTGTTCATATCAATGATGTGATGAACACATTGCGGATGTGGCTTCAAAACTTGATGCTTTAAAATGTTGGTTATAATTAAATTGTCAACCATATTCTAAATAAGAACTACAATCAATTCCCTCCTACATACAGTACAAATGCGCTATAATTTTCTATACTTTGAACAGTTTATTATGAATATATATCTCTTTCCACTCTGCTTGTAAATCAGAGAGCAGTTCAATCCAATCAAGAATAATTCAGTTATCTTTGCATAGACTAATACTGTTTATTATTATAATATTGTGAACATGACTGCTTCTTTGAACAGCTGTGTGATACAATTTTCTGTTATCCTACATGTCCAATAAAGCACTGTTATCATCAAAGTCTAGTAATTCATTCAAGCAAGACCATAAAAATGTGATTACAGTCAAAGATTGTCGGAGACATCTCATTACATGTCTACGGAGGGGTGAGAACTTAAAAATGTCAAAAAGCAAAGATGCCATTACTTTGTTAATATTGTACATGTATTTCTGTAAGCTGGTCATCATGATGGTAGTTGGGTGTCCTTATTTCACCTTTTGTAGAACCAAACATTTTGTGTAACCTTAAAATCAGAGAGGGCCACTGTTATCTGGTTTGGTTTGGGGCGAGGCTTAATGTGATTGTGGAATAATGCTTGTTTGTTTTTTAGATTGTTAAGCTGTAATAAAACTTTCTTTTGGCAAATGAGACTGGAGTAGAAACAAAGTACATTTTCTTTGACCGGCTAAACCCAGTACACACTGATCTATTTAGGGGTTCATTAATAACATTGTTTTCCAATTAAATTGCATTGTTACAACAACACAGGGAAGGGGGAACACAAAGAAACACTAGAGTTGGTGGGTCATAGTGGAGATCACTGCTTCACAGCCAATTAATATTACTACTGGAAATGTGTGGAAAGCTTTCTGTGAAAAGATTTGTTCGTGATGTCTGAGCATTGTATTTAAAAGTCATCACTGCTTTACATAAAAGACATAACAATATGCAGTAAATTCATTTTGGTACTTATGCATGCTAATGCTGTACTTCTACGTCATCTCCGCAACCTTACTGTCAGATTTTAGGACTGTTTGTGAAGCTGTATTGGATTGCAGACATTCTCTCCCATACAACAAAAGCGCATTATGAAATACATTTCAAAGGAAAACAGATTTTCTCTCCTAATCATAGTCCTCAGAAATCTGAATATAGGGAGGAAGTTGGGTAAGTGAAAACAAACATAAACAACCTTTGCTTCATGTAACAGCTGTCCAATATCAGGCTCAAACATTGAATCTTAAAATCACACAATAAGTGACCAGTAAAACCCAAAACTTTGTGATAAGCCTGCAGTAAATACAGCTTTTAGTAATCTTACAATAAATACTGCCTTTGCCAAATGTACATGTGTAATGTGAAACTGGGTCAGATAAGTGTTTTTTTAAGCCCTACTGTCACTTTTGAAGACGTTCTATGCTGTACTATGACTTTATTTGATATGCTATACTGACTTTTTCGTTATGCTATACAATTACTTTTTTATGACTTTTTTCTACATGCTTTACGATTACTTTTTTTTGACACGCTATGCTATGACTTTTTTATGACTTTTTTCGACAAGCTATACTATGACTTTTTTCGACATGCTTTACTATGACTTTTTTTGACATGCTATACTATGACTTTTTTTTACATGCTATATTATGACTTTTTTTCAACATACTATACTCTGACTTTTTTCGACATGCTTTACTATGACTTTTTTTGACATGCTATATTATGACTTTTTTTTCAACATACTATACTATGACTTTTTTCGACATGCTTTACTATGACTTTTTTTGACACGCTATACTATGACTTTTTTTCAACATACTATACTCTGACTTTTTTCGACATGCTTTACTATGACTTTATTCGACATACTATACTATGACTTTTTTCGACATACTATACTATGACTTTTTTCAACACGCTATACTATGACTTTTTATGACTTTTTTTGACATACTATACTATGACTTTTTTCGACATGCTATAATATGACTTTTTTCAACATGCTATACTATGACTTTTTTCGACATGCTATACAATGACTTTTTTCGACATGCTATATTATGACTTTTTTTCAACATGCTATACTATGACTTTTTTTGACATGCTATACAATGACTTTTTTTGACATGCTATACTATGACTTTTTTTGACATGCTATACTATGACTTTTTCGACATGCTATACTATGACTTTTTTTGACATGCTTTACTATGACTTTTTTCGACATGCTATACTATGACTTTTTTATGACTTTATTCGACATGCTTTACTATGACTTTTTTCAACACGCTATACTATGACTTTTTTATGACTTTTTTTGACATACTATACTATGACTTTTTTTTGACATGCCATACTATGACTTTTTTCGACATGCTATAATATGACTTTTTTCGACATGCTATACTATGACTTTTTTCGACATGCTATAATATGACTTTTTTCAACATGCTATATTATGACTTTTTTTCAACATGCTATACTATGACTTTTTTCAACATGCTATACTATGACTTTTTTCAACATACTATACTCTGACTTTTTTATGACTTTTTTTGACATACTATACTTTGACTTTTTTCGACATGCCATACTATGACTTTTTTCGACATGCTATACTATGACTTTTTTCAACATGCTATACTATGACTTTATTCGACATACTATACTATGACTTTTTTCGACATACTATACTATGACTTTTTTCAACACGCTATACTATGACTTTTTTCAACATGCCATACTATGACTTTTTTCGACATGCTATACTATGACTTTTTTCAACATGCTATACTATGACTTTATTCGACATACTATACTTTGACTTTTTTCGACATGCCATACTATGACTTTTTTCGACATGCTATACTATGACTTTTTTCAACATGCTATACTATGACTTTATTCGACATACTATACTATGACTTTTTTCAACACGCTATACTATGACTTTTTTATGACTTTTTTTGACATACTATACTATGACTTTTTTTGACATGCTATAATATGACTTTTTTCAACATGCTATACTATGACTTTTTTCGACATGCTATACAATGACTTTTTTCGACATGCTATATTATGACTTTTTTTCGACATGCTATACTATGACTTTTTTCGACATGCTATACAATGACTTTTTTTGACATGCTATACTATGACTTTTTTTGACATGCTATACTATGACTTTTTTCGACATGCTATACTATGACTTTTTTCGACATGCTATACTATGACTTTTTTATGACTTTATTCGACATGCTTTACTATGACTTTTTTCAACACGTTATACTATGACTTTTTTATGACTTTTTTTGACATACTATACTATGACTTTTTTTCGACATGCCATACTATGACTTTTTTCGACATGCTATAATATGACTTTTTTCGACATACTATACTATGACTTTTTTCGACATGCTATAATATGACTTTTTTCGACATGCTATAATATGACTTTTTTCGACATGCTATATTATGACTTTTTTTCGACATGCTATACTATGACTTTTTTCGACATGCTATACAATGACTGTTTTCGACATGCTATAGTATGACTTTTTTCGACATGCTTTACTATGACTTTTTTCAACATGCTATATTATGACTTTTTTCGACATGCTATACTATGACTTTTTTCGACATGCTTTACTATGACTTTTTTCAACATGCTATACTATGACTTTTTTATGACTTTTTTTGACATACTATACTTTGACTTTTTTTCGACATGCTATAATATGACTGTTTTCGACATGCTATAATATGACTTTTTTCAACATGCTATACTATGACTTTTTTTGACATGCTATACAATGACTTTTTTCGACATGCTATATTATGACTTTTTTTCGACATGCTATACTATGACTTTTTTCGACATGCTATACAATGACTTTTTTCGACATGCTATATTATGACTTTTTTCGACATGCTATACTATGACTTTTTTTCGACATGCTATACAATGACTTTTTTCGACATACTATATTGACTTTTTTGTTATCCTATACAATGACTTTTTTATGACTTTTTTCGACATGCTTTACTATGACTTTTTTCGACATGCTATTCTATGACTTTTTTCGACATGCTATACTATGACTTTTTTGACTTTTTTCGACATGCTATACTATGACTTTTTTTCGACATGCTATACTATGACTTTTTTATGACATGCTATACTATGACTTTTTTCGACAAGCTATACTGACTTTTTTCTACATGCTATAGCAAGTCATAGTATGTCGAAAATAAATCATAAAAAAGTCATAGTATAGCATGTTGACATTATTTTTAAAAGTCATAGTATAACGTGGAAAGTATAGCATGAGTATAGCATGAAGAATAAAGTCATAAAAATGCCATAGAATATGTGTAAATCCTATAAAAGTCATAATGCATGTCTAAAAAGTTATAGTATAGCATGTAAAAAATTCCCCAAAAAATTCATCGTATAGCATTTATAAAAAAGTCATAGTATCGCATGTCAAAAATGTTTTGAAAAAAGTAATAGTGTAGAATGTCTAAACATTTCATGTAAAAAGTCAAAGTATAGAATCTTGCAAAATTTCACAAAAGTCAAATAATGTCATGATAATTGTCATATTTTAGTCCTTTTAAAAATTGTTTAAAAAAGTTATTGCATAGTATGTCAATAATAATTTCATAGTGTAGTATATTTAGAAAAGGTCTGTCAAATAGTCATAGTAAAGTATTTTAAAAAATGTCATAAAGTCATCGTATAGTATGTCAAATAAAATGTTTGTTTTTTACATGGCTGCAATGGATTTGAAATGAAGCAGTCAATATGTGGTAGAAGTGTAGACTTTTAGCTTTAATTCAATGGGTATAACAGAAATATCACATGAACTGTTTTTTTTTTATAGTAATTGGACAAACTAACATAATTGTAAATATAATGATCATTGTTAATAATTGGAGGAAAATCCTTTCCAGTCAATGATTGCCTGAAGTCTTGCACCCATAGTCATCTTCAAACGCCATGTTTCCTCCCTTAAGCCTAAAGGCTTTTACTGCAGCCTCATTCAGCTGCTGCTTGTTTGTGGGTCTTTCTGCCTTTTTATCTTTAGTAAGTGAAAAGCATGCTCACTTGGGTTGAGATCAGGTGACCGACTTTGCTTTGAGAATCTCTTGGGTTGTTTTTACGGTATGTTTTAGGTCATTACTCATCTGCACTGTGAATCGATGTCCAATCAGCTTTGCAGCATTAGGCTGAATCTGAGCAGATAGTATAGACCTACACACCTCAGCACTCATCCTGCTGCTTCTATCAGCTGTGACATCACCAACAAACACCAGTGACCCTGTTCCATTGGCAGCCATACATGCCCACTCCAAAACACCATCATGTTAAACAGATGATGTGGTTTCCTTCTCCACACTTCTCTTTCCATCATTCACAAGTTCATCTTGTATCTGCGCCTTGTTGTAAACCCTCCGTACTTAGATTCATGAAGACATCTCTTAAATTGCAGACTTTGACAATGACACACCTACCTCCTCCAGAGTGTTCTTGACTTCAGTAGATGTTATGAAGGGGCTTTTCTTCACCAAAGAAAGAATTCTGCTTTTCTTCTGTGGTCTTCTGGGCTTTTGGTGTTGATAAGCTTGCTGGTGCATTCCTTCTTTTTAGGAATGAACCAAACTGTTGATTTGGTCAATCCTAATGTTTCTGCTTTTTTTTTTTGCCTTTTAATGGCCTCCTTCACTTGCATCGACACCTCTTTGGTCGTCATGGTGAGAGTTCCATGGGCCAGCTACCAAATGCAAAGTCAACATTTTTAATCATCTCCAGACCTTTTTATCTGCCTAATTTGTCATGAAATAACATGGGAACAGGCCACACCTGGCCATCAAACCCATCTGTAAGACAATTGTCCAATTACTTTTGAGCCTCTGAAAATGTGGGGGGCTGTGTAAAAATGGCTATAATTCCTAAACAGTTAATGGAATAGTTTTGTTATATCTATTAAATTAAAGCTCAAAGTCTACACTTCAACTATTCAACAACATATTTACCGAACTGCATTGATTCCTTTTTAAAGGAAATTAATTGTTGCTAAATTTCAAAATTAGCAAAAGCTGATATTGCTGTGATTTTCAACCAATATTCTATTTCAGATGCAACAGCTGGTCATCTAATCAGCTCCTCTGTTGCCTCATATTAACAATCATGTAGCATTCAGCTTGTCGCACATTATCTCCATATACCAACAGTAAAGCATGTAATTCTCTCTCTCTCTCTCTCTCTCTCTCTCTCTCCTCTCTCTCTCTCTCTCTCTCTCTCTCTCTCTCTCTCTCTCTCTCTCTCTCTCTCTCTCTCTCTCTCTCTCTCTCTCTCTCTCTCCTCTCTCTCTCTCTCTCTCTCTCTCTCTCTCTCTCTCTCTCTCTCTCTCTCTCTCTCTCTCTCTCTCTCTCTCCTCTCTCCTGCAAAGAAACTCAAATCTAGTGGTCTTTTCCCACGCTGGCCTGTCCTCCAGGAGACGGTATGAATCATACGACGTCACGCTTTAATTCAATGATTGCTGGTTTCACTTCTGGGGAAAATAAGACTCTTGTAAAGAAGGTTCTGTATTTTAGCAATCATGCTGAATTGAATTAAGTTTTGGGCCAAATGACCAGTGCAGATTTTACCATCCAGCATTCTATAATGTGCCAAATTACCTTGGCAGAACAACCTAACCTGTGACTCTTTGCAACTAATCACTGAAAGCCAAATACTAATATTAGTAGAAATCTCACGAGTAATTAAAACGCATGGTTAGCTCACATATTGTACGTTGTCCTTGTTCTAAAAAAGAAATGTTGGTGGCAATGCTGAGGGGAAAACCTGGCACACAAACACAATACACATATACTCATTGTATGGTATCAAATAATATTTACAGTTGCATCATTGAAGGGGAGAGACAGGAAAAGACTGCTATCAAAACCCAGCTATTTTTTTCATTTTTATTTCTTCAATGCTTAATACCATGGGACAGGATTTTAAGAATGGAGACCTCATTCCAGTCAACATTTGCCTCAGAAGGAATATATGATTTGTATAATAATAATAATAATAATAATAATAATAATAATATAAAGTCTGCATTGGTGTTGTGAGGAGAAAGGAAAGGACAAAAACATACAAGAAGGAGGCACCTATATTATCCCCAGCTGGACCTGAACATTCCAAGACAAGAAGTAGAAATTACAAACTGAACAAATTTACTTTAGAGGCAATCCAGCAACAGGTAGCAAGGTGTTTTTGATGGAAGTTCTTTCCTTTTCTGTTTAAAAGGATTTAAAACATTTACAAGACACCTAACATTCCATTCAATGCCTATTAAAAACAGAGAGAGAAAAATAATGGATCTTTTGACTGCCTCTTGCCCAGGGTTCACTCATCTTCCATGTTGACTGATAGCATACAACTTGCATTGTCCCACCACATTACCTGTATAATCCAGCCATCAAAAAACAGAAAACAAAAAAAGGGAACATTCACTTTTTTTGTCGCCTTTCTTTTTCTCAACTCTGTGTGTACTTAACCGCGTGAGATTTTAAAAAGGCGACGCCTTTGAATGATGCTGTACAGATGTGTTCACTGTAGGCCACACACTACCAATGATATGGCAAAGTCAACACAAAGACTTCTTGTTTTTTTTTTTTTTCCAGGCCTGTTTTATTCCGGAGCCGGGGGGGGGGGGGGGGAATACGGCTGGCATGCACCTCCCAGTCTACAAGATGAACTTCCCTAGGAAGAATCCGATGAAGATGGCTGCTATCACGACGAGGAGGGAGGGCAGGGAGGCAGTGCTGGCTTCTCGGCCGAGGAGGCTAGTTGAGTTTGATGTCATGTGGTCTGAGCGGGCCATCTTTCTCATTCTAATACTATCATCCTGTAACAGAGGGAGAGCAGCAAACAGTCAACAGATCTGTACAGTACAGGCCATGCTTACATGCATCAATGATTTATGGCGAGTTTGAGATCTTCTCTTTGAGTCTCATTGTGCTATACTACATGATCCATTGATTTACTTTTGGTTTTATACTTTGTAAAATACATTAAAATGGAAACCACAAAAGGCCTTTATCCACACAAGACATTTTCCAATGACACAGTAGGTTTAAATAATGAAATTAATGATGGCTGAATTCCATTTCGCTGGTTTTATTTCAGGTTCCTGGTATTGTGCATGCTTGCTCACCGTTACTCTCACTAGAACAATGGAGTACAACAGCGCCATGGTCAATGTTATGTTCGTAACATCTGTGCTTTTTTTCTACTATGATGAGTCAAAATGTCTGGTGTGATAAAGGCCTATGAAACCAGAATGTGTCACCATGTTATGAATATCACTTGTCCACAGATCTGACCTTTAATTGCCGGTTCTCATCACCCAGCTTGCTCATCTCAGTTTGCAGCCTCTTGCACTTCTCCAGCATTTTCTTCATCTCTGGATCGTCCCCTGAGGCAGCTACAGGCACCGTGGCTGCTGATGACTCGCCCTTCGCAGAGTTCATCAGAGGGGCTGCTTTGGTCGCCTCGACGTCATTCTGCCCAACAAGTAGAGGGAGAGAGAGAGAGAGAGAGAGAGAGAGAGAGCCACTGAAGTGAAATCCACCATGTCCTGAGCTAAGTAGGTACAGAATAATAACAAACAATTCATTTAGGCACCTCAAAAGTACCGATGCGAGGGTCCCGGGCAACTATATGATCAAAACCAAGTTAAAAAGACAAAAAAAAAAAAACAATCCTGCACACTGAATATCACTTGTGCTCACTTTATTTAAGCCAATTTGGATCTCATACCTTCATTTGTTAATAGAACTGGCTGAGATAGCGAGGGATTGTTTTTTGTTTTTTCACAGGTGAGTCTGTGGGACGGCAAGAACTTTGTTTGATACTCCAACAAACACATTTTGTTGGCACAAAAACACAAGTCCAGGGGGTTTGACAGCTTATTACATACGCCTGAACACAGATTTTCCACATTATGACGTTACACCTCTAGTCATCCTGCACATTTACACAATTAACATTTTGCACATACATACTGTACATGCAACACGTGCAAAAGCAGAGAGCAGATACCGTGCTGACTCAGCAGTCCACATAGCCTCACTGTTGAGCCTCTTAACGTAAGCTAAATCTGGCCTCGGTGGCATTTGCACCTGAACTGTGAGGACCTGCTGAGCTGTCCAGCAGCACTGCTTAACGAAATCCTGATTACACAGAGAGCTCATTAATACAGGCTCCCAGTGTTCACAGAGTCACCAGTTTATTATGACGTTCTGTTGAAGTTGACACTGTTAAGAGGTGTCGATTCAACTCTGTGGTACACTTTGATGCCGAGTTAGTGGAGTTGCTGCATCTCATTTATGACTATAGGGATTGAAAAAACATACTATACAGTGGGAATTTTGATTATGCTGAAGGATTTCAATGTTTATTATAAATTTAAAAAAAAAATGTATAGTGAAACAATGAAACATATTGGTGTACATTTCTCTGGAGGAGCTGTCTTCCCATCATTGTACCATGTTTTTATTACATTTAGTCCTTTGCGTCATCTCCCTTTTGTCTGCCAGTTTGCAGCGAGTCAAGGGTCGATCGAGTAGTCGGAGAATAATACGCCAGTCAGAAGTTATTTCACATGGCGTGGTCCAAAAAGAGAAATGTGGTGAGCGAGACCAGAGCCTTTAACCAAGAATGGACAGACTCTTAAATGTTCATTCTTCCCACTGATGGTTTAAAACCAGGATGTCTCATATGTTCAGAGACCGTGGCGATTATTAACAGCGGTAATGTGAAGCGCCACTACGAGACAAAGCACAACTCTTTTGAGCAAACGTACCCACTCTCTGAAATAAAAAGGCACAGATTATAAACAATCTAAGAGCCCAAAATGATCAGCATCCTAACACACTAATTCCCAACAATGTCAGGACCAAGCACCGGACATGAGGTGACAGAGCCTTCTCCATAGCTGCCCCCTCCCTCTGGAACTCTCTCCCCAAACACATCGGAGACGGCACTGACCTTTCCATATTCAAATCCAAAATCAAAACCCACCTTTTCAAAACTGCTTTTAATGTGTGACCAATACTGTGTGTTCTTATGTTTTTAGCGTATAGCTTTTATATATGATGTTTTTAATGTAAAGTGTCTTTGAGTACTCTAAAAAGCGCTTCATAAATAAAATGTATTATTATTATTATTATTATTATTATTAATGATGTTAACAGAGATTACAGCTTAAACAAGAGGTTTCAATAACCACAGATAAAGTCCCTGCACACAAATTCATCTTATTAGAAGAAAAATATAATATAGTGGCTTTTTTGGGTGACATCACTTCACCCTGAATTAACTTAATTTAAAGCTGCAGGGCAATTCAGTTCAGTTCATTTTTATAAATTAATTCTTTATTTTAAGAAACACAAACATTTTAAAATCGTTATTTAATATATTCTTGAAAGCAGCCCTTATTTTACTTGAAACAAATAAATTATTATTAAATTATGTATTATTTATAATTCATCCAATTCAAAAACCGACAATAAATAGTGTTAAGATATTATTCTATTGAACTTTGATTTGACAGTCAGTTGTTGACTACATACAGATGTTGATACAACTGTTGGCTACTATAATAATTATTGGACTAAATCATAGCGCAAGTGAGACATTACTGTGATGTTCCGGACATTTGCCTGAGGAAATTCTTGGAGGGACTTGAAGTATGAAGTTACACACAATGGAAATACTCAAGAAAAGTACAAGTACCTCAGAATTTGACTTATCCACAGTGCTTGTAACCTAAATGTACTTAGTTACATTCCAGATCCTTCCTATATCCAGCCTCTTCATTTTGCTCTCAAAAGGCACAAGATAAAATAAACTGTACACAGACTGCACTACTAGGTTCAAAGCTATAATGTTACTGCTAATTTCATACTAGTGTTGCACGGTATACCGATACTAGAAAGGTATCGCAATAATTATTGTAATATATCATTATAATTTGACATTATTGCTGTACATTTTTTCCAACGTTTTTTTGTGCCTTTATGGAAAGCTATGGTATTCTGGAAATTATTAAAGTGGAGCATTCGACAGAAATCATACTTCAGTTCGTGCTTTAAATGATGTGGAAATAAGCCGGTCTTAATGCGAGGCTGCATCTCTTACCACTTTGTCGTTTTCTGAAGGCAGCTCAAAGACACATCTCAGCTTGGAATCCATGAGATCATCGGGTTTTACATCTTTCCACTGGTGGAGATGAAAAATGGGCATGTTATTCATCAACTCAGGCTGCTAACAGCTGGATTCTATCCACACACACACACACACACACACACACACACACACACACACACACACACACACACACACACACACACACACACACACACACACACACACACACACACACACACACACACACACACGCTTCAACCTACATCATACTATTCACATGCAGTGCAGAATAGAATCTATGGACATTACATAAAACATGCACAGCTTTAACAGTTAAAACCCCCTCGACTCATTTTACCACAAACACAGTCACAAGTGTACATTCTTTCACTGGTTTAAGGTCTGTGTTTTTAGAGTGACAAATTTCCATCACGTCAGCTCCTGAACTCTATTTTATACACTCTATGACAAAGGTGTTAGGATTAAAAGTGCTCATAAAGCAGAGGATTCCTTTAAATTTAAGAAAGAATCTCTGTCATAAGTGAAAGGTATAACAGTCCATGTGATAAAGCAGAAGCCTTATTAGATTCCAGTTTACCTATCAGGACCAGTGAGACCTTTGTTCCTCTACACTTCCTGGATTTTGATTCTCATTCATGACAAGTCAGTTCATGACTTCATGGTATGTGAATGTTTTACTGACTGTATGAGCCTTTGCTGTCCTCTGGTGGACAACTGAGAACGCATCTCAGTTTTTCTTTCTGATGTTCTGTCATACCGGCTTTATCCAAGAGCAGAGCGCTTTACACATGAACTCAGCAAAATGCCAATTACCCTGACATCATTCAGGACCAATTTCACCATTTAAACAACATCTTTAAGTAAAGTTTACATTTTTTTTTAAATTAAAATAAAAAAAAAAAAAATCACTCACCAATGAATCCATGTCAGAAACATGTGACGGGGCAAAAATCGTCTGCACCATGAATTTATGTTTACTTTTCTCGTTGGGGTCATAATCAAAGGGCTGTAGCATGACTGCAAATAAAAGATGAACAATGTTAAAACATCCGAGTAGAGACATCTCTCTACAGAACAAAATATCATAGAAATAGTCAGCATAATAAATCCCACAAATCAATTTTCAGTGATAACGTTGATACCCAAAAGGTGAAAAGGTAGCACACACTGATTTTCAGGACAAAGTTTCCCTGCTTTCTATGGAACGTTGCCCTCCTCTCCTCTGATCTGTAGCTCTGAGTGTGATTCTGAAAAGCAGCTCTGAGCTACACTTTATCAGAGGTGCTGAAGTTACCATTAGCATGAACAATAAGTCACATGATGCTGAGATTTATGTCGAATCAGACGGGTTTTTCTGTTAGTTTCAGATTTCTACCACTGATGAAGCCGACTATAGGGCAGGTCGATTTTTTTTTTCATGAAATATTATGACTTTATTAAATCAAAATGTTATTCTTGACTTCTCAGAGGACACATATTTGTGATATAGGGTTAGGGTTGTGCAGAATAGGGATGTCAGTTTCGGTTTCAATAGCCTGACACCCATTAACCAATAACTAACTGGTTAGTTATTAAGAAAGACATGAGGAGGAGGAATGAGTAAATCATGCCTGAATGTGTGTTAACTCAGCAGGGATAACATTACGAATGTATCTACAAGAAAATAAACATTTGAAAGAGCCTGAGAGCCTTATTGCATTATATAGATAACATACAGTTGCACTCAAAATTATTCAACCCCCATTGCAAGTTAGGTTTATTGGCAAAATTGACAAACTTTCAGCTTGTTTCAATAAACGACTCAAACAAGGACAATTTAAATAGCTCAACACAACTAGTGCTACAAGTGGTTTCTCCAAAATTCAACACAAAATGACACTTTTAATGACTACTGCAGTCTCAAAATGATTCAACCTCTTCATAACAAGCATCTTTAGTACTTAGTAGAGCACCCTTTTGCTGTTATAACCTGATGTTAACATGATGAAACTAATATAGTTTCTAATAGTAATAGTTCAAAGTTAAAGGAACACTGGCTACACTACCTGGACGTGGCAGAAAGAGGAAGCTATCGACGGCTGCCACCAGATTTCTGAGCAGGCAGGTGGCCAAAAACCCTCGAGTGACTGCAAAAGACCTACAGCAGCCACTGAGGTTTCAGTTCCCACAGTAAGGCGCATACTAAACGCTGAAGGTCTCCATGCCCGAACTCCAAGACAAGCACAAGAAAAGTCGGCTCCAATATGCTCAAAACCATGTTAATAAGCCACAGACGTTTTGGGATTCTGTTCTGTGGAGAGATGAAACAAAAGTGGAACTTTTCGGGCCTATGGATCAGTGGAAGATTCTAGAGTGGCCGTCACAGTCGCCTGACTCTCTCTGGTGGGAGTTGAAGAAGGCGTTTGCAGCACGCAAACCCAAGAATATTAGAGAGCTGCAGCCTGGTGTCTGGCTATGCATCACGTTTGCATCAGGTCATAACAGCAAAAAGGGTGCTCTACGAAGTACTAAAGATGATTTTGAGACTGCAATAGTCATTAAAAGTGGCATTTTGTGTTTGAATTTTGGAGAAACCAGAGGTAAAAAGCTAACGTGACCTCTGGCAATTGCATTGATGCTTAAAAAAAAAAATCATAGAAGTGGTGTCACGGTCAGGTTACTTCACGTCACCACAAAGCTGAAGGTGGACCAGTGTTTGACATTTAGTAGTGTCCTTTAGCCACTTGTTAGAAACCCCTTCTTTTTTTTTTTACACTAACATATTGATGTTTTAAAATAACAAGAAGTGGTTTTAGTTTTAATGCTTCCTCTGAACTCTGATGTTTCAAAATACGGAAACATAGAATGGATATAAGAGAACCTGTAACCTCAGTTAAAACATTTTACACTGTATGAATTTTGCCATTTCACCTGGTATTGGTCATTTCCACACTGTCAAAAAGATATATATGTGACCTCAAGAGGTTCACTACCATGTGAACCTTTGAACCCGTCAATTACCTTTCAAGTCCAGTGTACAAATGACATAACTTTCATTTTCCTTAATGCTCTGATAAAGACCTCCAGATAAGTTAGGAATCTCCTGAAGCTCTGTGTGTCTGTGTGTGTGTGTGTGTGTGTGTGTGTGTGTGTGTGTGTGTGTGTGTGTGTGTGACCGTTTCACCTTTGGGTGTTCAACATTGGAACTTTGTGAACTTGGATTTAGCACCACAAACAAATACTGGTAATATGCATCCTCTCAAAAGAACTCAATGTTAATAATCTAATTTGCCTAAATGAAATAAATGTTCACTTCAGCAAGCCAAAAAATAAACAGTGTTCTTTATGTAATGTGAAAATATCAAGCTAGTACATTCCTCCCACACTTAAGGTCGAAGGCTGACATCTGATCACCCTCATGTTGTTGTGGTTTTATTTTATTAGTTAATTCCATCATTTCCTAACCAATTTTAAGATGTTTATTTCTAATTTAATCCAGTGCATAAACTGAAAATAAATCTCCAATGTCATTGTTCATTTAAGTAGGTAGCCAGTGAGCCTCCAACCATAAGTGTCCTATTAGTTTTGTTTAAGCAAAAACATATTTACAGAAATGTCCCATCGAGTCTCTTATCAGACATCTTCCTCTGCACTATCTCCTTTTTAAAAATGAGCCTCATCTCTTTGCAAGATGCATTATGCAGCATCTGACTCCTTAGCCTTGTGTTGCATAAATTCATATTTTTAAATGCTAAAATACTGGATGGCAGTACCCACTTGTAGTATTTAACAGACCAAGTGAATATAGAAAAAAGGAGAGTTGTTTGTAAGTTACTAATTTTAGCCATTGAAGTTTCAAATGATGTTCACATTCCAACTCTACAACTGGCGTACAAGTCAGTTTCTGTCTAAATCTGATTCTTACACTACATCACGTAGTGAAATGCAGCCCGGGGGGACTTGATGATTGAGTAAAAAAAAATTGTAACTATCATAACCTTTTGTTTGCCACAGAGCTTCTTTTCAGCAATAATCCAAAATTGGTTTGTTGTTGAGGGAACTAGTGCTATGCTAACAAAAACACATCGTCCCTGAAGCACTCTATTCACATTTTGAGGGGCTAGAGGAATGTCTGGTCACTGAATTTAAAAAGGGAATAAAGACTAATAATATAAATTAAAAAAAGCTTACCAGAGATAATGACAGTTGCTCCGGGATCTATGACGCCGCTGTTTGGCCGTACACAGTATCTGCGCGGGGCAGTTGTCTTCACTTTGAAACACACTTTTCTGTCAGAAGGGTTCCTCAGTTTCAGGTTGGTGGTGACTACATCTGTGAAAGGACCTGATGGACAAAGAAAGACAAACACAAGTACATTATTATTTGACGAAAGACGTAAAATATCCTTATAGCGAAACTTGAAGAAACTGCTGCTGCATTAAATTGCAATGGAGACAGAAAGTACCAGGGCCTTTAGATATCGATATATATCCAATATTTCAAGTTTTATCTCACCGCTGAAAGGCCAATAATACCGACAGTGTTTTGGTGCCAAAGACTTTTAGAAAGATCAGTTGAAAATGATCGCCATGGTACAACTCCATTAGGCCTATATGATTAAGAGGACTAATTGAATAGTGACTTCCTTGGCTTGAAGTTGGACTGTCTAAAAAAAGACGAGGAACACTAGCCAGAACTGAACTTATTATTAATATATTAAAACTGCATCTTAAAATAATTGATCAACTATACAGTCCTGATAGAGGGGTATTACTACCTAGAAACGAAAGCTTTGCATGAGACGTTCATGAAGATCAGGAGCTCCAAGACAATGTAAACTCAGTACAGATAGTTATATCTCCACCTTGTGACAGAGCTGGCATCAAATTAGGTCCTTAACCATGGTCAGCATCATCCAACTTGGATAAGCCATATTACATCAAAAACACAAATGGATGCCAAGCAAAAAAAATTAAGAACAACCTTACAATTAGCCTCAGAGGTCTTGAAAGGAATGCGTCCCATGATCAGTGTTTTTCCTGCATAGAACATAACCAGGCGGTAGTAAAACTATCCCATCTCTAGATCTCTACAAATCTCTGATGGGTGAATTCATGGAAAAGACAAAATGTTGCGCACGGTGGATTTCTGTACATTTGTAAAGGCAGCGGCATTACAGCAACGTGGTGGAGCTGTATCCCAATCAGCATAGTGAACTGGGTGCTGCCAAAACTGTCAAAGAGGAAGGAAAGAGCCAGCTGGTTTTGGCTGGAGCGCTGCAAAGTGGGAGCCAGTCCTAAAGTTTGTCACCAACTGACTGAGCGAGTGATCCAGAGACGTCTCTAATCCCACTTTTGGGGCGTCAAAGCTTCAGTGAGGAATATTCAACGATATTTGAGAGAGAGAATAAAGAGAGAGCGTCAAAGGAGAACTTTCTCTTTAAGTCGGTCGCCTCTCTTTTTTTTTTCTCCCTCTGGTGGCTGGTTGTGTCAGAGTAAAACCTCTGCTGCCATTGTGTCTATATACGCAAACCTTCCCATTGCTCAACTGGTAGCACAGAACCCTCGGCCCTGTTCAGTCAGGAGTACAAATTAATAAATAAATAAATAGACTATGAGGAGACATAAAACAAAAGATCTGGCTTTGTTGATACTGTCTATCAATCTCCTCCGCTGCGTTTCAGTACCCAGGGGTGATCTACCTTTGTGTGAATAATGTTTTGCCAGATTAAAATTATTTCGCAGGATATAGTTTATCAGTATTTGTGGTCATATTCTCAGTCTCAAACATAACTTAACCATGGCATGTGATATGCTACTTCAGTACACGTTAGAAACAAATAACTAACGATACTAAATCATCATCAGGTGTCTCTTGCGCCCTAACCTACAGGAATAGTTATTTAAAAAAAAAAGGTCTAAACACATGATAAAGTTTTCTTCAGGATTAACCGATTCAAAATGTTATTGTGACTTTGGACTCCTTTTGCACTGTTTTCATACATAAAAACAAAAGCATTTAAATATTCTTTCTAGTCTCTCACCATGCGTTTTTATTTATTTATTTTTTTTACAGCTTGGTTGCTCAGGAGTTCACAAAGCCCACATTCAGCCTTGGTTCACACCCAGTGTTCAGAGAGATAAGAAGCAATGCGTGACCAGATTGGAGTGGCTCTACGCAGCTAAAGCTAACGTGTAGAGTTGTAGTAATGACTGGGGCGTTGTTTTCAACACAGGTGCGTCACAAAGGCATTCCAGCAAACCTGAAGAACCTCATTTGCCAGAGTTCTGTGCACAATCCCCGCATCCAACATCTTAGTATTTCCTGCATATCTTTTTTGAAGCTAAAAGGAAGAACATATGAGATGCTTCCTGCTGTGGACATACCAGGTTATTGTAACAAAGATTGTTAGAATGTTGAAGGAAGTAAATGTAACTTGGGAAAGCTCAAAAGTACCTCTTCCGTTCTACTATCCTGTACTTGATGGCGGGCATCAATTTATTTATCAAACCGTTTTCTGTCACACAGACACAATACAAACATGAAGACCTAAGACAACGGTGTAATTACTGCAGGAAAGAATTTAAGGTTGACTGAGAAATAAATCTCTACACTGGGTGGTACTGTGAGCTGGTGCTGGGCTGTATACCGATTCATGTGGTTTTAACTTCCCTTATGAGACACATTTTTCATATACCGGAAATATCCATGAAGAGCGCTAGGGTCGGAGAGACGATAGTGCATTACCTGCGTACCCTTCTCACTCATGGAAATAACTTAAACAATTAATAACCCCCAAATAACTCTCTTTAACTGGGTAAAACACCATGACACACAACAACTTGTGACATGTAAACAATTTGTTAAACTAGTTGTGGCATTCACAAATTCACGCCACCAAACATTACATTAGTCATTTAGCAGACGCTTTTATCCAAAGCGACTTACAATCAGTGCATTCAACACAGGTATTCAAGAGAACCACTAGTCACCAGAAGTCATAAGTGCAACTCCTTGCTTACACAAGCATCTAAGAGCATGAAGCAGAGCAAAAGTACAGTGCAGAAACAAACAAATACAATAAGTGCAACAAACTAGTATGAATACAATAAGTGCAACAAACTAGTATGAATACAATAAGTGCTGAGTGGAAGGCCCAGGGTCAGCATCCTGGGTAAGACTATAGCTGCTATCTGGCAGCATAACAATCTGTTAACCAGCTAAGAGAGGCTCCGTCACTACTACGCATTCAAGAACAGAAAAGAGAGATGGAGGCTGAAGAGAGAGAGAGAGAGAGAGAGAGAGAGAGAGAGAGAGAGAGAGAGAGAGAGAGAGAGAGAGAGAGAGAGAGAGAGAGAGAGAGAGAGAGAGAGAGAGAGAGAGAGAGAGAGAGAGAGAGAGACATATTGGAAGAACCAAGAGAGGAGCCGTGTCTGTCAAAATCAATCACTGTTGTTGCCAGTGGTGCTAAAACTAACAACCTCTGTCACCTCTGTCACAAAACGTGATGGATTATCAAGAGTGCGATTATGATGGTCGGATTCACCCCAGTGAAACAGCAAAGCCAAAGGGTCAGACATCGCTCGTAGAGGCATTTCCCCCGTGGCACTGAATATGACAGGAAAGCAAGCGATGGAGCGAGCGAACACATAACAACCCACCTATGCAAGGGCATGGTCCCACTACAGACAATTAAAAAAAGACTGTTTCAGATCAATGATTAAACACTTGATTCAAGGTATGTCTTGCCAGGGCTAAATTACTTCAACCAAACATTATACCAACAACGCCGACAGTCGCCCTCTTTTCTAGAACAACAGACCTCTGTTTAAACAACTATCTAATATTTTGTTTTGAAAAGAAAGTTGTTGACATAAATAACTCATATAGCTTTGTGGGGACAAACAAACCTTAAACTAATTAAGGCCCTTACTAAATAGATGATGACATTAAAAAATATTTGTATATTCCATGTATTCCTGACTGTAGAATAAGCCATCATAAACCTATATAAAAAGGTCCAATCATGCAAAAACAATAATAAAATACTGTGATATACCGTGAAAGATCTTAAAGAATCTTAAAAAAATACCGTGATACAGATTTTTGATCAGCATTAGGTGTAGACATTACTATATCAGTACTGAAACAGATAGAACACAGAAAAGCAGTTATGCACATCAGATATACACCCACATAGCCGGCCTCCGTTGCCTAACTCTGCGATACCACCTTTGCTCGAGCAGCGTTAGCACCATTTCTCTCATCTTGTTGCATGTATGCTGAGTTAGGGTCCCCCAGGCCAGGCATATTCTAAAAATACCAGCCAAGGAAAGGAGGGCTGCCCCCTCTAGCCTGCTGGAGGAATCCCAGCAGAGGCTCTAAAACAGACCAGCTCTCAGATACACGCAGACAAATTTAGCACGGCCTCTGTGACAGTCAAGAAGCTGTGGTCATCTTCCTTCTCCTCATATTGTTTTTCAAAAAGGCAGAATAGGAACCATTTAATTTTCCTCTGTGATCCTCCTGAAGTACAGAAAACCTCACGAATGGAGTGATCCTCTCTCTTTGACCAATCTAACATTTAAGTTAAAACCATGGGAAGACCATTAGTCAAGGTGCATAAACTATTTGCATAACACATTGTATTCAGACTCAAGCCTAAATAAGAGGTTAACGGGACTATTCAAATAGTACTCTGGTGTAACTTTAAGTCAGCTTGCTAGTTATCCTCATACTAAGCAGAAATAGAACAACTGGTAAACAAGTCATTATCAATTAATGATGATCAGCTTCGTCTTAACGTTGTAATTTTGCCTTGCATCCATTCCAGAACACAGAGGTTAAAAGTTGAACCTGTCCTGATAACAGGAAATGGAAACCGTGTGACTAATCAGAAAAACTGGAACACAGTCTACCTAAATCAGATAAAAGTAGGAGGTACACTCTAATGATCAGACTTTGAGACCCTGTCTCTGCCATCAGACTAAAAGGAAATATCAATTTAAGGTTTAGCTGAGAACAAACATTAATTAATGTATTTGGGTTTAAGTCTTGACCCCGCTTTTTCAAACTTGTATCTATTCAAACTGAGCCGACTAGTGCAGCCAGACATCTACTCTTAGCCATTTCACTACTTCACTGAAGAAGTTGTGTTAAAGCACCAACAACCTGTTGCACAACATCAATGAAAGTTTGATCAGGTGATCAATATGACCATTTATATTTGAACTAGCTAGTTTTAAACTTAACTCAACATGAGTTTTGTTTATCTTAAGCTGTATATCTTTGTAATTTCTTTGACTGACGGGCTCTATTCCCCACCACAAGTCCTGCACCTGATAAAGCAGTCACAGATCTACCAGTGGCAACAACAACAAAAAACACTTCCTGATTTAATAAAGTGCAGCAACTGATTACGAGTTTTGTGGTCAAGGTGAGGCTTTATTGTGTTCTCAGCTTGTGGTATCATCAGGTGTAGGATTTGCATGTGACAAATCAGTTCCACATAGGACACCTCATCACCTAAAACATCTGTGACTTTCCCCCCACCCAATAGCTATCCTGTGGGTCTGGTATTTGAACTGGTGACCTCTCCAACAATCCTGTCATGTCCAGGTTACAATCAGTATCCACTCACACCAAGTCCTTACTGACAATCAGCATCGTGGGATAACCGAGACAAAGGACTGGTTCTACAAAAGTGGTACATTCAGCAACAATAAAACCACACTGACAAGAATACCTGCAACAAGGAAACAAACAAGGAAATAATTCTGAGATAAATGAATAATAGGGAAGGGATGCTGGCCTGAGATAGTTTAGGGAAAACCCCCATCACCTTGGCAGACTAGTTAAACTGACACTTGTAACTACTCAAATCAGCGCAATAGAGTTTTACTGTTGGTTGTTATTTCAATCACTTGTAATTGTCACTTCATAACAAGAGCAACAGTTGAAATCATACAAATGTCAAACTTAAAATACACCGTTGATACGTCTAAAAACGGCAAAAAAAAAAAAAAAAAAAAAAAAAAGGCAGTTTGTTGTTGGAGAGTAGCTAAGAATGTAACCTAGCTAGCTAACGTTAGATATCAACTTTGGCATTAGCCTGGCTTCTATTAGCCAACGGTTAACTGACACATCATTGAACGTTATATCAATGCCAGGCAAGCAATCAGTGGTACCCTGATGTGTGGATTACTTTGGTTTCCTATGAATGAGTTGGGATAACACTAGTGTCGGTTGACACATCCACTGAGCATGTATAACGTCATTTAACGATTGGGAGTTAGGAAAATCGAACTAACGTGAGCTAACGTCTGTTGGTTGTTAACCGTAGTAAGCCAAGTTTGACATTCAAACTGTCAGTTACTTTTACCAGTTTAACACAGCAAAGTGTCTGCGCGAGGCGTGTCAGTTTGAACACGTAACGTTATATGTGTCGCTTGGAAAAAAGTTAATTCCCTTCTCCCATTACCTCCGGGTTATGAGTTGTAGTTAAGTGAAAAGGCTGAGTCCAAAGGGAACAACAGTTTGCTGTGGCTAACCCCCACTAGCAACAGCATAACGTTAGTAGCTCATGTATTAGCTGCTAAACACAAACATGGTGCGCTATGTGTCCACTTCCATTCCGTTTAACAACCACTGGAAGTTGTCCCACGTTCTTCCACTTCTTCGCTAGGTGTTGTCAGTTAGCGTTCGCTGATCATAAATATGGCAAACGGTCAAAAAGACACGCCACGCCGGCTATCCACGTCACTACAGCGCGAGGAGGATACAGCGGCCCGTTCTGTTCCCTGGCTAACTTAAAATGGCGGTGAATGCTAGCTAGCTTCGCTAGCAACGAAATTCGCTTGAGGGAGTGTGAAATCGCTCCAGTTCAGGTATTTCTCCCCCAGTACTCGCTGGACATTTGGAAAATGTCGATTTACCTACCTTTAAATTTGAGGTCGCAGGGAGGGTCAAGCACAAGGATCTGATCCAACTTTGACATCTTTAGCTTGTGGGGATGCACTTGGTTTTGGTATCAGGGAATAACTGACAAGTGGAAATTCTAGCTCCCCTGCTGCCACTACTGAGTCAAATGCTGACTGAGCTCTGCGAACGAGCATGTGGGTACAAAAACTTCGAGAACGCGCGAGTGCACAACCCTGTTGCGCGCCCTCGTGGCTCAGCAACTGAATGTGATGTGATTATGGTACATTTATCGAGTTATACTGCGGGTACACTCAGACAAATACTGTAATTAAAGGAAGACGAGTCCTTACTTCACCCATGGCAATTGTATTGCAAGTTAGTTAGTCCATGTTTGTGGTTTGAATAATAATGTGCTGGTATTTTGTACAAACAAAATGCAGTTTTCTCCTTTCGCTTTAAATTGCTTCCTTCACTTAAAACCCCATGTTGTCAACAATTGGTAGCTATCTCTTTATTGGGCTGTGCCTCCCTTAAAACTATTTATTGTGTTAAACTTATTAAATTCATACAATAAAAGAAAACGTTAATATATCCTTGCTTAAGGACTGCAACTCCTGGTAGATTTAAATTTCAGAGTAGATATCAGCCAATATCTATATTTGAGAGTTTAAAAAAATGTGATAATTACATGTCGAATAATATTTTGTTTTTATTTACATTAATACATGCCATTATTCAAATAAATCAGTGTATGATTTTCTTTCTGAAATGCAGTCCTGAAATTACTTAATCCTTGAACACCCATGTAAAGCACTTTGTAACTTTGTTTTGAAAAATACTGCATAAATAAAGTTTATTATTCTCCATTTTATCATTATATTTCAATATCTCTTAAATTTGGTTATTAAATAATTCTAGCTAAGATATGTACGGAGTTCAAAAATAAACTTTTTGTGTGACATCTATGACTGACAGAGTTATAAACATGCACACGGTGTTCAGAGTCAGACTACCATTGTTCATTAAGCTATTATCCATTCTCATCATCACTATTAACTAACTGCCAGTCCAAGCCTGGCGTTTCTTAAGTTGAAATAGTGATCTTTCAGATGAATAGGACAATAACACAAGGCTAATTTGTTGAGTCTTTCCTATTTTGGGTCACATAATGTGGTTTGCTGTGACAGGGAGTAAAAGCTTCATCTAAACTGTGAAACCAAATAGTGTCATTTTCACACTTTTAGCTTCCTGAGGTGTCAAGTTGGCTCAGCTGGAATGCATAGCATGTTCCCATGATGTCAGGAGGTGGATCCATATTATGGCATTTTGTTAGTGAGTCCCCTCTTCTCTCGTTCATCATTCTGGTCTCCACTAACCAAACATAAAATCAGTGAGGCTATACAATAATCCTCTAAGAGTGTCCTGGTGTCTTTGACATTTCAAAACACATACAGTGGGTGAAAGTAGCAAAAACACAACCGAAAAATAGAATAGTCATTACTTTATTACACTGATTAAAATACAAAAGTTAATCTGGTCTACAGAGGATACAGGGGAGCATGGTTTAGGCACACAGTAAAAAGATGGCTGCAGATAATTGACTGTTTTGCATACAATTAGTCTGTGCTGATTTAGTCAAGTAATTCATGCATTACTCTAGCAGTCTGCACTTTTAAGCCGTGTCAAACATTTGTTTAGAAAAACACAAAAAAGGCACTTGTGTGGCAACAAATATATCACTTAAAAAATCTCATCACAATGTCACATGTAACCTCTAATAAAATATATCTGCTCAATGTGTAATTATCTCTCGTATGGAGGTCATATCATGACAAAATGCATTGAAAAAGCGGTGTGATTCAATGAAACTGTTGGTAAATGTCATATACTGTACATCTGGACCACAAAGCAGCTCCTAAATGAACGTCGGATGTCAGTTTCAACTTTCTATTTTCACTGCATTCGTTTTTAGTGGAAGCAAAGGGCTGGTTTCTGAAAGGAGTTTGGTGTGACTTCCCATTAAAGAGAACAACAGAGTTGAACTCCATTATCCCGTCATACATGTTGGTAACATGTTTTTGTAAGCTATGGTAAAAACCATAAATACTGTTAAATAGGAAACCATGTTGTATCTAGGTCAACTTTCATGTCCATTTAAAAAATGCTGTTAAAGAATACTGTTAAATGTATGCAAAGGTGCTGTTAATGTCTCAAGTGGCCACACTAAAGGGCACTGCAGCAAACAATATACATCATCTTAGAATAAACAACTGGGCTAAAGAGTATTTTCCATATTGCCCTTTTTCTACTTCTTTGCCAGCTAGAATATATTGGTTTAGGTCTTTAGTTCCATACGTTTTTTTTTAGAGCTTGGTTAGTAAATAGAAAACCCTTTTGGAACTTTAACAGCATTCGACATGTTCTGAATAAAATACATGCAGGTCTTTTCTCCTCTTAACAGTATAAATGTAACTCCTTTCAGATAAAGAAATACATGTTGCACAAGGTCCCTCCCTGTAGTGAAGTCAACACATTTCAGCATGTAGAAAAGAACTGTAACAAATCACCATGTAAGTCTGGTATTGGTCACAGTGTTCCAACAGGGGGTGATTTACTGTAAGTACGACCAAGTGGAATGTAAAGCCGCCGCATTTGAGCCACAGAACTGAATACTTGTCTGATGTTTGATCTCGACAAACACAAGTTAGAATATTCTAATTCAATACATACATTTAAACAAAAGCTCCATGAGAAAAAAAAAAAGTATAGCCTTGATAAAAAAAAGAAAATTCAAACTGTATGAAACCCTTCATTTAATGAGGGCCATTTAAGAGCCACAGTGCACAAGGCAAACCTAGCCAAACGGTGCTAAAAAGCACATCAGCTAGATCACTTGTTATTAATGTGGGTTTATTATTGAGCTGGGTACTATACCGTACGGACAGAAATCTTTATGTAATTCAGGTAAAACACCACCTGAGGGGGACAAACTGAAGGCCTCCTGATTCCAGACCTCATCAGAGTTGAAACGGCTTCAATCAACCGAAATAAATGTGCCAATATATTGTACTGTTGTTTCATCTTGCGGCTGACCACTGTCTGTCCACTGTCTTGTCTTTTCCAGCAGTAAGACACTGTGTGCATTGTGGACTATGTGCTGTGCTGGGGTCTCTGGTGCTAAGGGGAGCGATCTCATCAGCCACTGTTGGTACTAGCAGCATCTCCTGGAGGTCGGAGCAGGCTGCCGGGTGAGCTTGAAGGACTCGTTGCTCTCCTCCTCGAGATTTTCCAGGGGTGGGATCTGTTTACCTAAACACACAGCACAGGGTCATTCACAGAGTTACCATGGCAGATCTACTATTTAAAATCGTATAAAGTGTTGTATTGTTACTACTGCGATGTATTTGACATGTTGAATGAACCACTACTAGAAGCCTCAAAACAAAACACGACATATTTAAAACACTTTTCTTAGTACAGCACATACTGTAAACGTTTGTTCAGAGGAAACAAATATATTTCTAAAAAAAGAAGTAATTGTTAGAAATCTGCTATTGTTGTCGTCATGAACAAATATAATGGTGTTTTTTATTATGGGGGAAATATATTTAGGCCTACAACTTACAAATTGAAGAAATTAAAACACATTGCTAAAAATAATATTTAGTTTATATTTGAAAGAATTAATGTTTTTTTTGTGTCATACCATTACAAATAATCCATCCCATATGGGATAATATAGCACACAATTAAACAACATATAAATAACAGCTACTGGCATTATTGAAAGGCTTGTCAAATAAATACAGTGCGTATATATATACAGACTCACATGACATAGACACAACATACAGTAGAGACATGGTACCTACTGATTTTCTGGAAGAGCTCCTCAACATTGACGGCATTTCTTGCACTAGTTTCGATGAAAATAGCTGCAATTGATTCAGCAAATTCCTTCGCTTCCTTCATGGGAACTTCCCTGTAAGAGAGAAGTTAACTAAAGTAAGCATGGAGCAGGTTCACACTTAAGAAGTGACTTTCATCCATTACATCCTTAACTAACTTGCACTGAAAAGTGCTGGAGGAGATGACGCATTTCAAACTATACAAAAACGGTGAATCATTAAGATTCTTCAAACAAACGTTACAGTTTCCCCTCTCAGCATGGAGTCCCCTTCCACAGAGACCTTAACTCATAGACGGAGAATTTGCGGCGGCCAGAAGGGACAAGATTTAAAAATGTCGGCCACCTTCACCAATGTTTTGGAGGCGTTTCTTTAGCTGCTATAGTCAAACAAACAACAGTTCAACAAATTGTACCCGGTGACAGTTGAGAGACCAAATGATTTTGCTTGTAAAGCTTTCTGGTTTCTACAAGCTGCCCTGTTCCAGTCTTCTTACAGCCACAAAGACAACTATTGAGACGTGCTTTTCTTAGCACAGTGGACTTGATATGAGCTACATGACAGGTATCACAAGGAGATTACTTTATTAGTTGTGCTTGTGCTTCTTTCCGGCTATGACAGTCTAAGAAAAGAACCCTTTGCTCACCTGATGTCTCCTAAATCATTCTTGTTCCCTGCTATGGCGACAACAATGTCCTCTGGACCATGTTCTTTCAGCTCCTTCACCCACTTCTTCAGTGTCTGGAAAGAGTCCTGAACAAGAAGAGCACATCACGGTCAACTGTGGGATGGGTTCTTCATGAGAACGTGCCTGTTTCCTTCAACTTGTGCCACATATTCATTGTATTAGAAGGTGTTTTTCAGACAAGTTTCCATGAACAGACCAGGAAAGAATGACATTGGTAGGTCAAGGAGTGTGGAGTCCCAGAGTGATGGAAAAGTGATCAAATTTTACATCAGGCTAATAGTTCAAAGCACTTCTTCTGTTACACCCATTTAATACACTAGGGAGCAGCTCCAATGGGGCTTTTAATGGTGAAGGACATTGCTTTTAGGAGGGCAGAACAGATTGTTAGTTATTCCATTTTGTCACAGGGATCTCGTCCACTGGTCTTGCGATGCGACCTCTCAACCCAAGTTTACATTTACCGTCACTCCTTTGATCACAAGATGATAAGTGTCCTGTTATTCTTACCAGTTTAGTAATGTCATAGACGATAACAGCAGCAGCCGATCCTCTGTAGTACATAGGAGCTAATGAGTGAAACTAAAAAAAAAAGACAACATATTACTGGTGAGTATGATCAATCAATAGTTACACAGAGATATCTGTATGTGTGCTTTATGAAGATTTAAACTAGGGACGTCTCGATCAGGGGCCGATCCTTTGCTTTACGTCAGCTGTCACACTAGTGTATTAGTATTTAACTAATTAAAGTGCAGTCGTTTCATTTCGGCTCAGTGTGAGAGTCTCTTGCTTATGGCTGTCATCTATAAAGCATGATGTGTCACTGGGGACGGCACAGACATTCAGCGGCGCAGAGGAGACAACAGCCACACTCAACACGCACAACAAAAAGCACCGCGAGCAAAAAGCCAATAAGAGTAGATTTATTAATCAAAGGATGCACAGATGATGAAGACAAACACTCAACGGAATATGGTTTTAATTCAGCAAAAGACTGCACCAAAGCAAACACTGACGGACACAGAAGACTAGAGAGAGGGTTTGTTATTTTATACTTTACTTTGCAAAAAAAAAAAGAAGCAAAAAAGCATTTAAGAACAGTTTGGATGCAGCCATTTTTTTCTTAATGCAACGTAGAGCGAATTAATTGTCAAGCAGTGTATTGATTTTAATAACTTTAATGTACTTGTACACTGTGCAGCTGTATTATTGAGGAAAAGTATTCAGGACTCAGTATCAGCAGATACTCAATACTAAATTACTCGGATCAGGATCGGAGGCATAAAAAAACTTGATCGGGACATCCCTAGTTTAAACTGAACACAACCTTAAATCCGTAACATTGAAAATATTGTATTAACTCATAACAGGCTAACATGATGTGATGGTGGCAGATGGAAAAAAGTTGCTTCCTTACAAGTTTCAACTCGTCTTAACTCACTATGAAGGTTACTCCAGTGTTATGAAGAATGTTCTGATAAGACAACTGTTTTCCACAGAAGTCCAACATGTGTATTGTTAAGACCTGAACGAACATGTTGAATGCATTTCCTCCCCCAAGAAACATCAAATTCTTTATTTTAATGTTTCAAAACCTACATTGTTTCCATCGCCTTGTACTTAACAGCACATCATCGCCACCAACTACATTACCACCGACAGTAGTCAGCACTAATGTGCAGCACGTCACCCCCGTGCTCGTGACAGTATGTGCAATACTAACCATGAAGGAGCCCACTCATCAAAAAACATGGCTCTTAAGCACCACCAGTGGTCACATTATTGTCTTTGTATTTCATGCAGCCAGTGGTCATGATAACAGTCATAAACTATATCACCGTGATGACACCACAGTCTCATGAACCTTATGTGAATCATCCCAATTCTTACCTAATAATAACTTTATGTCATGAGGATTACTGACAGTGAAATGATGTCACTGCTAGCTTCCTGATGCAAAATGTAATGGAAAATGTACTTTTTTTTTTAAAGTTATGTCATGTGTCTAATAATAAGAAAATTAGGGATTTATGCTGTGGGTGCACTCACCCTTTCCTGCCCGGCTGTATCCCAGATCAGAAATTTGTGTAGTTCATTCCCAGATGGCACTGTTTTGGTCAGGAACGATGCTCTGTGGGTGATAAAGAGCATTTCACAACAATGACTCTAAGCATGTTCTAAAGGCACAGGAAGCAAATCAGTGCACATCAGCAGGAAACAAATAACAGAGAATAAAGATGGTCGACACTGAACCCATTTAGCCTGAAAGCACTAATGCAATGTTAGATCAGAGGCAGACGAAGCAACGATCAAACAAACGAACATTTGTATTTTGAATTTGTACCACGTTTTCTTACAGTGACCTGAACCACCTTAAAAAAATATGCATAAATCTTTAGTTTTTCAAGGGCTGAGGCATATTCTATTTGTTTCCTTATTTTTTATTATATATTGTCACCTCTGTAAATTAAACTCTTCAGCTTCAAAACGGTTCTTGGTAATTGGGATTGTTTTCTGATTCCTATGATCAGTTATTCTAGTATCAACATGTCATCTGACTTAACCATTATTATAGAAGATGTGACTTTAATATAAAATATAAACGTATCCTTTAAATTATATTTATTGTCAAACCCTGACCTAATTTGGAAGTACACAAAAATGTGTATCAAAGATAGCACTCTCACGTTTGATTGATTGTCTTTTTGTGATTTGTGCTGCTGTGCTCTTACCCTATTGTGGGACTTATGTTGTGGTCAAAATGATCCTGAACGAATCGGCAAACAATGCTGGATTTCCCAACTCCAGTGTCCTGAAAACAGAAGGTCACACATCAGTCACAGCGCTGCTCACACACACATGTGCATAGAGTCACTGGTCACTACTGGATCCTATTGATTAGGCAACTGTCTGATCACATGCCCATCAGATAGCTTCCAGTTAGTCCACAAAATCTAGAACTAGCTCTGTTTTTATAGAAAATGTGATTTTTTTTTTTTTTATGTGCAACACAACAAATCTCCCTGTTTACCTAACAGTAAAGTAAATGAATATGGAAACTTTTGGCTGCATGTCATTTGTTCTTCGTGTCTTTTTGTTACTCCAGACACATGGACAGCTCGTATTCTTCTTTATATGGTTAAAGTATGAACTTCTGCTATACATAAGCAAAGGGGGGAAACCAAAGATAGGAAAGAAATGTCTGTGGTTAACTCTTAGGTTGGCTATTAAATGCCTGGTGAGCGGGTCACTTCCTGTGGCGGACTGCGCGTGCCTGTTGAACGTTTCTGTGTAGCTCTTACAAGTCTCCCCCAGTTCTCCAGCACTTCATTGATAAACTACCACTTTGCAGTCCAAACGCCTCTGAACGTTCCTGCCACCAACGTCTCTAAAGAGGGAGTGCTCGGTTTTGCTAACATCAGCAGGAAACCTAGCTAACGGCTTGCTCCTCGCGCTTGGTATGACTATGACGTAATGCGTGATAAACTGAGCCGTTATAAAAAAAAAAAAAAAAGACAAACACAGAAAACTTCCATAAGTCGATCAGACGTAACGGTACACGATGAGACAGGAAGTGCATAAATGATTGCTGCACCCACCGGTGGATCAGCTATTGGTTTATAGTTAATTAACGTTAACTATTAACATGTTGACATTTTCTGACGAGCAACAACACGGTTAAGTTTTGTTTTTTTTAAAAAGGTGACCGACCGTTACCGTGTCAGTTGGAGAAGCTGACGTCTGTTAATGTGTTGTTAACGTCAGTTACGTTACACTCAGACAAGGAATTTCCCCTCAAAGTTGATCAACAAAAACATCTGTCACTTACCCCTAAGAGGCACACTTTGAGCTCCCTTATGGCCATGGTCAATTTCGAGAAGTTCTTAAATCATTATTTTAAAGTGTTCACTCGGTGTCTTTGTCTCGTCATACTTAAATACATTTTTTCCCTCTTCTTGAGTAAAAGAGAAACCCAGCCCCTGAGACAGACAGACTGACCGTCTACCAAGCTAATGTCAAGCTATATAAGTGACTTGCAGAACGTCCGGCGGTGGCTTACAAAATAAGACCTTAGTAGATAAATATACTCCATATTGTGGTTTAACTCCAGACCATAAACTGTACGCTCCAGACAAGTTGCAAGACATGTCAAATAAAAGTCTTCTTTCATTAATAATCTGTGTGATTTGGCTTATAATATCACCTAATTAATACATTTTAAAATTACATCTTCTCTTTCTCCCTTTATGGGGATGTAAGTCGTTTAATAGTGTATGTACACTGGAGACTTCAAATCACACATTACTCTGCGTAAACATAATTCTGTAGAGTGAATGTCAAAGTCAAACATCAAAATTAAATATCAACATCAATATTCATGAACAGAGACACTGACTATTTCAGTCAGGAAGCTTTGGAACTAGATTTGAATTGATACGTTATTTTCCAGTAGTTTAATAATGTAGAAAACACACAACTAAGGTCATCCCAAAACAGTCAGAAAATTAAAGTTCCGCTTTTATTTTGAAACCATTTTTCCTTGTTTCCGCTCTTTTTGTCTGTTTTTAGCTACTTGACGCTGTTACTTTCCAAGTCGGAAACCAGTTAAAGCAATGGGTCGGCTGGGTGAACTCTTTCTTTTACACCCAGGCCTTGATTCTAACTATAAAGTCAACAGTGAAATGCTTCATTTCCTCAAACTGGATGCAAATGATTTATCTACAACTCAGTAAGTGGGGAGAAGGGAAACTATTCAGAGAAATTGTAACGGGAAATAGGAAGCACTACATCTGGACTACACTGACATAGTTGAGTAAAAAAGGTACCCTGTGTCAGAGAAAGAGACAAAGATGCAGATAAATCATATGGATTGACACTTTATTCTTCACAGCATTATTCCGACTGCAACAATAAGCTACAAAAGCTTGGAACAATATGAAAATAACCTCATGAGAAGCTTCTGAGCCCAATCTAGCGTTTATCCGTTTAAGTCACAGGATTATTAACATGTTGAATCATGAGTCCAGGTGAGATTGCTTTGATTATCCCGCGACCAAAGCAGGGGCAGTCCCACCAGCGCACTACATACAGGTCATTAATAATAATAATAATAAAAAAGGAACATGACAAAACATAAAAGCTGAGAATACAGTATATTTGCAATTTTACAATGATATAGACAATCAGTAAGTAAGTGCAGGCCATGCCTTTGCTTTAAATATCACTGAACAATGACAGTACTTTGTCATGGATCAGTTGTGAAATGGAATGATTGACTTTTAATCTTGAGGGTTTTTTTTATTTCTTTTACTCACTTCCAACTGATGCCATGAACAATAACTCCACATATCAAGAACCTAACCCTTAAAAAAAAAAAAAACACACACACGATCAAATACACAACAAAACTAAATAGGCCTCCTGCGTGTCTCTGCACACATATTTTGGCGACAGTAATCATCCCTAGATGTAAATCCATCATAAAAACTGGAGAAATATAATTTCCCACATTTTCCGTGTTTGTGCAAGAGAGGCAGAGAGAGAAAAAGAGAAGACGATTGCACTACAGAGCAAAGAGTGACAGTAGCAGCCTCCAGCTGTCTGTCTGCATGTTCCAGTGATGAATATACCTGTGATGCGTGTTGGTTTTTGCCGTTCGTGTTTTCATCTACTGGTCAGTTAGCGCGGTACGACGCCACTGTGTTTATGTGCATCTGCTGTTCAAAGAAAAGAAAAAGCACCTACAATATATTTATACATATATTTATATATTACTAAAAAAAGCTGTAACTTAAAAATCAACGTATTTCTTGAATAGTCATCCGTATTCTTCAGAATACTACTTAAATATATAATATATAGATAGACCAATCGTAAGCTTTTGTATTAGTGGTTCTCTGGGGAAACATCTCTGGTTATGGCACAGTGGTCTCTATCCTAACGCGTCCAATTAGCATCTGGGTGAGGGACATAGTGAGATACAGGGACTGAGATTATTTATGGTCTATGTTCATCTGTTTTAAACCTTACCAGCAAAAAATAAAACTTTGTCATATACTGGGAAGGTGCCTGACTTGTACTCTATTCCTTCCCCTTCCTTGCTTTATGAATCCCTTCATTTCTCCTTCCTTCATACAGGCTTGGCACTGTGGATGTGATAATACGATCGCCCTCGTCTCTCACAGCGGTAGCCAGTTGTCCGCTACAGCAGCTACTCTATTTCTATTGTTTGTGTTGCATCTCACATGTTGGTGTCCCTCCTGTCTTTGTTCGGTGAGGGCTTCGAAGGATCCTTAGCGGCCTTGCCATTGGACGAAGCGGCGGAATCTGCGGCTTTGGTTTGCTCCTCGGTGCGGGGCTCCGGGCTCGGCTGCACAGGCGGGGCCTGTTCGGCCGCCGGCGGGGGTGGTGGCGGGACGGTCAGCTCCTGCTGCAGTTTGTGGCTCTGCAGGAGGCGGAGCTGGACACGGAGCTCCAAGATGGCTTCCTGCTCCTCGTGAATGGCCTGGTTCAGATGGGTGTTTTTGTTCTACGTGGCAATAAAAAACAGACGTCATTTGAGAAACCAACAAAAAAAAAAAAAAACATCCTCAGAAAGAAAACCACACCTGAAACCTCAGACTAAGTATTGCAATTTCTTTCAGACTTTACTTTGTCAGAAGTCAACACACCTTACTCAACTTTTACTTTCCTTCCCCGTCCGAGTAAATACCGGACTAGAACAGCCAGTATGTGCTGAACATTTTTCTCACCTCCAGTTCCTCGTTTTGCTTCTGCAGGTCTTCCAAAATCATCTGCAGCTCTTCCTCATCTTCACTCTCACTTTCACTGTCTGATGAATATTCCTCCGTCTCACTGCGACCCTGCTGACGACTGAGGAACACAACGTTGGGATACAGTTGAGACCTTTAGCGCATGTACTGACAGGTGATGCATCATATTACAACATGTTTAGCACCTGAAATGGTGTCAGTCTTATCTCACCTCTGGATGTCTGCGATCTCCGCTCGCAGTCTCTCGATTTCTTCCTTCTCGGTGGCAATCTGTCTCCGGAGCACCTGCTCCAGAGAGATCAGCTCCTCCTGCTCTGTCAGGATCTCATTCTCCTGATTATTGAGACACAAGATTATTCCATCATGGAGGATTTTAACACAAGTTTAGGCTTTTCAGACACATATCTTGTGGCTTTTTGTCGGTCCAAACACCTTCTTTATTAACTTGTATTTGTGTGTGTTTGATGGACTCACCTGCGCTAAGAGGAGGTTGATGACTTCCTCTTCATTCTCGGTCATTTCCTCTTTTGAAACATCTTCCTTTGAGAGGCTTGCAATCTCCTGGGCTATCTTACTCTCACACTCCTGAAAGGCCAAAGGAGGGAAAGTGAAGAAATTAAAGCACATATGGTCATTTTTGAGGCCGTAGTTTGTGGTATAGTTTTACTCGATTGTATTATATGTTCATCATAACCACCATGTTTATGTGCATCGGCCTGCTTGAAATTCGGTACAAGCTCTAAAAATGTACATTAGTGCTGTAGTTGAACAGCTTGCAATACCTTGGTTTGATTGCTTGCTTACCTGGCGTTTGGCCTCCCTCAGTTTGCGTTTTAGAGCAGTCAAGATCCTCTGAACCTCCCAGAGACGCTCCTCTTTAGATAAGTCCTTCACCCCGGCCTGCAGGTCCCTGTGCAGGCAGTTCAGCAGGAACTCCTAAAACACAACCACAGTTTTACGACATGTCTAAATTCAGTCAACACTCAAACTTAAACTAATTCAAATGAGGGCAACAGTCAAACAAATATTAACTACAGTTGTAAAAATTGTACGTTGACAAAGTACAATTTTGAATGATAATCATCAATTTATCGTAAAAAAAGATATGTAAATATTTGAGAGAACTTAAAAATCTATAATACCCAATTAAGTAATTTCCAGTGTCTTAGTTAAAGTCCTTAAGCAAGAAAAGAATTAGGGCGGCAACTATTGATTACTTTCATTATCTACTGATTTTGTCGATAAAATGGTCTCATAAGTTATCAGAGCTCAAAGTGATATCTTCAAATAGCTTGTTTAGTCTGACAATACTTTAACACAAAAATGTTCCATTAAAAAAAAATCTGCCATTCTTGCCTTTTTTGTTTGATGAATGACCTAAACTATTATAAACATATTGTTATTTAAAGGAATACAATTTGAGGACCCTCTCATATCTGTCTGTTAAATATGTACTCCAGCTATGAGACAGTTAGCTTAGCTTAGTACAAACACTGGAAACAGCTAGTCAGGCTATGTCCAGAGCTAAAAACCCACCTACCAGCACCTCTAAACCTTATTAATGAATATGTTATTATATCTGGTCCTGGTTTGTTTAAGCCATACAAACACCACAGTGTAAAAACGTCAAGTTGCGGTTTTACGGACAGTTATGCGCTGGACTGTTTCCTACTTTGTCTCGGACTCCAGTTTCGTATCAACCACACGGACATTTATCTCTCTGCAAGATATTTCTATATTTAATAAAGAATTGGCTTCAGCAGGACTGAACCCACCTGTCGTCGGATCTCCTCCTTGACGCTCTCTTGGGTCTCCGGCAGCGCCGGCATGGTGGCCATGTTGGACCAGCGGAGAGGCCGCACCACCGGCTTCAGGACTACGTCTCCAAACAGCTCCCTCACGTGTGTGAAGAACATGTAAAGAACACGGTTCCCAATCTGAACGCAAGGTAAACAAACCAACCAGTGAACACAAAGCAAAACAGCTTCAGAGGTCTGCACAAACTGTCTTATCGTCTCTTATAATGTGTCTTAGACTGTACTATGAAACCCAATTGTCTCTGTGCCACCTTCTCCACAAAGCAAACATATTTTCTTTGCCTAATTAAACTGACTCTTGAGTGTTAATTTAAAGCGGTTGCGGCTCCTGCTGCTGTTGGTTCAGAATAAGTGGAACAGTCAAAGCCTATGGGAGTAAATTAGATTCACTAAACTAGGCCAGAGTTTTACACAAAACTGACTGACCCAGTAAAAACGTGGTTGGTGTGTTGTTGAGGGGAGGTTTCTTATCTTTGAGGTACACTTGAGCCTGAGCTCAAGACATTGTTTGCCTGCTGAATTACTGCTCTCTGCAACATTTAAACATTCCTCTCTGACCTGTATGGTCGGGTTGAGGACGATGGAGATATTCTGAATATTCATCTTGGTGTCCGCCTCCCTGGTGATGACGTGGTCCATGTGCGTGACGAGCCAGGAGAGAAGAAGCCGGCTCTCCGGCGACACCTCGGCCAGCAGCCTCTGGAACTCGGCCATCTTCTCGGCCTCCACCTGCCGACCGCAGGCGTCCTCGAAGCGCTGGGCCAGATCTCGGCCCAACACGTTCTCGGGCAGCTCGCGTAGGTACTGCTTCAGGAGGCTGGCCACCGTGTGGGGGTCGTACTCCTCCAGGCAGGGGCACTCCTCGCGGTCATAGGCCGCTTTCAATTCATCCACTTTGGACTTCATACCTGAGAGGGAAAGAAGTTGACGCGAGTATCAATCAGCCTTCAAAATATTGAGCTACATTCACATACTAGTTCTATCTTTTCCTCAAGATGATGGAAAACAGCTCAAAGTTTCTGTACCTGAGACCCGGTAGATGCCTTCACACTTCATGCCATAACTTTCAATGTAGTCCACGCATTCTCTGAAGACAGCCGGCAGCTGGATACCGTCGTATAGAGCTGTCCTCTTGACAGCTTCAGTCAGAGGTGCTCCAAAGATGGGCCTGAAGGTGGGGATCTCCACCGGGACCGGCTCGGCCTCAGTCGCGGGTTTCTTCTTCTTCTTCTTCTCCTTCCATTGTTTCACCACGTCTGCAGCCGTCAGGTCCTTGGATTTTTTATCCTTGGCCTTGTCCTCCTTGGGGCCCTTCTCCTTCACCTTGAAGTCCTTCTCCTTCTTCTTGGAGAAGCTGGGCTTCTTGAACACATGGATTCCCTTGGAGCGCTTCATCTTGGACGGGCTCTCTGCTTCGTCTGCTGAACTGTCCTCCTGGAAGGCAGCGTAACCTTCCGCTGTGAAAGTAAAGAAAGAGTAGGAGGAAAACAAATAGGGTTAGAACTGAGGGGAGAAACAGCCCTGTTTTCTTATCCTCCTCCTACGACAGAACCGTGATAGCAGTGAAATAGAAACAGGAAGAGAGATGTGAGAGAGAGAGAAGATAGCAAAGGAGGGGGAGAATGGGGACTTAGAAAAGAGGTCAGTCACAGATTTAGCATCGCTACCACAGCACCTTACGCCTCTCCTCTCTACAACAGGCTCAGTTTAAGTATTTCTCCTCGGAGCAAACAGCTACACCACAGTGCCAAAGACAATTAGGGGCCTCTTTGTCTCCTCTAATTATCTCTATGCTGGGTTTTCCGAAGAACAAGCGCTTTGTATCACACCGCTGCCTGGGACACACCTTCACTGGGCTATCTGGGTGTGCTCTGAACTGTCCATCTCTTCCTCTCTTCCTACCCTGGTGTGAGGGCGAAATACAGACATGGAAAAATCCTGACACAAAGAGGACAACGAGCCAGAAAACCACTCAGTGAAAAGCATTCTCAGTAAAAGGAACATTTCTCACTGCTACAGGAGGCACCAGCCAACAGGATGGAAAAGTGGGAGGCTCTCTCTCAAGTCTACATCTAATGCTGGGGTGATCTTCAGCATCATTACGATGGTATTCAGTCCTCAAGTGCTCTACAGCTGAAGGTACGTGACTTGAATTTAGTGGCGAGCACTGTGCCAAGAATACAAATATATATATAATATATATTTCTATGGGATTTACCAGTAAATTGTTGCCGTTTTCAACATTGCCTATAACACAAATCTTCATTGAAAGTCACCCTAAAGTATTCTCATTATTATGAACATTGTTTTGATGTACTCATAAACATGACCCTGAGCTCTTTCAAACTATTTCTAAGGTCAAACAATCACTACAGGGTAGTTTCTTACTCCTTTTCTCCTTCTTCTTGAACTTGTTCTTCTTCTTGCCGTGCTCTTTGTCGTCGTCTGAGACGTAGGCATCAGGTGTCTCGTGGTGATGGCCATCATGAGGCGGCGATGGCTCGCCGGTGCGGTACAATCCGGGGAACTTGGTGGGACTGATCTCCTCAGAGCTGGGGGTGCGGGCCACGCCCCCTGGGTGTTCAGCCCGACGCTGCTCTGCAGGGCTGCTGCTGGGGGGCAGGAAGCACTCGGTCATGACTCAGCTCCGGCCTTATCACACCTCTGACTGACACATCACCCCTCCTTCACACCTGCAGGGTAAAGAAACACAAAATGAAAAGAGTACAACCCTGCATTCAACTTCACAGGGAATCTGACATTTTGTAAAGTCTGCAGACAGATTCTTTAAGCATTCCTGCTGCTTGTTATCCGCTCCTTAGATTTGTGACAGATGATGGCCAGGGCTGTCAGTTTTTCATGGATGTTAATTGTATTTTTTGCATATTTATTTTTGAAAGCCTCGGGGCGATTGGTTGCCCCGTCGCTCAGAGGTCCTGGCGGCCGATCGATCCGGTCACGACTGTTTTCTGTCCTGGCCCCACAGTGGTGGAATGAACTTCCCACTGACGTCAGGACAGTGGAGTCACTGCCCATCTTTTGGCGCAGGCTGAAAACCCACCTCTTCAGGAAGTGCTACCCTGAGCCTTCCACTTAGCACTTATTGTATTCATACTAGCTTGTTGCACTTATTGTATTTGTATTACTTATAGCACTAACTGTTTTTCTTGTTTCTGCACTGTACTTTGGCTCTGAGTTATGCTCTGCTTCATGCTCTTAGATGCTTGTTTGGAAAAGGAAATGTACTTATGACTTCTGGTGACTAGTAGTTCTTTTGATTGCCAATGTTGAATGCACTTATTGTAAGTAGCTTTGGATAAAAGCGTCTGCTAAATGACTGTAATAATGTAATGTAATGTAAAATAGTAAATGTATATGAACTGCACTTAAAAAAGCTGCTTTACAGTACAGTGTATCTCTTATAGATGTTTCCTGCTGTGCTCAGATGGACATCCTTGCAAAGTAGATCTCAATCAAAATGAGTTTATCAAATTAATAAAGGTTTAAAAAAACAACCTGCTTATCATAACAGAAGTAGCTTATAACGATTTAAGAGCACATTATAGCAAAACAAAAGTACATCAACAGCAATAGCAGAAAATCCATTCATTGTCTCAGCAGTATGTGCCCCAAAAAAATGAAATTCTGCCAAAAAGGACATTTTCAACACAAAGTTAGAAACCATGTTAGGCCAAGAGCAGAACATAAATATGAATTATTCAGACAAGCTGTGATAGCGTATGTAAAATAAGTATTTTTCCATTTAGACTAATATTCAAAATCTGTAACTGATCTATTAATCTGTAAACCAAACTAAAGCATGTTGTACTCATACATTTAGAATCACAATAAAACAAGATGTAGCTCTTCCCTTTTTCTTCTTTTCTTAACAACTCAATGACTGTACAAACAGAACAACTGTAACAGTAATGTCCACCCACCAGATGGGGCTCTGCTACATGGACAATCACATCTTGCGTGTCCTACTTCTAATCTAGCCAATTCTGACATCCACAGTCAGCTAAATCAAAACTCCACGTCCACTTCATCCTGTTTAGAAACGGTGCTTTATCAGAAACACAGTTATATTTGTTCAAACAGTTATTTGAAACAGCAGTACGGCTGTCTGCACAGTTTATTTTAGATTAAAAGGACAAAATGGAACTTCTCAGCCGACAGGTAGTACGAGTGTTAGGAAGTAGACTAATTACGTAATAACGACACGGGTGCTGTGTGTTTAGGACCTTCAATGTGCCCAAAGAATCACTGAAACAGATGTATAACACTGACAGCAGACTGAAGATCTCCTGTTACATGTTGGTACTAGAAACAACTTAAATGTACGTCAAGTGTTTAGTATGGTGCATCCAAGAAAATATGCTGCACTACCACGAAGACAAGTGTGTTAATTATTGAACACAACAGCAATACGTACACTAACACTGTCTATAAATACAACTATAAATACAGCCTGTCTGTCTTAATCTTCCTTCGCTGAGGGCAGATTATACTATTTTCTTGCTCTGTCTTGTTCTACAGAGAAATGCTAATCAAACACACACAACTAGTCACATAACAACGTGATATTAAAATACTCCTAGTTTCTCCAGTAATGAATTAAAGCACGTTTACGTAAACAAAATAGTGAGAAAGTAGCAGCTCTCCTCAGAATGGAGGGGCCCATATGCTAACGGTAGTTCCGCTAGCTGCCAACATGCTAAGCTAGTTGATTAGCCTAACCGTCACCATTAAAGCCGTTATTTCGTCCAGATAAAACCAACGTGATATATTCAGATGGCTATATGTAATGGAGTCTATTTTGTAGACGCTGTACTGTCATTGAACACGCAAAACACAAAAAAAACTTTACCAAGAACTATCCCGTTCGGTCAATTTCGGAGTGTAGCTTCCGGTTGTCTGTATACTAAATAAACCTGTCTGCGCTTGCGCGGCAGCCCAGTTGTATGGTGGGAAATGTAGTTTGAAGGCGAATCTATAAATCACTTGTCTCTCTCACCGCAAATGTATAGTCTATGTAGGTTTCTTGGCCCAGAATGATCTGGATTTAATGTAGAATGTTTAGGCTGTGGTCTCATTCTGACCTTAACCACACGTTTGCTGTAATACAAGCATGTGTACAAGAGAAACTGTCAAACAATGTGTTGAAAAGCATCTAAATTTAGTGAAACCACTTGCTATTCGGAATCATGTGGACTTTCACAAATGCTGTGGTTGCACTAAGAAGACTCGTGGTCATCCTGACACATGAAACACATTAGGCCTCTGATCTTTGTTGGCACCATCTGCTTCAAATCCACAGCTGCAATTGCGAAATGAGGTCGTGATTCAATATCATAAAAAAGAAAAAGAAAAGACAAACAAGGTCTCATTGTGCATCCGGTACATTGGTCAGTGCAAACTGCTGTTGCATGCCAATTGGGAACAGAATCAGTGATAGGGCACCCTGCTGCCCTTTTGAAAATGCACTGGCATTACAAAGAGCACTTGTGTGTGGCGGTGAGAGATTGGCATCGGTAAATGTTCCCTTTCCCCTCCGCTTGCATGAGACGGTCATTGAGCAGTGGAACACCTGTGGAACAGAATGGTATAACAACAACTTTGTTTCCCCAGGAAATTATGCGTTTCCTGACTCGAGCAACACTAGGCTAAGATTAGAGCAGGAGACGCGCAACTGGGAGAACAAACATTTACTATTCCACTCATGCACTTTTTTACACATCATTTTAAGAAAATATTTTAAAAAAGAAAAAACATATTTTAAGATCAGACACTTTTCTGTGAGACAAAACAGTCCTTGTCACCAAACTTTTCTTTATTTGGCATGCTGACTGGGATTTAGCAGACCATAATTGTAAAAATACGTTATTCATATACACCTCTAGTAAAAAACACTATTGAAAACATATCTAAAAATATACAGTGAAACATAACAGCAAAATAAAAACAATTTGCTGGAGTAGGAGGAGGGGTGTAGGGGGTATTTTACAAGGTAACTGAGGAATGCTAACACATAACAGTCATAGTTTCCTCTGCCCTCAGTCCTCTGGTATGGCCCAGACATTTGGTACCAATATGTGCCCGCACTTCAGAAGAGACAGTTCATGCACTTCACAGCCTTGCTGCCGTAGTCTACACACTCGGGTCCGATGCACTGGCAGCAGGCGTTGTGAAACCAGCGGTACTTGGATCCTCCCATTGACTCACAGTATAGTTTACACTGACGGATAGACACGCAGTCGTCAAAGTAGACCACCGTGCACATGTTTTCTGAAATTAAAAGGTTTTAAAAAAAAAGGGAAAGAAAAAAAATATGAGTCACAAACCCAGTAAAACGTGGTTTATAAAAACAAGCAGCATTTTAAAGTACCTTGAACCCTCAGTGTTCCTACTTTAACTTCACGGGGGAAATTGATTTGCTGCAAATAAGTATGACCATATGTGTCGGTGAGCTTAATGAGTTAACTGCTCGGCTCTGTGGGAACACTCCCATTATGAGTGTGTCTTTACAGCAAATAGTACTGGCTCAGAGGCAGACAGCCAAAACACCCACAAATGAAAATAATAAAAAAAATGGCACAGGAATAACACTTTTAACACAGTTATAATTACCTAAACTGGAGGTCTTTTGGCAGTCCTATCCCCCTGAATTGATGAAAACCTGACCCAACTAAAACCGGTCTCAGTTCAAGACTTTGTAGTCTGCTTCAGCTCTGGGCAGGGCCTACTTTTATTACCACGGATCTTAGTGAGTGGGCATAAATGCAAATAAAAGATTTAACTGGACCTGACGGGACCAGAAAAGTATGTGATAGCAATGTGCATGGGAGTAAAGCTCACTTTTTCTCATGTAGTGTAACTTATTTCAAAACTTCATGAGTAATGTTAGATGCAAGGTATCTATTGGAGCTTCAAACCAGATCAGCTAATATAACTCCTTTATTGGGTAGTTGTTGGGTAGTTAAATCCATAACAATGCTTCACATTCAATAAACTCATCATATGTTTTGTATGTCAAAACACAATCAGCAAAGTAAATATTCACTATAGCTGTCAAATAAATGTAAAAAGTAAAAAGTACAATATTTCCTTCTGAATAGAGGTATAAAGAAGTATAAAATGGAAATACAATAGATCAAAGTACCTCAAAATAATATTTATGGTAAGTAATGTACAATACTTGAGTAACTACATTCAGCCGCAGGTCACATGTCTATTTCGGGGACATCCACTCCTTTTTGTTCTTATTTTACACTGAAAAACGTACACTTCCGATGAAGGGGAACGATATCAATCAATATATGGATTCATATGGATAGAATATAGATTTCTGCGTGCTAAAATAATCCTTCACAGCTCAAGCGTTACCTTGTGTGTCGTAGCTGGCGTGGATACTGTTGCTCGGCAAGGAGACGTTCTGAGGCTGGCTGTCGAGCGACTCCAAGAAGGACACCAGGTTCTCGTGATGGGAGAGCTCCTCGGCGACGGGGAAGGACACCACCATCATGTTGATCGGAGCGTCGCCCTCTGTGAGGGCGCGGAACAGCGAGGGGATCGGGCGGTGCAGCTCCTCCACGGTGCTCTTTGACGTGGCCGGAGTGTCGCTGTAGTTCTTGGGGTTACACATCCCTGACATGAAAAGATGGATGAAGACATGAGAGGTCAGTTCATGGAAATTACAAAAGTGTTTTGTCTCTATTCAGCCATGCAGATAGTTTTATTTGCACAGGGTTTTTGAGATACAGTATCTCGTCACTTAATTTTTTGAATGGAGGTGAATGGAATTTAGTTTGCGGTGGTCACAGTATTGAATAGTTTTTTTGTTTTTGTTTTAATTACCAGAGATATTGTCCCCGTTACTCTGATTTAATCCAGGCCTCACTGTCAAATATCAAAGAAATAGTCCATATGAAAACTTTCCGTGCTGGAAAAGACACTATTATATTACTCGTATGACTTTTTCAAATTTAAAAGTCAATGCAGAGAGTACTACAAACCAAAAAGTCCATTTACCTCCCTTGCATTAGGATCAGGGCGATAGCCAGGGTTTAAGGGAAGACCCTGCAGTTGATTAGGGTAAACAAATGAACTAATAGATATCACCACTAAACTTCGCCAGCTGATCACTTTACTTTACAATATAGATATAAATGAAACTGGAAAGTTTGGTGCATGTAAAGTTTGTTGTATGTACAGTGCTGTACAGACTGTGAGAAAAAACTAATTTTGAGAAAACAGCCGTATTGTAAAATTCCATAAATTTGCAAGACTCTACAGGTTAATAGGGTAAAAGAAAACTAATTGATATCACCATGAAACTTCTCCAGTTTATTAAGACAATTCTTTTTTTGAATTACAAGTTTTCTGAAATTGTATTTCTAAATATGCAAATTTAGAATTATCTAATGGTAACTTTTGGTGAATTTAGGAGAAATCTACAGACACAAATAGACAAAGCAGTAAAATAAGCACCTAAATGTGTATTTTGGATGTTTTCTTTCCACTAGTCTGAAAGAAGACTACGGAAGCAAAATAGCCCAAAATCTCAAAACTGGTAGGCTTTGAAATGTTGTTTCAAAGCCTTCTCTACACCGCCAGGTATGCAATTCTAGAGGAGGATACAGAAGTTTAGTTCAATATTACCAAAATATGTCACGATGCAACTAATGGCGAGTTTATTTTTTAAAATGAGCCTTTAAAAACCTGAGTCATTATGAAACGTCAACTCTTCTTCATGTCATCATACTCCTTCCATTCACAGATGTATTAGCAGTGAGGACATGACCTCATGTCCTCACTGCTAGCTGCAGCCTTGACTCTGGTGGAGACAGAAATCTTAGGAGGAGGAGATCTTAAAATCTGGGTAAATAAAACCAAAACTATCTTCCACAAAGGTTTTTGTTTATGTTTTGTGATTTGGGTGAGCTGACCCTTGAGGCGTATTGGCATGGTTTCATGGTTAAATGGTTTCACACATGATTTCAACTCACAGGGGCAGTTTTGGAAAACCACACAGCTGTCAGGAGTATCTTGTCTCAATTAAGATCCTTTTAACACTTCATTTAATTTCCAAATACAGTAGTAATCATTTGACAAAGTCCCCACATCCTCTGATATGATCTTCCTAAGCCTTCAAATGAGTCAAAGTGAATTACAGCTAATGGGTAAATCATTTAATGGGGAACCGAGTTTGACAGTAGAATTGGATTACAAACCGATGCTAAAAGCAGAGCCAGAACAGCTGTTTTAGATAAAGCTTACACATGGGTCCTCCCTTCATGTCCTCACTCCCTCCTCCTCCTCCCTTCCTCTAAAATACAAACTGTCCTCTCCCCGCCGCTCCTCTACTGGGCTGCTCTAACCACTCGCAGATACACACTTCAAAGTAGCCAGTGTTTGGCACAGATAACATGTTTAGAGTGGAAACTTACTAAAAGTGGTCATAAGGCTAGCGCTGGAAGAAAAAAATAAAAGAGCATAAATGAGAAATATATTCTAGCTTAAAGCTACAGGCTGTCTTCAGTGTGTAGAAGGCCTGTTCAGTAAAGACAACTTCACCACCCTAACATCTGTGCAGCAGCAAGTTCAGCGCTCAGTCAGATCCTTGTATTTGTGTTCCACATGAAAGAGTTTTAATAAAGCCTCCTTGTCAGCACGTACATTCATGTCTGTCCGTCAAAGCTGATCTGAGAGCCTGCAGGTTTACAGGGGCCAGAGAGGTAGGCAAGGGAGGCCTAGGCCCCCCCTTGGTGACCACCCTACGGTGAGTCAGACGGTGATAGGTAGTTGGCCTACCGGCTACAGGTCCAGGGTCCCCACACACCTGAACCACGCCCGTAGCTGCCAGCAGCTCCTCACGGGACGCTGATTGGTCCGTGCTCTGGCTTACCGAACACAAACGCATTACTCAAGCCTGACAAGATGGACTTGGTTTGATATGTGATCCACATCCAGCTGCCATGCACAGCAACCATGGAACCTCTGTATGAAACAGTCCTCCTTTAAAGTAAATCAAATGACTGCAAAGAGATGCGAACGACTACAAAAAGAAATGTAAAAAATGGCCAGAAAGATGCACAAAACAACGCTCAAAAATGGCAGAATGGGACACAGAACAACATGCAAAAAGATGCAGAGCGTCAACAAAGACATGCAAAATGACCACAGAGACACAAAACAAGACACTAAATTACTACAAGGAGAAGCAAAATGACATGCAAAACAAATCATAAAGAAAAACAAAAAGATTATGAAGGCAAGCAAAGATTAACTAAAAAGAGACGCAAAACAACCACAAAGAGATGCATAACGACCTTAAAAAGATTCAGAACGACCACAAAGAGACACAAAACAAGTCAGTCTGTGTCTCTTGTTCCAATAAAGCTTGTGTTGGGGGCCTTGTCCATGTCTGTGTCCGAGATCCAAGTCTTTAAATTTGAGTCCGACACACATTTTTTTTACCTATTTTACAAAAGCGCCTCCATTCTTTGAATCTGAGCCCCAGTCTGCCCCCCCTCCCCTATTCACAAGTGTCCCGCCCCTGCTGGTTTTGAAGCAGGTTACAGATGAAGAGAGGAGTTAACAAGCTGAATGTTTTCTTCTTTCACAAATCCGGTTGTTTTGGATCTCGCAGGGATTTATACCCCCACCGCACATCGTCGCCGGGAGGCTGAAAGTCAAAGTTCATTTGAGCGGGTCGACCTCCTCGTCCCCCCTCTCTTCCGGCTTCTCCATCCTTTGATCTTCTGGAGGACCTCGAGACTTCCTGTCCACATGTGTAGGTGCTACTTAGCAGTGACAATGCTCCTTTAATTTCCTGCGCTCTCGTGAGCGGTGGTCCTTCTCGGCTCTGCTTTGCATTAACCTCCACGTTGTCACCTCTCAGAGGCACCTTCGGTATCTGGCTTCACTCTCCTCACACTCTTCTCGTATCGGAGCAGCAACACTCTGAACAAACTGGTTCCTTTCTAAACCAACAACCTCCTCAACTGTTAAGTGCATTTCAGCCACGAGCTAATTTTTCACAGGCTTTTTACCGGGAGAAAGTGCTCGGCAACAGGGTGACTGAGACGAGTGTCACATGAGATTAGTGCCAGAATCATTTTAAATATGTTGCAATCACGGTACGATCAATTATGGGGCTCATAGCTTACTGTATAACTGTACATAACTTCTTCTTTTCACATGGTTCATACTACCCACTTGCTTGTTGTTTGTACCTAACCAGTCTAATTTCACTGTATATACTGCTTCTGTAAATAATGTCCACATCACAGTTACATCACTGATATATCAGAGCTGCAATTACTCTACCGCATGCATATTTTGGTATTTACAAATTGGTTGTATGTTCATTTTGTACATTAAATCATTTGGTAACTTTACTTTAACCCTCAACTTAGCATTCATAAGAAGTATGTAAGAATCGAATAGATGGTTTATAGAATACTAAAATATAGGTGTAAGTAAATATAAGAGTATAAGTATAACTCGTCCTGTGGGCATCCACAGGAGGAGGCTGCTGTATAAACATAGACTGTATATGAGAAGTGGACGTAGTCAGCGTGAGGTCACTCTTTGGTTTGTGGGCTACAGTTTTGGAGCCTTGAGTTCGGCATTTTGGTTGTCGCCATCTTGGCTTTTAGAAAAAACAGAAGTGACATGAGAGGCTGGAGTTAAGTACGACCGAACGCTGAATAAGACTTTTAGGCGACCAAAAATGTTACAATTAACTTTCATGAACTGGAAACACACTGTGAGAGGGTTAAAGATGTAAGACAAACACACGGACAACTCCCAGACCGGACAACGCACCTGTCAATCACAAGGTAGCCTTATTGGCTTTATCATCTATTTTACTCTAAATGGGACTATAATTTACTAAATGAACATCGTGCTGTATAGAAGAAGACTGGAAACTTGCCATTGAGAACATAAACTCATGTTCAAAATGTTTACTGAGGAAATAAATCAAGTGCAAAGTAGAGTCATTTTCTCATTGACTTCTATACAATCAGACTTATTTTTGTAACCAGAGGAGTCGCCCCCTGATGACCAGTAGAAATAATGCAAGTTTAAGGCACTTCTGCATCACTTCACTGTTCAGACCCGGAGGTTTACACCTGTGTATAAACAGATAACATAAGACTATATATAACACAGGTGTAATAATACAAAATGAGTCTTCACAGAAGAAGTTACTGTATATCAAGAACTCTAAAAATGATTAAGTGAGTTAATTAAATTAACTTTTGAAATTAATTTAAATAGAAAACTTTGAACATGAAAATAACATCTTAAAACTCTAATAAGTTATATACAATTTTCTTTTATGAACTCAGACTGCAATTTATAAAAAATAATTGGAATGCTTGTCAGCAGCTACTATTTGGATGAGAGATGTGATGGAAAAAGTAAGTGTTGATCTGGCCTCAGTGGCAGGTGAACACAGCAGCAGTAGCACCAGATGATACAATCCTACATAAAGGATGAACTAAGAAAACTAAATTTGAAGCCAGCGTTTCATGCATTACATTAAAATCAAATTCAATTTCACTCCCGCGGTTTTACATTAAATTGTGCCTCAACCTTCTAAAAACAAACCCGACAGATGAATCATTGATGCATCTCAAATGCAAATCTTTGCTGGCACTAAGCTCTGTTACAGGCGTTCAGCTCAACAGTCATCACGGAGCGTGGGCTACACAGAAAAGTCCAAAATGATATGCTGACTTAACTTTGCTGCTGTCAGCTCTAAAATGTGTTGCTAATAAATGGAAACGCAGCACTCACCCACGCAGTCGCAGCACTCCTCCCAAAGGTTCCCCAGACACAACATGCACTCTTTACAGCAGGAACAGTTCCCATCAGACGGACGACACTGGCACAGCTCCTGCAGGACACACACAGTAATCAGTAACATATAAAACAGAACCAAAGACCATCCATAACACTTCTGTTACCAAAATATAATACTGATAGTTGGACTGGATTGCCATTTTCTTTCACTTTTGAATTGCTGTTAAAACTAAGATTTGGGCAGAAATTCAGAAAGTCTGGAAGAATGCTGATAATATGGAGTTGAGGAGCAGATATTGGACATGATGCACGGCTACAGGAGGCATTCGAGGCTCTTAATTACAGTTAACGTCTGTGTTGCGTTGACATTGGCTTCACTCCATCATTGTTTGGTGTCCCACAGCTTCCACTGCTGCACCGTATGTTTTAAGATAACAGGAATAATTGAAAATTAACCATTTTTTGTCTTTTAAATGTTCTCTGATGCCCGAAACAGAAGTAATGTACCATTTCTTATAGTGTGTTGAAACACCATCCGCTAAAAATCATGTTAAGATGCCATTTTTTAACAAAATTAGGACAAGTATCAAGGATATAAAACTATTGAATGTGTTTTTGAGCTGTTCAATTAAGTCAAATAGGGTAAATACAAAGAAGTAAACTCTGCAGGGAACACATGAACCAAGCAGCAACAAGGTGCAACCTCCACATTTTGCAAAAATTCAAAGACAGTGGTCTAGTATTTAAGGATTTCTATTTTTTTTTTTTTTTTTTAAAGGTTGAGCTTTATTGTTGCCCATTTAATTGTAATCGGCCCGAGATGCCAATCCTTTATTGCTTTCTACAAAATGACGTGTTTCAAAATGCTGTTTGAAAAATTGTTCCTCCCGAGTTAATCAGTGTAATTTTAAGAAAATTGGAAAAATGCAACCATCCGTCACACATTATAATTAAATCAAGAATACTTTTCATTATAAAAGATCCAGGTCTGATAGGTGCAGTAGCAGCAGACAGAACACAACATGTAGACACAGTCCTGTACAAACAGGAGACGTACCATTAAAACACACAAAGAGCAACAGCTGCAGGTTTGCTTGGTGTTGTACAGTAACTATTACTGCACGACATGAGGCATGTGTGGTGTCTATAGAAGTATGTAACACCGTAATAACTGTGGGAAAAAAAAAAATAAACCTCGGCTGTATTTCAATTCAGGAACACAGCAGGTTTTGACACGTCCAACTTCACAGTATTCAAAACTTTTTTTACACGCTCAGCATCCGACAAGTACTGTACTTAACGCAAGTACAAATTAAGGTACTTGTACTTTACTTGAGTGTTTCAATTTTAGGCTACTCTACACTTCTAATCCATCGAGTACTTTTTACTCCACTACATTTGTCTGATAGCTATCGTTACTTTTCAGATCAAGACATAAACATAAAACATACATTGTTACAGTTGTTAAAATGTAACACTTTTAAATGGAACCAATTTGCATAATGAGTACAACTGCTGCTAATACTTTAACTTGTATTGAGTATATTTTTTTTATATCAAAGTAGTACTATTTACTTCTTCCACTACTGCTGACTGAGTTTTCATTTCAGGGCAAGTAAGTTTTGTAAACCTGTTGGTTTAAAACATGTCCAATTGTCTGACTGTCCCAGAATCACCACATTCACAAGATCTCAGCAAATAACTTGACGTTATGTCTTCATGTAAGGAGACTTTACTTGATTTGACACTTGATTTGCTTGAGACTTGACCTGGTTTTGAAGTTGTGTTTTTGTCATAAAGACTCCTCTTGAATTCGTCCCTAAAGACTTAAAGACTTAAGAGAAAACAAAGACAGACTGTGAAATATTACCCAAACTCTCCACTGTAGTCACCATCACAGGCTACAGAGGACAGTTCTGCTTTAGTTTTGACTCACAGGACTTACTGTCCACAATATTATTTGCAGCATTCTGGGTGCGCTCGCTTCCAGAATAGAGTGGTTTGGATAATCAAGCCTTACTGTATGATCCGCTTATTCTGCTCTTTGCTTAAATGCACCCGTGTAACCAGAACTTGAAGAGTGACTACAATGTTAATATAGCTGGATGTAACCCAAGCTGTTATAAAGCAGAATTATTCTTTAAGTCAGGGATGCACCGACCGAAAAACACACTGACCGTATCAAACGGATCAGGTATCGGCAATAACCGCTGACCAAAAAAGATCCAACTTAAAGTTTGTTGTCAGTGTCATTATACAATTCAGTGTTTATGCTATCAGTTACATTCATGTTTTTTTCCAATTTCTTACACACAGATCTTTTCACTTTTGTTAATATGTTTCATGCACGGGGGGGACGCTCTAGCAGAGAACTTCTCCTGTTGCTTTTTATAGATGGACGGTAATATTATTACAAGAGCTTCTGCAAACATCCAATAACATGCAACCTCCGCTGATCCCATAACTCTTCAGCAAACACTTAAATAGCTTCATTCCTCAACGTCAGTTCGTCTCGGGGGATGCAGAGACAGTGAAGGAAACCAAACTCAAAACGTGTAGGTGGGGTTGAAAAGTGGGTCTTTCTCCCCCCTCTGCTCTCTCCTGACACAGAACAGGGAGCACATTCCTCCAAGTCAAGGTCACCGCGATGAGGGAGGTGGGGAGGGGGGAGGAACAGAGGGAGGGAGGGAGGGAGAAGAAAACACCTGGAGAACAGAACATGGCTGCTCCCCTCACCCCCAAACAACACACTTCCCCCTCCTTCCCTCCCTTTCTCCCTTGTTTTTTCTCCTTTCAGCCCCTTTTCCCTCCCTCTCTTGCCCCCCCTCCCTCCCTCCCTCCCTCCCTCTCTCTTTCTTCCCTTTTGCTTTCTTTTCTATTTTTCTTCTCCCCCTTTATATCTTCGCAGAAGCCATGTCCTACACAACAACAGTCCCGGCAACGATAAAAGACTCTCCGATGACTCACCGAGTGAGGGATTGCAAAACCACACACAGTTCACTTAATCACCAGCCTCTCAATCCCCAAACCTCTGATCAAGATCTGATCCCATGAGTAATTATGACTCTCAAAAGGTGGAATTATACATGTCAAAAAAAAGAAGAAAAAAGAAACCGCTGCTCGTGAAAAACCTGCATCTCAAATTTCACAAACAGAAACATTTGTTAAAAGCTATTCGTGGAAATAAAAGATTCTTTAACAGACATGAAGGTTGTGTCAGTTACTTCCTGGTATCTTAACGTAGTTAAACAAACAAGATATAAGATATATTGTCAGAGCCAGGCCAGCTGGAATAAACTGCTGTAAATTGAATCTTCATATTTAGCGTCCAAACATGGCGAGTAGTATTGATCTTCTCATCTAACGAACTCCGATCTAAGAAAGTGAATTTCCCAAAATCTAAAATTATTGATATGGCTAATAAATGATATCAGGGCATTTTAGGCCATGCCAAGATATACAATATGTATCTCAATATTTTTATATTTTTGTCTAAAATAACCAGCGGGATCATTCTAGCAGACTAATCCGACTTTAGAGGGAAACAGCTTGTAAATGACATTTTAGAGGACTTCAGAATGTCTCGATATTGACTGAGGTGGTTCACTGTCATTTTAAAGTCAGATTGGTATTTCTAATTTTAAAAAATGTGTTCTTTATTATTAAGTTTAAAGTCAGATACAAGCTCTCACTGTAATGCCCAGTATATACACATATAACAACACAATGCGGGGGCTAGTTTGACTTTTTCAAAGCGGAGGCTGACATCTTAGGTCACAGTTTCCCAACACAACGCGTAGAAAACTGCTTTTGTGCGTCACTTCTTGCGTTCTCTCGATTCTCTCCCTGATCCCCGCTTCCCTCAAGAAACAAAAACACACGGCCTCATACATCTTCCTGACGAACAGCGAGCGAGCAAACTCTTTTTTGACCAATTTTGACCAATAAAAAAATAGGTTGGCTGTGGAGCAATCATGCGGATATTTCAGGTTAGGACATTTACATTGGCTTTAACTGAAACAATCTATGAAAGGAATGTAGCTTATTACCAAACCTTGAAAGCAAAAAGTAAATTTGGGTATGCACTGTACTTATTTATCATTTTTTTTGTTCATGGCTGGTAGCACCCTAAAGAATATTTCACACAAAGCTAAAGCATTCCTTTAAAGATTTTAAAAGCCATGAGTCTAAATAGCACAAATACAGAAAACTATAAAATAAGTGCAATAAAAGCATTAAAAAAACTTTGAGCCACAATATTTTCATCCAAAGACGGTTGTAATGTAGACCATTTTGTGTGATTTTGTAATCATTTTGTCAAACATTTATCAAGCAAAACGTGGCAAACGTTCTCTGGTTCCAGCTTCACAAATGTAAGGATTTGTTCTGTTTTTCTTTGTCTTACATGACAGTAATTTGAATTGAGTTTTGGACAGTTGGTCGGACAAAAGAATTCGAAGACGTCACCTTGGGTTGTAGAAACTTTGTGACGGAAGTTTTCATACACCACTGCGACATTTAACAGGTTAAACAATCGCAAAACTAAGACGAACAACTTCCTCACTGAACTGGAGGAGGTTATCTCAACGACTTGAAGAGCTCCTATTAGGCTTCCCCTCAAGCGGGAGCTGCTGTGATCAGTCAAAACTCAGCTGCAGCGAGACAAAAGGGACTCTGGAGAGAAAGTGAAGTGAACATGTGCTGCCTCGTCCTGCCAAGCGACCGCTGCTGTGTGTTAACTTTGAAATCTGCTGCCCCACCCTGCTGAACAGCCCGGCCTGGACAGAGTCGGCTTGTGAATCTCTGCACCAAACTGTATATTTCCCTCAGCCAGCCTCCCCCAACACACACACACACACACACACACACACACACACACACACACACACACACCTCCTCCTGACCCTGGCCTCCCCTCCCTCCCTCCTCTCAGGTTCTCCTACCCTCAGGGGTTTTGGGGGAATTCAGACAAATGACTTGAGATGGCAGCAGAGCGTAAGAGCGAGCGTCGGACGGCAGATCCCACTAATCACAAGCAACATGGAGCTTCTACAGAGGGGCAAGAGGCAGGAAGGGTTTCTCCTTCACGGCACACGCACCATCGCTCTCGCCTCTGACAGCTAGCGAGTCGGTGTCGGCGGGGTCGCGGAAGCTACAGAGCTACAATGATTCATCAGGCGAAATAAGCCACCTGGAAGTAAAGAAGAACAAGCAGCCACCGCAAATGTCCTGCTGATTACAGGAGGTTTAAATTGTACAGCAGGAGGAGCAGAAGCTGGTGGTTTCGGCATAAGTTTGCAGACAGGAATCTGTAAAACGAACCACGAGACACTTTATTTCCTGTGAAGATTTACTTTTTTTAGACTGGAAATACTGTCTTGTTAAAAAGTTTAAATTTGGAGAACAGGCAAGTGGGCAAATGTGAGTCAGGCAAGTGGGCAGCATTAACATGTGAGTGCTGCTGAAACCAACAATCAATTAATTAGGTGATGGGGGAAATGTGTAATGTGTTTTAATAAGACAAATAAAAAAAATAAAAAAATTGTTCAATCTTTTCAAATGTGAGAATTTGCTCTTTTTCTTCTTTAAATCGTTGTAAATGGAATATCTTTGTTTTTTTCCTGATTAAAACAAGCTAATCAATGAACTGTGGTGCATTTCAACAGGCAATACGTTAGTGGATGAAACAATTAATAGATTATATTAGCAGTCAAAATCATCTTTTAAAGCAAGAACTTTTACGTTTTTCACTTTGTCACAGAGACTCAAGTTGCCTCAAATAAAAAGCAACTAAAATTGCGCTATTGTGTTTCTGAAGATGCATCTTGAATTAATTTATAGATTTTTCATCATTTCATGTTTTTATGGTTTGAGAGTTGTGTTCAGATGCATATACTGTATTTGAAGTATTTATGTACGGCATGTTTTTGTCGTGTTGTCAATGGTTGCTGCAAGGCAAATTAAGCAATGGTTAGGTTTACTTTTCCAACCCCTAAGGGCCCAGATTCAAGATAATTTCACTAATAGACATTTGTTAAGCAACCTGAACCACTAAACTAAAGGGGGGGGGGGGGCGTATTTGCTCATTTTGTGGTGTGGTGTTCCACCAAATCACCACGATAGGGACCCAACAGCAAATTATTGCCAAATGCCAAAAACACACCAGAGCAGCGGCGAAGTGCGGCCTGCGACAAGCTGCCAGGCAATGTCTATGGAAAGCTGTGGCGGCTGCTCAGAGCGGCCGTTTTGATAATTAGGCCAAACTAAAAGTTGGCGATACATTAACGTTTAGCGGCAAAGTGTGGCCTGAAAATGCCTGCAGCCACTTTATCACGAGAACCCAATGCGATGCCTTTAAGTTGCTTTTTTTTTGTCTGACCAACAGTCCAAAATCCAAAGATATTCAGTGTACAGATGATTTATCAAGAGAGAAAAGCATCAAATCCTTTTGATTGATAATGGATTTAAGCTATAAATTGATCATCAAAATACAGATACATCAACAAAGGCTAAAAGGCCAAAAAAGTATCCTAAAAAAATATGAGAAATTCATTAACCTACTGTTTCAGCTCTAATTTAAAAAAAAATCAACTTCCTGTGCCATGAATCTGGTCTACCTCAACTACCTGCAATAGAAAAACACAAATAAAAACCTGCAGTTCACTCACACAGTAACTGAGGTCAAACAGGTGAAATGGCCACTGACGTTAAATACAGTACTTTAAAGATGTTAATGGGAGAGGCAGGTCCACTAAACACACAGCAGGTCAAACTGCTTTTTCAAAGCTGAATTTTGACTAGACGGGAGGTGCAAAGACAGGCTGACACTTCTCGTCATGTTTTTTTTCCTCAGAAATAACAAGAATGCGTGACAGAATTTGTGTAAAGTAGCGGTTTACCAACCCTCTGCCCCTCACTGGGCTTCAGACGTGAGGGAAAAAGTGACACAAAGGAAGTGATGCTAGAAAGTCAACAAGAGTCAGAGGAGTTCATGTGAAAGTAAAAAAGGAAACCTCACATAAATCAAAGTATTCCCTGAAACTGACTTGCAGGAGTCGTACAAGTAGAGAGCAGCAGGTGTGCATGAAGCTGGACATTTAGATCACATCTCTGCTCGCTCTGGGAAAAACCTTCACAACCCTCCAGACTTCACTCAGCTTATCGAAGGAATGTATTTGAATTCTTCACAACAGATTCCATCTTTGTTCTCCGATCCAGATATCCATCTCCGTCAGGACAGATTGTAACTTAACTTTGGCTGCGGCTGGGTATTTTTTTTTTTTTTATGTGAAGTATTTGCACAAAACTGATGTTACAACAGAGGGGGACGTACGTTCTTGTGTAGTTCTGAGTCCGTCCCGCCAGTTTAATGCTCATTTAAATTGTATTAAAAGAGGGTTTTGACTCTTAACTTGAACTCAACTCTGGCTGGAGGCTACATTTAATTTGTGTTCAAACAATCTCTGTTTACACAATAACAGCTGTGACACTGTTGGATGAAAAGCTTGAATTTGGCTGCACTCGTGTAGAAAGTTCCCACTTTAATCTACAGAAAAAAAGATCAGCACTCAGATCAGATTATCTGTCTGCAACCACACAGCTTGTTTGTTTGAGCAGCGATGTAGAGAATACAAATTCAAAAGTATGTGTACATTTTTAAAGAAATCATATGGGATCTTCGAAGATGCAAACCATATATTTGCATGTAGTTCAACAGCGACAAACAGAACTCTATTCATTATAATCCAAATTTAAAGTATGAAAAAGGATATTTAGTATAGTGGGTTGAGTTTAGGTCAATTTCTTTGATTGTAAATCAGGCATTTGTTTCAGACGGGGACGGAGGAGTCGTTCGTGGTGCAGACGTGTAAATCCAACATTAAGAATCCAACGCTCTCAGTCAAAGTGTGAAACCCTTGACTTCCTTTACCTGGATGAGACACTTGCTGACGTCGCTCGCACAGAGGGCTTTGTTGCAGCCGGAGGTCAGAGACAGTCCCGACAGGAGGAAGAGGAGAGCGGCGGCGGCAGGGAGGATCAGCTGACCAGGCCTCATCCTGACAGCTCACCAGCACGGCACTGGAAACACCTACATCAACACGAGACACAGGACAGGACCTCAGGGACCAGGACAAATAAACAAAGCTTCATCACGGACATTCCACAGGAGGAAAAAGTGAAAAGCTGCAGTTGGTGCATGATAGATGAGCAGACATGAAAAAAGGGGTGCATGATGCTAAAACTACACTTTTTAGATTCCTCATACTGAGCTGGAGCCTTTTTTTTTTTTTTTAGCCCAATACAGATCTCAAAAGATAAATCTGTTTCTTTTTATTAATCCATCAACTCCTGAGCAGATTTTAAACAACAATACTGTTAATAATAATGTTTTTATACCTTCATACACACACTGTGATATGTCAAATCTTAATTTTAATGCTAAAAAGGGCTACAGGGTGCAGCAAAAATGAAAAATTGCATACACACACACACACACACACACACACACACACACACACACACATATATATATATATAAATATATCGAAATCACAGCTTTGTGATGCATTAGAAGCACACATATGTCACGTAAACATCACATTTCTGAGGGGCCTGCGTCCCGTGTCATTCAAAGCCAGAACTCACTCGCGTTACTGTGGGATAACAACACACACATCTGGCAACATCAGCTTCCTTTCACCTATTTTTTTCCAAAGTGCAGCGCGTGAACACGCCGTCTCAACCCTGTGCTTTTAAACGCCTTCGCCACTTTGCTTACACATCGTTCCACTTCACGTGACGGAGAGACAACATGTGAGAAACATTAGTCCCCTCAGTCACGAACGCGTTTCTTCACCTTTTTCTATCGGGGGGGGGGGGGCTCACATCGCTAACACCGAAACTTTGTTTCACTCGCGCGCAGCCACGAGAGAGAGGGAGAGAGTCGAGCGCAGTAAAATAGCGACATAATAAAGAGAGAAGGAGTCTCAAACTCACCACAACGCCGTTAACGGGTCCGAGACTTTTCTTTTTTCCGAGGGAGAGTGGCTGTTTTCTCTTTGAACTTCTCCAGGATGGTGTTGTCTCTGCCGCCGCTCAAGTGTCCACTGTGTCCAGAGGGCGTCAGTCTCTCCGCAGCAGAAAGCGACAGGCAGTCGGGCGCCTTAAAGGCACACACTCCATTTTCTATCCAACGTCTGAGGAGGAGAGCGCCGGGCCTCAGGTCACACACACACACACACACACACACACACACACACACACACACACACACACACCGGGGTGTCTGCAGTGTAACGGACATGCATGCTCCGACTCACCGCACCATGAGAGGACATTTACATGTGCGCCACCCTGGAGTTATGTGCGCCAAAGTATTGTGCGTAAAAACGTCTCCGTTTATCTCCTTTTGGCCCCAAACTCTGGTCATTGCCCGCCTGCTTAGGTGGGCTCTGTTTCAGACTCTTTTACATAAGCAGCTCTTTCCCAATCCACCCCCCACCCCATTAAACAGTCCCTTTGTCTCCTGTCTTATCAGCGGCCTTGTGAGTGCGCTCATTAGGTGAGAAAAGGACGATTCGGAAGCTGTGAAGTGGCGCAGACTCCCCGCTGAGGCGCGTCCTCCCCCCCCCCCCTTGAGCTCATTTGTAGCGCAGAAACTTTCTCTCTGATGGTTCTTTTCACTCCACAGGTGTTTACACGAGTTTTCCTTCATCAACACAACACAACAGGCCACACTTACTGCAGGAAGGTGAGCGAGGAATCCAGGAAGGAGTGACTTACATACGTATATGTAAGCCAAGGCAAAACAATAATACAGATTCAAAAGATTATTCTCGTATCTTATCATAAGAACGGATTATGAAGGTGAGTTATGTTAGGTGGAGGTTATACTTTTTAAAATACACTCAGTTGAAATGTAATGACAACAGCAGTGCAATAAATCAACGCTCCACGAAGCTTTATAATAGAGTCGATTCAACTTCGTAGTCGTTCTTGGTTGCTTTGTCTTATTCTGAGGGACGTTTCTCATAATAAGTCTAGCCTTGCTGATGCAAACGGGAGTAAAACAAGATAAACATGTTTTGTCTGAGACCCAACAGCACGCAGTAGTACACAGTATACGTTTGTGTACTAAGCAATTATTGTCTTATCAATGTGGAAGAAGTTTCAAGTTATTTTACTTTGGTAAAAGTACCAATACAGTAATATAACATTCAATACAAGTTAAAAATCTGCATTCAAAATATTTGACTTAAGAGTACATAAGTACTAATAAACAAATGTAAAAGTACACAATGCAAAGCTTCAGCATCGAGATTATCATTTATCATTCATATTATTTGAATAATATGTAAGCAGCATTTTAATATTGTTAAAGTCCCCGACTATGAATGACACGTTTGAGTTTTAGGAAGGTCGACAACAATCGTATCAGTATTATCGCTGCAAGCTCAATAAACTGATCCGTGTTGTGCACAGCGACATCTACTGGCTGAAGAGAACACCGCTGCAAGAGATCAACTAAAGATGGATTTGAAATGTTAAAATAATGTATTGTTGGGACAGCAAGGTATGATTATCTAAATGAACAATTCATCTTTTAATTGAAAAACCTTAAATCCTGAGTTTTGAGAAACTGAAACCAGTTTGTCATTGATAATCAATAACTGTTCATTGACTTACTGATTAATCATTAATTGTTTTAGCTACAATTTCTTGTGCAGCCTTAAAATGATCGACACCATAACAAACACTTAATTTCACAACAAATAAAATTTATTCAATTATATATTACAAATATGTACATGTCATGTAACAAGTAAATATTAAAATAGACATTTTTAGAACTATCGTTCAAAAAGGCATTATGTTGAAAAAATAGGTTTTGTTGTGATCTCACATTGAAACTGTAAAAGTATGTTTTTTCCCTTGGAAGCCACAACAGACTTTAATGTGCTCGAGACACAATGGACAACACATGAGGAGTGAGGCCGCAGAAAGGGACAGAACACAATGGCGCAAAAAAAAAAGAAGAAAAAAAAAAAGCTGGAGCACGTCAGTAAACCTCACAATTAAGTACACAGTACAGCTTTTTGGGGAAAAAGTACAAACAACGCAACGCATGCACAGCATTTAATTGCCAAAGTCAAAAAACACCAGCTGTGGCGTGGAACTCCAGGTGAGGAAGGAAGAAACGGTAAAAACAAAAAAAAAAACACAACATAAGCAAACACATGCTTAAGAGTTTAAGCCAACAACAACAAGAACATCACGGACGAAGAGGACGCTTGATATAAAAACCAACTTTGGTCCATTAAAACATGAGACAGAACAAGTTTACAATCAAAATATCTATTATTTTTTGTTTTTACAAGTTTAAAACAATAATTACATGGCTATTTACAAATGCACAAATTTTTTTATGTATAAAATAAGTTAAAAAATTAAGAGCACAGTCTGTACACAATGTATGAACACTCACTTTGAAAACAATTGAACTCTCAGGTGCGTGTTGATGAGGAGCAGGTGGTTGTCTTCCACACTTCTTGCTGCGGCGCTCCGCCCCGTCCCGCCCCAGCTTTTGGTCTCTGCTCCCTGGGCTTCATCTGCAGCTTGGACCCCTCGTTCTTCACGAGGAACAGTCGGCCTTCGTTCCCGGTCCTCGTGGTGGCCGTGCCGGTTTGGACTGTAAGTTCACTGGAGTCAAATCGTCTCTTTTTCTGAATGCTTTTTTAAAATTTATTTTATTTTATTTTTTTTTTACTACCGCCACATTCTAAGTGCTTCACATTTTCATTTCCTTTTCTTCGAATGTGCAGGCCGCCGCTCGCGTCCGTTATACGGCGGACGCCGTGGCAAAGCACGTCTGTCCCAGAGCTCATATCGGGGTGAGGTCGAAGTCGTCGTTGACCTCCACCAGTGGGATGTAGAACTCTGGAATCTCGAAGATGCTGGTGGACTTGTAGGTGGCCGGGTCCAGCTCCTGCAGCTTGAGCTGCCACTCCAGACGCTGCACGGCGTTCAGGGCCGCCGCCTCGTGCTGCTGCCTCATCAGGAGACACGTCTGTGGAGGGAAAAGGAACATTTATTACTTCATCCAACCAGATGTTCTTAATACGATCGAGAATGTCTACGTTTTTTTTGTGACAAACACAAAAATGTACAAAAGCAACCAAAGCTAGCAGGCATAAGGAGAGCGCAATGTTTTGTCACAATCCTCCATCCTGCTGTTGGACTAAAGATGCTGCACTATAAAATCCCCTGTTACTGTTTCCTGTTGAGCAACAGTGGAGCGATGGTAACAAAAAGAAGGGAATTTCACTTTGGAAGATAGACATGATTTGTCCACTGCTGAAGCCTCGCATTAACCTCATACATTATTGAATATATTTTTGCACATAAAGACTGTACATGTTGTTCCCCATCACTTACTTTAAAGGGATATCTCAATTACCAGTATGAACAGGAGGAATGAGTACATTTAGTACAACGTCTGTACTACGGTTCTGCAGTTTTTTGTTAAAAAGAGACCATCACATTCAGGTTAGAACCGAAATGTGATAAAATAAAATAAACATAACAGGATAACATGTTTAACTTTAGCATCCAGAGTGTTTACATTTTAAGAAGGGAGGGAATCAAACTGAACTCTTTCAGGAGCTCAGTTTACAGGCGTTTGTTCAGGTAATGTTTTCCGCTATAGACTGCCGCCAGCCCTGACTTCAAACTTTCTATCCAGAATTTTAGGAGGTCTGGCCTTCTTGCCACGATTCCTCTCCGATTGACGGATGATTCCTTTTTGCACGCAGTGAATATAACTACAAGTAAAAGTTGTTCATCAGTAACACCAAGCTTTTATTTACTTGTTCTGTATTTAAAAACATATTTTGCTCAGTTCACAGATAGGAGAGGCGCTGCCTGTCGGGCTATGTGACGCCACAGGTGGAAAGAAACGGCCTGAAACTGAATATCCCCGTTCAGCCAGCTAACAGACCGTTAAAGCTCACCCTGAATAAGAACCTAGGTGTGTGGTGAGTTTTAGGAAGACAGACAACAATCACAGCGATCTCACCTTCAGTTTGTCAAACTTGTCATCAACATCTTGTAACCAGGACATGAACTGCCTGGCGTTGAATCGGTCTCTGACTGACGTTTTGCCGTCGTCATTCTGTGAACCAAACACACAACAACTTATCAAACGTACAGTATTTCTGCTTATCATCATCGTCATCAAGTACAGACTGAAAACAAAACACGGGACTGGTGATCTGATGCCACTCACCTGGACATCTTGAGGCATGTTGTACACTTCAGCATCCAATAAAACTGTACAGGCACTGAAAGGCAGCGTCTGATTGGCTAGTGTTCTTGCTGCCCGGTAATGGACGCGCAAGACTTCCTGTTCATTTGAAACAATCAGTTTTTCCTGAAGAGAAAGGGAGAAAAATAAGTCAAATTAATACAGTAAATCCAATTTTATATGTGGTATTAAAAAAAATGTATAGCATGTAACACAAGCTCCACTTGAGCAACAAAAACAAAAAGCTCCGAGAGTTAAACTACGTACCCTTTCAATGCTGTGTTGTAGTCGTAGCTTCATGCGGATCACCTCTTGTTGTTTGAACATCTCTTTCAGCTGCTCAGGTAATGATGGAGGTGGAGTTATCTGTTCAAACAGAGGAAAGTAATAAACATAGAATCCTTTAAGTTCTGGTCCGTTTTGTGTTCAGTCCAGGTTTTTACATTCTTTGTGCATTTATGCATCTTCTCTGGAGTCACAAAGAGCTTATGAAGAGGTAGGAACAATCAAAATAGACAGAGTAGGACAGGAAAAGAACACTCTGCCGTTATCACTCTATAATAAAAAAATAATAGCTGTTAGTTGTGGCCCAATCTGACCATGTTTGAGCAAGATGTGAAAAAGAAATGAAGAGGAACTCACTGTTGGTATGCAGATCTTGCTGAGTGGGTTTCCATCTAAGAGGTAGGATCCGTTGAATGTCACATATTCATCATAATACTGCGGTGGCTGTGGGATGACGCTGCACAAGACTTTGCGCTTCTCCTCGATCTTCTTCCGGATGTGCAGGAACTCGTAGTACGGGTTGGCCCTCTCCGTCTGGTAGGGCTGAATCTCCTCCAGCTTTACGGAGTCCACAATGGCAGCCAGAGACTGCTGGCCTCGCTCCTTGTCCTGCTGAGTCACAGAGCACGGCTGGGAGCCCGACGCTCTAGGCATCTTCCTCTTGCGTGGGTGAGGAACGTGGATGTCCGCTTCCTCGTCTGCAGAGCGAAGCTTCAGCCGAGCCCCAGAAGAATCAGAATCCCGGTCTCCAGATTGTGGAGAGCAGCTCCCTGAAGCGCTGCAGGTGCTGCTGCTGCTGCTGCTGCTGCTGCTGCTACTACTACTGCTGCTATTGCTGCTGCTATTGCTGCTGCTGCTGTTGCTGTCAGTCTGAATTGCCGATTGGACGGTGCTCTGACTTTGCTCTTCTCCAGCTAAAGACGACTCCGGTTGCTCGTCGGCAGGCGTCACCTCCATCGGCTCAGAGCTGGCGTCTGCTGTAGATTCAGAAGAGCCCTCTGTGGCCACGCTGTCCTCAACCGATGGACACTCCGTTATAACGGAAACGGCAGCACTGCTGTTGATCTCCGAGCTCTGTGGGATGTCGGTCATCTCTTCGGCTTTGTGTTCAGGACTCGCACCATCGCACGACCCCGGAGGTGTACCGTCCTTTTTCTCCATCTCAGCGTCGAGACACGGAGCAGCAGCGTCACCGGGAAGTCTTGAGTTCTTGCAGTCCTGGTCATTTACATCCGTATCCTCTTGGGAACATTTAGACTCCGTGATTGTTTGGCTGAAGGCTGGCAAAGTGTCCCCCGCTGCGGAGCTGGGAATGTGCGAACTGGTGGAGGGCACGGGACTTCCTCTGCCCTCGGTTCTGAAGCTCTCCGTTTCCATACTCTCTTCATCTGCTCCATCAGCGCTCTCGAGTGGTTCATCTTTAAGATCAGAAACCTGTGTGGTACCCGATTCTGTTTGCTGCAGGCTCTCCACGCCACAGACGGTGAGCGGCTCCCTCTGCTGGAGGGCTTTTGCGTTTGTGAGCTCCGACGGCTCTGCAGATAGACAAGCCGTAGGCGTCGATGGTCGATCTGAATCCTTGTTACTGCACTCTGCCTGGGAATTCTCTGCTGGACACTGGACGTCCTTCTCGACAGGAGGGTCAGAGGAGGGAAGAGTTTTCTGTTCCGTTGACTCCGTTTGAGAGCTGCTGCACTCTGGAAGTGTCAGGCTTTTACTCGGAGGATCTTTGTTTAACAGTTGTGGCGTTAACAGTACAGGAGGGCTCCCTTCTCCCTCTATGGCTGGATCAGAAACTGAATTCACACTTTGTTGTTGACTGTTGAGGCTCTCTTCTGCGTCTGCAGAGGTCTCTCTTGTTCCCAGCTCTTCGGTAGGCTGGCTGGGTTTCGGCTGGTTTTCAACAGCTTTACCTTCAGCCGACGAGTTGGCATCCTCGTCCAGAATAGCCCTGAGGTACGGAGATTCGTGTCGGCTGGGCAGCGGCGTCCGATTACTCTGCGGCACATCTGGAAGACTGTTGCAATCTTTATCGTGGACCGACGGCGATCTGGTGGCTTGAATGACGAGGGAAGACTGGAGAAACGCAGGCTGAGAGTCTGAGGTTTCCAGGTTCATGTCGGAGTCGTATTCGACGTGTCTGGGTGTTAATGTCGTCGCCTGGCACGAATCCTCCGAGCTGGTGACAGAAACCAAGGACACCGACCTGGACATGAAGCCGCTGCGCTCAGTCTCTGGTCGGGGTGACCTGGTCAGACAGTTTTCCACGGCCGACATGACCTTTGCGCTGATAGAAGGCAGACTCTTCCCATCGAGCGACATCGTTCTGGGGCTGGCGCCGTCCTTCAGGGGTTTATCCCTGCTGTGGACATCAGAGGCTTCAGAGCTTTTTGAGCGCATGAGCTCCTTACTCAGGCACGGTTCAGTCTTTGTTCGGTCTTTAGGCTTGGACTTCCCTGGATCTGCCAGAGGCCGCTGTTTCAGCCTTTCCCGCTCTTTTTGTTTGATTTTCTCCAGGTGTTTGCGATGCCACTGCTCGATCTCCTGGTCCTTCAGGCTGAGCATGCGCTCAAAGCTGGTCTGCATCAAGTCATCGTTCACAAGCCTTTTCTCTTTGGGCTTGGCGTCTCGTGTTGCTGGCGAGGCTTTTGATTTGGCCTTGTCTGCATCCGGCTCGTTGGCTTTGGGCTTGCTGATTTTGGCCTGCTGGGAGCGGTCTTTGTGCCGCTCCTTGTCCTTATCCTTGTGTTTATCCGAGTCTCTGTCCCGGTCTCTACGGTCGCGGTCCTTCTCTGGTGTTCTCCCAACTTCCTCCTTAGATTTTGTAGATAAGGACTTGCCACTCTCGGACAGATAGCTCTTCTTCTCTTCTAAAAGTAATTTCAGATTGGAGCTTGAGGAAAGAGCCCCATCTTTTATTTTGTCTCTCTTTTTCCGGTCACAGTCCTTTTCTTTTGAACGATCAGATTTACCGTGATCCGTGGTCTTCTCGAGAGGTTTTCCTTTCCTATCGGAGTTGGTGCGTTCCTTTTCTCTGTGATCCCCAACGCTATATTCTCTGTCCTGCCTCTCCCTATCAGACCGCTTGTCGAACTTATCTTTATTTTTTCTGCTGTCCTCGTGCTTTTTGGTTGTGGATAAAGATTTCAGTTTCTCATTCTCTTTGTAGTTTTTATCTCCAGGCGAGTGGGAAGAAATGGTTCCTGTTCTTTCTTTTTCCTTCCAACGATCCACTGAGTTCTGTACTTCAGCTTTGTCAGCGTGCTCCGTTTTAACCTTTTTTTCCTTGTCAGGATGCCTCTTCTCCATTTTCTCTGAATCCTTCTCTTTTCCTGGGAGCCTCTTGTCAGTTTTATCGCGTGAGCCTTTTTCAGAGAGCTCCAGCTGTTCTTGATCAGCTGTGATCCCACTTATGGGTTTCTCTTCCGTCTCATCTTTCATGCTGTTGCTCTGCAGCGAATCGTCAGGAATCCGCCCCGAGCCGAGGCCGTCCGCTCTCTCGTCACGCTCACTCAGCTTTGAATCCTTTACCTTCTCCTCTTTACCAGCAGCCTCCTTCCGCTCTTTTTTCACCACCTTGTCTTTTTCTCGCTCCTCTCTCGGCCTCTTCTCCTTACCGCTCGGGTGTTTCTCCTTCGTGTTTCTCTCATCTTTGACAGGAGATGAATCAGAGGTCTTCTGAAGTGAACTACTGTCTTCACCTTCCTTTTTCACTGGCAGATGTTCATCCGTCTCATCGCTTTTGAAAAAATTCTCTTTCCAGAACTCTCTGTCAAACTCCAAATTCCTGTGGCCTTCTTTCCTGGCCTCCTTCTGCCGGTGGCGGCTGCGTTCTGCCTCGTATTCCCTCCTGTGTTTGTCTTTCTCCTTGTGTTTGAGTTTATGCTTCTTCACCACTTTGCCGTCTAAGTCGGTCTTCCGTAAGGCACCTTCAGAGCTGTCTACGCTGTTTCCTAAGCTACCGTCTTTGTCGGGACTCACATGGCCGTCGTCCCCGTCTCCACTGGAATCTTTCTGCTGATGCTTGCTCTTTTCCTTGTGCTTACACCCCTTGGTGCTGGAGCCTTCAGTGCAGTAGTCTGCCTCTGCGTAGTGGTTGTATTTGACAGCGTCCACCGGACATGAGCCGTCACTGATAGAAATGCACATCTTAGTATTTTCCTGTTTGAGTGGCGTTTGTTTATCCGTCAGGCTGTGGTTCAGTTTTGGAGATTTTATGGCCGACAAATGGAAGAGGTGGACGGATGAGTCATCTTTAGGACTGAAAGACATTTTGAACGAGTCTTCCTCCCGTCCCTTTTCCGTGCTCTCGGACACGGTTGCGAGAGAGAGGACCAACGTTTTGCTGTTCTCTTTCCCATCCTCTTGGTTTTCCTTGTTCTTATTCTGGCTTTTGCTCTTCTTCTTGACTTTGCCCTTGTCTTTTTGTTCCGCATTCTCCTTTTTAGACCTTGTGTCTGCCTTGAGGCTCTCTGAGCTCTGAGAGCAGGTGGGGGAACTCCTTTTCTCTGGAAGGCTCTCCATTTCGTCGCTGGAGGTATCCGAGCTGCAGTGGACACGAGGAGTCTTCTGCTTTTTGGACTTTGAGGCGGAATCCCCTTTTCCACCCTGCTTTCCCGCCACATGATTCCTATCTTTTTCCTCCTTCTCACGCTGCCGTAGTTCCCTCCGGAGAATGTGTCTGTCGTTCAGGGCTTTACTGAGATCCTCCTCCTCTTCCTCGTCCTTGAACTCGTACTCGTCCAGCCCCGGAACCGACGATGACGCTTTCGTGGCCGGTTTGCCGTCGGAGTCCTTTTCAGTATCGGAGTCTTCCAAGTTGTCATCTACACTGGATGGATTGACAGACAGCAGGTCTTCAGACTCTGCAGAGAAGAGAAGATCAACTTTAGAATAATACAAATGAAAGTCAATAAAGAACTCAAGCAGTTATTGAAGATTATATGGTATATCAAACACAATAACAATAAGTTCAATATAAGTGACTTTAAATGGAAGGTCAGCTAAACTGTAGAGCATTCTCTGCCCACCTGAAGAGGTTTCATCTTGGTCCGACAGCGGCACCTCTCCCTTCAATAGCTGCTCCAGCTCCTGAGAGTCCGACACATCCACGGGCCGCTCCCCGCGCTTGTTGGCCTGGAAGGCATTACCGCCGTGGCGTAGCAGCAGTTTCACAATCTGTACAAAACACAACAACAATGGAGATTGAGAAGGTTGTAGACAAAACATACGAAATAGAGATGGTTGGAAGTAAAAGCAGTGAAAAACAACAAAATGTTAATGACTTAAAAACTGTGAAACCTGATTCTTCATACAGTGTGATCCTCATTGTTTCTAAACACTATTTGAGATCAATGATTGGCAAAGTTTTGTAATGTTATGCACTTAGTAAGTTAGAAGACCAACAACTATGGCAGGAAAACACACGGATGTTGTATTTTGAATTGGACAACAGCTCAAGATATTCATTATTTCCAAGCATTAACGGTTTTGACTTACTGGTCTACATAACAGTCAAAATATATCTACATTGTGGACACATTTACATTGGGACATATTTGTTCTATGTCCAGTCTTGAACAATTTCAGACCTGAGAAAAGACCTTCATCAGAATTTTTAAAACGTGTAATTTCAGCTTCAGTTCTACATTACTGAGACAGGACAAACTTCTCGGCTCTTACATCTTTATGGCCGCTGCTAGAGGCATCATGGAGCGGCGTGTCGTCATCCAGACCCTGCGTGTTCACTTCTGCACCGGCTGCTATTAAGACCTTGGCCACGTCGTAGTAACCGAGATTACAGGCTTCATGAAGAGGAGTCCAACCTGGTGGGGGACAGAAAAACGGCAACAATCGATCAAAATGAAGAATTGAAAGACACAGAAAATGTGCACAGAATGTAGAAAGCACAATGATTTGTTTTTATTATCCCATTAGAGATGTCACCTTTGACTAAGCACCTGTTATTCAGCTGCTGTCAGCTTCATGCCATTAATAGCTACCATACAGACACGATGAAAGCGGTTGAACCATCACCTCGCGGGGCATCGTACCTGCAAAGTCTTTGACGTTGACGTCAGCTCCCAGGCTAATGAGCTCTTTAACTTGCTTGGCGTCTCCCCTGATGGCGGCCATGTGAAGGGGAGTCTCCCCTCTCTCGTTCCTCTTGTTGACCTTGTCCTTCTGTCGAGACGAGGCGCTGCTGGGGACTTTCTTCTGCACAGGGGTCGTTTGTGAGGGGTGACTGGGAGTCGAGTCTGCTCACCGGCACAGAGAGAAAAGTACTTAATTGATGCGTGGAGCAAAAGCCTGGCTCAGGTTGAAAAAAAAAAAAAACAACAAAAAAAAAAACGACCTGAATTCAGCTAGGCTAGCTTTATCCAAAAGACAAAACAAATGGTTCCTCTCAAAACTGCCAATCATTTCTACTAGAACTATTGTGTTTATCGTTCAAGATGATCACAAAAGACTGCACTGTACTTTTTTAGTTCGCTGAATGAGAGTATCAGTATGCATTTTAAAATGTAACATTCTTAATTTGTGACTTTTGTGTTTAGTTCAATGTTTGAATCATTCAATAAAAGAATGTTAGAAATTATTTTATTTCAGCAAGCAATTTGCTGCCTTTTAGCAGTATACTGAAAGCAGCAAGAAGGCAGAACTGACTCCACATTAATATCTTTTTACTCATCACATGAATCGTTATTGCGATATCCAACGTTACCACATTGTTTCCTCATATTGTGCAGCCGTTACTTTAACACTGGGGTTTTTGTACCGATTAAACAAACGAGATTTACAAACTTTTTAACGAGGGAGCTTTAGAGGTGCTGGTAGGTAGATTTTGTTACCTTCTGCTTTCTGATCTTTATGCTAAGCTAAGCGGCTGCTGGCTCCAGATTCATATGGAACAGTCAAACACGAGCGTGGCATCAACCTTCTCATCCAACTCATAGCATGAGCATATTTCCCAAAATGTCAAACTGGTCATTGACTTACAAACTATTCAGATCCTATTATTTGCAGAAAAATGGTCTCAACTTCTCTGGTTACATATTTGATGGCAAAAGCACAATATGACTGGGAAATTATACAGAACAGCTTTCTTTCCAGTTGAGCAGCTATATTAAACACAACACATTGCCCTATTCCCAAGCACCCGTGAAATATTAGAAAGCATGTTTGTGAAAATGCTCAGAGGCATGACTCATCCAACAGTAAATACACGGAGGCATCTTGAAGATGGTGGTTGAGGTGAGAGGGCCGGCGCACTAACCTGGACTGTTGGCAGTCATCTGCATCAGGAGAGCCATCTGTTTGCGCTCCGACAGAGGATACCCAAACAAAAGGTTGGGAGCCTGGGACTTCTTGCCCCCAGACTCCTTTTTCACCTTCTTCTTGTCTGGTCCATCTTTATCTGCAACACAACCAAGAAAGATTTTAGGAAACCGTCCCAAAAAAAAAAAGAAGAAAAAAAAAAAAGAAAAAGTCCAGCAGCAATTTCACCGTCGCAGTGACACCGTTTTACTCTTTTCCTTGTATCTGTTGAGAATGCGGAGAAACAGATGACAAGCATGGAGGTTTGAAAACGGAGACAGCATTCTCTTAAGCCAGCCAAGTGCCCCCCGTCTGTCGGTCATTACTAAACACAGACATGCATGAGCTGTAACGGGGGGCAAATGCAGGGCGAGAACACACACACGTGCATGTGTGTGTGTGTGTGCGTGTGTGTGTGTTTACAGCAGCATAGTGGCGCAAAGTAGGTGACTTGTAGAGGACACGAGGGCTGAGGATCGGGCTGCAGCGTTTACCTGCGTATATCCTGCAGGGAGGCACTAATCTCTCTCCCCAGGTCTCACTCGACTGGCCTGGGTCTGAGTCATCTACAGTGCAAAGCAGAGAGGATGGTGAGGGGAGAGAGGAGGGAGGGGAGAGCAAGGAGGGAGGTGGAAGGGTGGGAAAGCACTGCATTAACGCTCACTCACTCTCTCTCTCTCTCTCTCTCTCTCTCTCTCTCTCTCTCCCACTCTCTCTCTCTCACCCTTCTCCTCCTCTCACATGTTCTCAAAGACAGACAGGCACAAAGACTCCACGCACAGATTATGAGTCATGGCAGGAGAGAAGATCCGACGTGGTCAGTGGATTCATTACTTCCCTTTTTCTTGCTCAACACAGGACCGGAGAGGAACGTTCTCCACGCTAGTTTAGCTTTAAAACCTGTGCAACATAAACTAAACCTCTGCGATTTCAAAATAGAGGGTTCTCGTCTGGTAGGGTGACGCAGGACCACACAATGAAATGCTCTACAGAGGAGATGAAGGCAAAGTCAGAGGACCTTAAACTGTCTGTATAACACATCACTGGAGCTCATTTGTAATTATGGCTGAACGATACACTAACCTACTTTTAGTTCTCTGATGTAAACATACAGTTCAACTTCTAAATGACAGAAGCAGAGTAGTTTATTTACACAAAGTAAGAGAGGTAAGTGAATAGTGCATTTTTCTGGGGACTATTTTCAGTGGTGGGTTCATTTACATTCGGTGCCCTTGGAATTTACGGCACCAAGATGGTGTACGTGAGATTGAGTCGACATAAACCACCCAGTGCAACAGCATGGCTCATTGATGCGTTTTGTTTTGGACAAGAATGGAGGTTCATTGCACAGAGGAATACAGATATACAAGGCTTTTTACAACACAGACAACAGGATCTGTTGACATCACTATCCTTTACCTTAATGTAGTTTGATGTTGATGAAAGGTTGGGAGGCATCATTTATGCATAAGAGTTTAACAGCCAAAACTCAAACATAACTACATCTATAACCATTATTCCCCATCTGCATGTGTTCCATTAGCTTTTTTCTCAAGCCTAACACAACTTGTATATTCAACACAACAGGCCACACCTTCATCAACGCAGTCTTTAGATTTTGATCCTGATGCATAACGAGTAGAAACCCATTGACCTACAGACGGTCTCTAAAGAAAACGTTCGCCAACAGGCCATCGGGGGGCAGTGTGACGACATGGCAGCCAGCCAGCAGCGTGGCTGTGGAAAGGAGGAGCAGCGACGGCTCTTACCGGTGTCTGAGTCTCGCTCCTCGGTCCGGAGCGGACTGGTAGTGAAGGAGAGCTTGCGCTTCATGGAAGACTTGGCTTTCCCTTCCTTCCCCAGCACTTCACTCCGGTCCAGCTTCGGAGTTTTGGTGAAAGGTGACAACTTGTCTTTGCTCTGTCGAGAGGCGAGGAGGAAGAAGAATATACAAAAATCAGGCCATTTCAAAACACAGCATAAGGTGTGGCCACATTTGTGACTCGAGTGTGTGTGTGTGTGTGTGTGTGTGTGTGTGTGTGTGTGTGTGTGTGTGTGTAAACAAAACAGTTGTGACAGTAGATAAACTAAGGAGGTCCCATTTAAAAAGCTTTGTTAACTAGCTTAACAAAAGGGTTGAGCTCTTTGTGCAGCTAGTCTTTCAGATGGACTACAGCTTCCTAAAACATGGCACTAATATAACAAAGTGTAGATGATCATATTACAGGAGACTGTTTTGGTCCTGCAGGCAGCAGGTTTGCCTGCATGACTCAGTAAAAAAAAAAAATCGTATTCCCAAGGCTGCCAAGTGAAGAGTAACAGATCAGGAGTGACAAGGCTCCAGAATAAAGATACAAAAGGGAAAGAAGTCTATTCTAATGGTACTAAGCTTGTTGAAGTGTGCCAGTCAAACTCCCATAATAGTGTTGAATAATAATAATAATAATAATAATAATAATAATAATAATAATAATAGACTTATTACATTAATGGCATCTTAAGTTTGAAAAAAAAAAAAAAAAAAAAAACTGAGAAAGACGAGCTGCCCTTTACACTCAGATTTTAATATTTCATGCTGGAACACACATTTCACTCATGCATTAGATGTTATAATACAGAAAAGAAAGCAGATGTAGCTAGTGACATCTTGAGGATGACTTTGCAAGTCTAACAAGTTAAATAAATGAGTCTAGAGGTCTAGTTTAATGAAATGGAGGACTCACAATGAACTGCATAGACTGAACACAATCTTGGTAATACACAGACGCACATACAATGCTAAACACAAGTTCTGCCACACTGAGGTTATATATTTCTTTTGATGATCAGAGTCTAAAAATACAATCGCTTCCATTTCACAAGACAGAAAACTTAAAATTGGATCCCTCCCACATGCAGTCACTATTTGCTTTTATGGATACAACTCTGGTTTTCACTGCATCAATTCAAAATAGTTTTGCATGTGTATAGAGCGAGGCCATCTGGATTCTTCAGAACATACTACAAGTACGGTAGGGTTAGAGGAAAAGTAGGAACACACTCCAGTTGCTGACATTCCACCAGCGATAGCGCCCACTGCACCGGGCCTAAACGTCATAATACAAGAAGTAATACATCTGTATTATCACAATGTCTTACAATTCTAGTTGCCGGGTTCTTGCACTCTGATTTGCAGACAAAGCTTTTTCAGTTCCAGCTCTTTAGTGAGCTGCACTTTGGTGCAGTAAAATACATTTCTGGCAGGAGGAAAAATGTCTGCAGTGTGGTGCTTCTTTGATCTCAGTGAAGCAATGTGCCAGCTGTGCAAAGCTGAAGTGTCTGGCAGTGTTGAAAGTAGAGGAGGGTTAAGATGAGAAGCACTTCTGCCTTCAAAATTAAAAGCACACATAAATGGTCTCTGTCATTTATGAAGAAAGAGATAAATAAGTAGCTTTTGGTATCGCAAGTTGTGAGATAGGATATTGTGCACTGCACACCTGCGCGACTATATCAGACTATACAGAGAATGAGGTAGCTCGGAGGTTAAATATCGACCTCTTGGTAAAGAAAAGTCAATCAGCTTTACCATTTTCGCATCTTGTAGCTAATGCTAATAGTGTCTTAGCTAAACTGCTAAGATTGCAGTCATTGTCTCCATTTTAAATACTGATAAATTACAATTAAAAGCACTCAAATACAAGCCAGGGGTGAAGATGACTCGAGATCCAGAACAGCTTCTAAATGAACCATGTTTCGTCAACTACTGTTTTCAAAGTCAAGAACGTTGAACCTCCAAGGAAGACAAAGTGGAAACACAACGAAGAATGTGGATCACTCCTCGCTCAAGTGTTGCTTTCAGTGCTTTTCTGTTTCTGTGCTCGCATACCTTCTTCCCCGCCTGTTTATCCACCATGGCTCCATCTCTGTCGCTCCCAGGTTTGGCCATGGTGCGGCACCTGACTAGCTGCGACAGCTACAGCACAGTAGGATCATCATGCACCTGGAGACAGAAAACAGCAGCGATGAGAAGGATGTTTTTTTTACAGTTTCTTTAGACTTGGTGTAAACAGGCAGTGGCAAGTACAGGAGGCAAGTTTAAATAGTTACAATTAGATTTTTCCCAGAGACAAATATCAAGAGCCCAGTAAAGAAGAATCACTTAAACCCAGAGAGGAGAGGAGTAGCACTGCTACTGCAACTCAGCTGTTTCAGGATGAGCGTCGAGTGGAACAGTAATCAGGGATTTTTTTTTCTTTTTAAACGGGCAGGAAACAACTAGAGAAGGCAGCATGAATCACGGCTTTAGGGACTCTCAAGCTTCTGAGAGGAAGACGCCACCCCCCTGCATGTTGTCACTATGGTCTACTCATCAGTGTAACCGAGCTTCTCTCTGATGTGGTTTGTGTCAGTGTGTAGCAGCACATGCAGCAGAGTCAATGGGGGCACTGTGGGTGCCGGCAGTAACTGGAGAAAGTTTAACACTCAGTTGAACATGAGCATGAAGCCGACAATGGCACATGTCAGTTATCTCGTCACATGACGATCCACACTTTGAGTCACAAGATCCCCTTTCTCATGTACTTTCAATGAACTTTCTGTGCTTCTTTTTTTAAATTTTTTTATTAATACACGCTCTCTCACTTACAGCTTCCCTTCCGATTTTACAGAAACATGACGACATGTGGAACATTATTAAAGGACCGTAGGTTAACGTTAACCTACGGTATACGTTAATACAATTCATGTTTTTTTTTTTTTTCTTTACTCTCTTGATACTTTGCGCCACGGTAACCGGTCTGCTTTCCGGCTGGCTACCTGAGACTAGTGCTGCGTTCACATTTAAAACCACGATGGGGGGGGGGGGGGATTTGCAAATGTATGCGCACAGGGAAAGTACCTGTGGTTGAAGCCGCCCTCGTCGAGTCAATTGATAATGCCCGGTCACACAATGCCCCCAAAGTGAACCTCTGCCAATCCTCAACCAGATCTGCGCCACCACTACGAGGGCCTCACATGCAAAGCCTCGTC